>NC_062966.1:32776519-33146817 GCF_023119035.1 Salvia hispanica | reverse complement strand
TTATTCAAAAAAAAAAAAAAAAAAAAAACTTAATTACACTTACTTATTCAAAAAAAAAAAAAAAAAAAAAACTTAATTACACTTACTTATTCAAAAAAAAAAAAAAAAAAAAAACTTAATTACACTTATTAATTCAAAAAAAAAAAAAAAAAAAAAACTTATTCATTCACATTAATTCAATTATTTTTCATTTTCTTATAAATTCCGATGCTAACCACTCCGGCCTACTATGTAGAAAGTCAATGGTCATACTCTTTTACATTTAATTTACATAACTAATAAAACTTCATACACTTTCAAATCAAACCTCCCCATACCACCTATTCAAATTGTTAGTCAAACATGATAAAAACCACATTTTGACAATTGTTAAAAATGTAAATCTACTATATATAACCCACTCCAATCCTACAACAAACTATGCAAAAAGGAGAGGAAATTAAAGACAAAAGAGTCAAAATGGGGCCCAATTGTCTCAAAATGAATCAAGATTCATTGTTTTCATCGCAAGAAAAATAAAATTCAACACACCAAAAATTGATAATAAATATGTTTGGATGACGTGCTGCATGACCTTAACAAAGATAACGATGTAATTCTATTTCTATTCAAAACCACGAAGCTACCACGAGACTTCATCCCCAAATACCACTACTCTCTCACCGTTGAAATTCACATATAAATCTATATGTGTCACTTTCTCCCTTTTAATTGATTTATCTAATATTCTAAATCCTAATTATTTTGTTTTGTAGCCAGCATGTCTAGATTGAAGCAATTAACCCCTAATACATGTGGATCCCATTATGGCAGAATCTTGTATCTATCTATGTCATTTTAATTTAATTAATTTTGATCAAGCACTTTTTCTTCGCCACTTTCAAATGAGATCAATTTCATTTGTCCATACCTTATTATTTAATTATATGTGATTAGTGAAGTAATCGAGATGGTTTCAGAATGGACTAAGTGAGATGAATGTGAATTACTTTAATGATTCTATCGCTGATTTTGTGTTGCATTTTGGTGTCAAATCGTTGGACCGATCACCAAGTATTTTTATAAGGATTGTTCAAGATTCTTTTTCGAATTTTAAATTCGAACTTTCTATTTCTTAATAAATGTCCTAACTAGGAATATCAAATGTGCATATAGAAATTGGATAAATCTCTTTTTTTTATTTTTTTTTCTTACTTTATTAATTGTGCACTACTAGAATCCATATTATTTCAAAAGTTGAACTGCATACATATATGAATTTTATTGGTAAGATGGTTCATTAGTTTGTTCAAGTAACAAGCATAATATCAGTATGACAAAGTAAATATGAATGTAGATAATTTAGCCATATTTAGACCCATTATTCGAATCGAAGATTGTGACTTTTTTCATTGTCAGTAAATTTTAGATGGAACTTGAAATTTGAGGGGGAACTTATAAAGCTCGTCTATGTAATCTTAATTGAAAAGAGCAAACAATACTAATTAATTTATTACTCCATAATTAAAAGTGTGATTAGGTGACAATTTCACGTTTGACTGATATAATTAAGAAAAGTAAAATTATAGATTGAGTGAAGGTAGATGAAAAGAGTCGATTTCATAGTTGAAAAGTGGTCCAACTTTGAGAGACTGCTCTCAAACTTTCTAGTCATTAAACCATATTAAGCTAATTTCCTCGAAACTTCGTTTTGTAAATCCCATAACTTTATACGCACGTAATAGTAACAAATATACTTAATTTTTTAACAGGGGACATAACTTTTGTCTCTTGCTATTTCTCAAATGAAATAATCTGCGCTTTTATCGGTGGATACTATTGTGGCTCCTGCGTGTTGAGGAGCCACAATAGTTTCTAAACCATTATGTGCAATCCCGGGCACATGGGTCACAATCCATGCTAGGAATCCCGGGCACACGGATCACACTGATCTCTTTTACTTTACCAATTATTCTTTCTTACATTACCAATTATGCATTAACGTACCATCGATAATCCTAGCAATAAATATCTATTTAGACCTCAAAAGTTCTAGTGAGCTTATACAAAGATCTAATAGTATACTAAATAAGTGAAAACATATTATTTTCTTTTTAAACTAACTTTTTTAAGAAATTAATCAACAAACTTAAGTTAAGATCTTCTAACGTTCACCCATATTATGATTTGTGATTGAATGAATATACGGCCAACAAATCAAGATTTAGATATGTACTATTAATATAACAATTAGTTATGAGAAAATTCTCAAATAAAACTTATTTATACCATCTATACTTACTAAGCCCAACTTGGAAACATGACAAACATTTAAAGTAGTAGTAGTAATTAAACTTGGGTATCGATCTCTTACTGCATCATCTTCATATCTATCCAACCTAAATAACCAATCAATGTTTGATCTCTTTTTTTTTTTTTAAAAAAAAAAAAAAAAAAACTAGAGTTTTCTCATCAAGCCCATAGTCCATACTCAAACAACACTTTATAATTCAGATAAATGAAATATATCGATCATTACATCAAGAAAAACGCCTATGCATTCTAACTTTCTAAGTTATATGAAGATCAAGCCAATCAATGAAATTCAAATTTAGTCTCCATTAATTGATCTTGTTCGACAAAGACTAGGATTAGGCATTGGGATTCGATTTCAATCTTAATCAATTTATTGCCACGGTCAAATAATGTCAATAGTTAGCATTCGATCAATGAATTTAAGCTTACATGTCTAACTCATATAACTCACACATTAGGGCTAAATTACATTAATGATTGGTCTATCTTTCACGATCATGCTTGGAAAATTCCATATAATCATGTTAAGCTTTATTTCATATAATAGCTGACAAAACTTGAGTCAAGATCGAGATATTTGTGGTTGTCGATAAGTAGGGGTGAAATGATAATTTCTCAATTGATGCTAAGATGCTTTGGAATATTTCTATAAAATGTCTAGATTTGTTTTGACTTGTAACTTATGAAGAATTTAATTTATGGTGTGACTTTTTTAGATAATTCTCAATTTGTCCAATAAAAATAATCTGATAATGCACGCACTATTTTGTTTATTTAATCGTGTAAAACCCATCTTTGTTAGCAGTAATACTCCCTTCGTCTCAAGTTACTTGAGTCGTATTCCATTTTAGACTGTCTCAAGTTACTTGAGTCATTTCTTTTTTTATTACATCTTATACTTTAATCTTTCTCTTCTCTCTTACTTTATTTTCTCTTATTCGTTATTTTACTTTATTTAACTCACTAAACACAACTTTCTTAAATTCCGTACTAAAAAGAAACGTTTTAATTAATGTGATACTCCCTCCGTCCCCTATTAGGAGTCACACTTCCGTTTCTGCACTCGTTTTATAAAAATGATAATAAATAATTAAAGTGGAGAAATGATAAAGTCAGAGAAAGAATAAAATAAACAAGACTTTTCTCTATATTATTCTCTCTTATTTTACTATTTCTTCACTTTAACTATTTATTATCATTTTTATAAAATGAGTGCAGAAACGGAAGTGTGATTCCTAACGGGGGACAAAGGGGAGTACTGTACAATAAATTACAACAGTCAAGTAAGTTAAGGTGGACCCCATATCAATAATGATAACAAAAATTACACAACTGAATAAATACCGACTTGCTTTATTTCTGGTATATTTTTGAATCAGATCAATTGAGCTCTAGAATGAAATATTGCGAGCTCTTCTACTTTTATTGGGCCTAATATAGACAATTGGGCTGAAATTTTATAAATATAATTATTAATTAATCTTGTAAAATAATTTTACCGAAAACTTATCTTAATAAATTTGTAACATTAAAAATATCTTAATAAAAATTTTGGATATACATGCTTATGAAATACTTATATCAAAATTTAAAACCGATTCTTGTTTTTTGCCTTCTCGTGATGGCGCTGAGCTTACAAGAATCAGCAGCATCCATTAAAATTCCATCTTCTTTCCATTTATTTGCAGAAGCAAATGGATTTCCATGGCGTTTGTATTCCCTCTTCAAATCACCATTATTCCCTTTCCCTCCTCCTTCCAAACCTTTCCTCATCAAGAAAACAAACTCCACATCTTCCTCCTCTCTCAATCTCTTGTTCTAGCAATGTTAAATGGAGGGAATGTCTGCCATCTACTGTAGGGCGGAGAGTGATTTCCATCTCATTTCTAGGATTTGGGGTTTCAAGATTGTTGTCCATGTCTGAAGCCATGGCTGAGCCCGCGTTGGAGCTCTACAGATACACTGATCCCAAAGAGGGCTTCACTCTCCTTGTACCCTCTTCCTATGTCAAGGTTTGCACTTTCAGAAAGTTCTAATTTTTAGGAGTTTTCTTCCATTTCATTAGCATTTTTTGTTAACATTGTGGAATTGGACATGATAAGGTTGATAAAGCAGGGGCAACTGTTTTGTTTGAGAATGCAAGCAAGAAGGCTAACAATGTAGGTGTGGTGGTGGCTCCAACTCGAATTTCTAGTCTTGGTGAATTCGGGACTCCTCAGTTTGTGGTGGATAAGCTTATCCAGGCTGAGAGGAGAAAGGTTTGCCTATATTTGACTTGTTTTTTGGTTGTTGGTTATCATATTTGTGCAGTTCTTTGATGTCAGTAGATGTGGTAATGAACCAGAATGTGGTGCTAATTCCATGGAATGACATAAAGAAAGCTTTAAACTTCATTGATTCATCCAAAAAATACAACTGGAAAAAGAAGCATCTTATGATTTTAGGAGTGGTTGATGGTAGGTTTTGTGGTTGGTTTATAAGATACTCTCATATTTGCTGCACAGTTCTTCAACTATTGATTCTGCTTTATGAAATGCATAGCCCTGCTGAGAAATTGGACTTTGTGATGAGTATGAGTTGCGAATTTGCAGAGGGTTTAGTTCAAGTATGAAATGAGGGAAGTTTCTTGTGAAGTACTATTGCTTTGGAGTACTTACAACTCCATTCTTCAAATGCAGAAGTTGGTAAAAATGTGTTTAGTGAAACTTCAACTCTGTATATAATGGTCTTAAGTTCCTGAAATTGGCGATTTAGCTCGATTTGAACACATATACTGCTACCGGTCTTCTACTAGATCTGCTCCGTTCTTTTCAACTCTTTGGTTTTTCTTATTCATGGAGCTTGCTTACTTCTTGGTATGACTGAAGATAGATGGTTTAAACTCCAATTTTGCTTGAAGTCATTATAACTGGACATACTGACTATGTTGTGTAGGAAAGTACTAAGGAAGCTGAAGTGATTTCTGTGTCGGAGAGATCGGGCGAAGGTGGGGCTCAAGTGTATGAGTTTGAATATAAGTTGGATAGCACCAGAGGGGGCATGAAGAGGGTCTTTTCTGCTGCAGTGGTAGCATCTAAGCGACTCTACCTTTTGAATATCACTCACTCTGATAGTGCAGAAAGCCCTTTGGATACGGATACAAGAAACGTACTCGAACAAGTTCTGCATTCATTTGATGTCGTTCCTTCGTCATAAACGAGTATCGGATTTCATGCCATCCTTCAGCTTGTACATTTAAGAAACTATGTAAGCATGATGCAGTTTTCAGGGTTTTTGCCTATTTGCAAAAACAGAAACATGACCTATAGAAAGGTTTGACACAAGGTGGCATGGTTTTACTTCCAGAAAACTATATACACAAATTTATTGAATTTTATTTTTCTCAACTAGACTAGATAGATACACCTGTGTTACTCCATATTCAACTCAAGTTGAAGAGATTATAATGATAGAGATCTATGGCCCTAACTATAAAGGGAATGTATATGCCTTAAACAGTAGTCACACACAGCAACACAGATAGACTAGAAGAGAATGCTGCAGGTTTCTTGACTAATAGAAGATAGACAGATCTCCCATCATGAGAACCTCACAATATAAGTATTCTCAGTTTCGATGCACATATCCTGCACCGTTGATTCTTGAGAAACAGGAAACCGAGGAGGCAGCAGTTGCAGCTGAGATTTCAGCTCTTCCCATTCCTCTTTAAACATGCTGTAGCTTGAGTTCTTTGCAAAGACATCTACAGACACCTCCTTCCTTGCAATCATGTCTTGTGCATATTGTTCGAACTTCACAATCTTGTCCAACGAAACCGACTGCCTCCCTGAATCCCTCTCACCGGTGAGGTGGAGCACGCACTCTCTTGCTTCCTCTACCCGGGCCCAGAAGCACGAGTCTTGAGTCAGTTTAGCGAACCTACTTCTCGGGTTGCTTTCCTCATCTCCAACTTTTCTGTCCCTCCACCACTTGTCGAAAATCTTGAATCTCTTCTTCCTGCCGTGCTCAATGTAGTGGCCTTTGCTCTTGTGCATACATGTTCTGTAATACTCGGCAATATCCAGAGGTTCAACAAGGAGTGTATAGGTATGAGCCGCGTTGACATACTTTAACAGCTTGTGAAAATCATGAGTGAGTTGATTCGTCTCCAACTGATTGATCACATCTTCCCAAAAAATTTCAAGCTTAAGACGGTTCATGTTCACTTTCGACCCTCTCCTTGTGTTTCTGTTCTTAAAAGCGTCGTAATAACCCATCTGATCATCAGACTGGTCACAAAAATTCTTGTACCACTCTATCTGAGCCCTCAGAGGATTGACTTTGGCCAATAAAACAGCCATCTTAGCATTGTTGATGTTGCGCCTGCATCCAATATGTCGCGCCATAGCTAGGCAGTTCTTGGCAGTACCATAGATCGCTTCCTGTAAGAATTAAACAGAGAAACTTTTAAGCAGACATTAAATAGGTTTTTAAATAATTTTTTATATGATCAAGATATGATCACCTGAAACTCAATCCCTGATGAACGCAACGCAAATGCAATCCCAGCTTCACTGCTCGACTCAGAAAATGAGACATCTGTCAAGCTCCTTCTCCGTAGATAGTGCAGACAAATTCGTCCAACGTAGCTCTCGTACTTGAGATGATCCTCTATATAGGACACAGCAGAGCCCTTCGACATCGTCAAGTATAGCAACTTGACAATAGCTACTCTGTTATCCAAGCAAACCGCGCCGTTATCAGTACAGAACAAGTAGCCTCCAAACGGCCAGAACACGCTTCCTTCTTGGTCTTTGGCTTCTCCACATCTCTTCTCAGCACAAGTCAGCACCAACCTGAACACCTCAACTACGTCCTCATAGGACAACTGGGATGCAAGCTGCCCAAGACACGGCGAAGCCATTGATAACTGCCAGAAATGGAAGAGGATGACTAGCTCCTTCATGATCGGAGTTGCTGGAGCAAAGAGCATTCGTGGTACAATGTCATGCTGCCCCACAACGTGGCAGAAGTTGCCACACCATCGCTCTTGGAGGATTGCCTGGGAGAATGATTCGTTTCCAAGCATCGGTGAACCAAATGTGATGCACAACACTTGAATGGAAGGTGAGTTTGTCTGAACAGTGGAGAGGAGCCAAAGGGCTGAAAGGGATGCAAGGGCTCCTCCTAGTGAATGACCAGTGCAAACAATTGATTTGCATCCTTTCAGTAGTAGTTCATCAATCTGCATCGTAACAAATAAAATCAGAAGTAAATAAAAACATACTTATTGCGATCAAGATTGATTCCATGTAAGTGAAAAATAAAACTGAGCAGTATTAATTTAATTATAATCTGGGTTGATTCGTGATATATTTTTTAATCGTTTGTAAAAGTAGTTACTTTTATATGTCAGATATTAAACTGAGGTTCTTGATTCTAGAGTCAGTATCCATGCAATAAGACATAGTTTTTCCAATTTCCATAATCTACTTTGGTAGAATTGCTCAAAATTGATGAAATAAATCAAGACCCTTCAACCATTATCATAACCATAATAAGAGATTTAATATAGAAAAAGGCTTTAGTATGTTTTGGGGTCCATGACTCCATGTGCATGATGTGAAGTATGAATTCAACAATTGTGTTCACACATGTCTTGATCCTGTTCATAAATATATGTGCTTGTGAAAAAGACATTCAAGACTTTTTTAGTTGTTTCATTTTCTTAATAAAATAACTAATCTTGATAATAGAGTACCCCTTAGCCATCGAGTTTCATTCCTATTTCAACCACATCATTCTTGGTGGGCCATCTGCATATCAAATTCATTACGCCAGACAAAGCTTTCGAAGTGATCCCAATCACATGAATTTTAGAAATAAAGAAAAAACAACCTACTTTTGAGGCTGCTGACACACATAGCATATGTAATGCATGACATCTATATAATATATTATCACCATTGTAAGGTTGCCGTTGCTTGATTGTATACTACACTAAAAAACATATCATTAAATAAAACTTAATTCAGCAAAATATCAAAAACTCATTTCGAAAACAAATAATTTCACAAATTGAGCAAGTTCTACTGAAAAGAAAATATTTAATGAAGGTTCATACTACTAGCTAGGGACACTGATGGGACAGATTCATTGAATACATCGCAAAAGTATGATAAATGTGTGATTAATATTTTAGTGTGCTTATATCTATGTGTGCAATATACTACAGAATAATCAATAAAGGTTTAGGTCAAGACACATAGATAGTATATAATTACACCTTTCTCTATTTGAAATAACTATCATAAAGAATATAGTTATAAATATGACGAAATTGAAAATGGAACAGAAGCTAAGTAAAATAGAAAACAATAAAACAAGAGTTTAACAGAAAACGTGTGAAGCGGAGTAAGGTAAAGTGAAAAGTTGAAAAAGATCTTTCTTATTACTTTGACAAACTTGACAAACGACGGCGTTTTACATTTACTACCCTCTTTCCTGGGATAAGTTTTTGTGATCAATCTTTATGATCGAATTTCATGCTTATGATAGTCAGAAAAATAAGGAATTTTAAATGAGATGAAAAAGAAACTGTAGCAAACAATCACAATTTTGCAGTAAAAAATCAAAATCAGTTAGCATATCGCATTTTCAAGTTGAAATGGAGTGAAATCCAATCCACAAATCAAAACAGAACAATACGGAAATTCTCAAATTTCCCAACCTTTAATCAGAATCTCACCAAATTGCACTGGAAAATCAATTTGCCCAAAACAAAAAGCATGAATTGAGAAAGAGAAAACTGAAAACCTACCTTGCTCAGGAAATTCTGAGTGTTCAAAAACATGATGAAGAGCTGCAGAAGGCCACCATGCACCATAATCGGCTCCCGATCGGCATCTCCGCGGGCACAGAATCCACCAAACAGTCCCTTAGCGTAAACCTCGACCTCCACCAGCTTCCTGCACGATTCCTCCGTGCAATCCACCCCCTGCACGCCGGAAAAGGCCAGGTAGCCGACCTTGCCGGCGCAGTGGACGAGGAAGCTCTGCGGCGCGTCGGCGTTGGCGCGGCTGCAGAGGCGCCAGGAGTCCTCGAGCAGAGGCGTGGAGGCCAGATAGGTCGCCAGCATCTCGCTCGACTCGAATCTGGAAATAATAAGAAGAAATCATTGATTAATCGAGTAGATAATTCAAAGTCAAATTGTGTGTGGAGTGGAAAATTCTGGCTTCTCGAATTTTTGATCGACTTACTGCGAAGTTTCGGGTTCCATTGGAGTATCCTTCTTTTCTTCTTCTTCTTTTTGTTATTGTTTTTGTTTCCTTTGGGGTGGTATATGGAAGAGAAGTAAGACCAGTTTCTTCAATTCCACCTTTTTAACATAAGTATTTTACTACTATTATTATTGCACTGCACTACACTGCGTGAGTGCGCGTACGGATTGCTTCTTTTCAGTAGGGTCCCTTTGATTGGAGGGAAATGCCTCGATAAGCTATTTTGTCTAGCCATTTCTCTCTATTTGGTCTTATTACTAGTAGTAGGAGATAAGATAGATATCCCCGCGGTTCTGGGTTTCGGTTTCGGAATATTTTTTAGTTACCTGAACCGAACTATGGTTCCAAAAGTGACGGTGTCGGTTTGATTTAAATCTCACGCTTCGGTGGTTAACTGTCTGAACCAAAAACCTTGGGCATCTCTAAGATAAGGTCGTTTAGGCCCGAGCAATAAAGTACTCCTTCATTTACTTAAGAATATCCATAATAGGGAGGATACATTGGTAGACAAGCCACTTTTATTTGTCCATGGTAAAAAAAAAAAAAAAAAGTGTCCACGGGTAGACACTCCCAGGCCAATTTTTTTTTGTTTTATCAATTGATTGTATATTTTATTTTAATTAAAATTAAAATTATCAGACTGAAAATAATTATAAAAACCAAAACAATAAATACAGTAAAAAAACAATTGGGACGAAATGAAAATAAAAACATTTCCCTCAAAATAGAAGCTGCTGCACCCCCAATTTTTAGAGAGAGAAAACACTGCAATTTCCTCACCATACTCCCATCTCTCTCTTTTTCTCTCACGCACCAACACACACTTCAGCAAACGAAAAATTTAAAAAAAAAAACCATGAAAATTGAATTTCGGCGGCGCCCTGCGGCTCTCCACACCCGCCGCGTCCAGGCCAACTAGTCGTCGGCCTCTTGTCCCCCGCCCCCGCCGTTTTTCAAGTGTCCTCCACAATAGGGAGGCGCGGCGCAGCCGCGGAGTCGGCAACCGCAATGTCCTCCTATTATGGTTACTCTAAAAACATTTTGAGAATGACATGAAATTTAATTATTTTTATGTCTTATTAAAAGTGAAACGTTTTATTTTTTCTTAAAAATTATACATTTTCTTTTAAATGGAAATAACACAAAGGAACTTTTCAAAATGAAAAAGCGATTTGACTATAAAGGAACGGATGGAGTATTAGTTTCCTATAGATTTTAATTCAAATTACATCGATCTTATTAATTATAGTATTATTTTTTTTAAAAATTGTTGGTATTATAGTATTAAGAAATGCCATTTGTTGATCATCTACGATAATAGACAGAATAAAAAGTTATTTTCATTTGTGTATATTCAACTTGCAAAAGTTGTTTTTTAAAATTATTGCACAAAAATATAGTTAGGTATATTAAGTCATTCTAAATTAATTAGTACATATGATTCAATTTTAAATATAAAAAACTTAAAAATCTAATTATATTAATTTAGTTTTATGTACAATTATCACACACAGTTGTTTTATGGTTACATGTGAATAGATTTTTAGTCGGTTGACATTCGACTCAACAACCCACATTGTTCTAATTTCAACAAAGATTATATGAATTGAGATGCATCTACATAATTGTGCCCCACTACGTGAAATTAGGGTCTAAAACCATTCAAAATTAATGATTAGTGAGTAGTCACTAAATCTTTTTAATTTGACAATGTTTTGCTATATTATAATTATAATCATAATTAGTAAGTACTAGTACTATAATTTACAAGGCACAGACGAAATTGTTCGAGAAGGTTTGACATTAACTTAATTGGTAAATTTTTAGAAAATCATTTTTAGTGCTTCAATTTGATTGGAGGGATTTGTGCACCACAATTCACCTTTAGTATCAATATCCATTTTGATAATTTTGCAAGAAAGAGAAAAGCAAAAAAGAATGGCTCCAATGATAATTAAAAATGTCCATCCGAGTCGAAATTAGTGATTTGATCTTTATAGTTTTAACTTTTAAACATAGAGGATTTAAAGTTGAAGTAATTTTTGTAGTATTAAATCTTATTTTTAAGCTAGTTAACAATCCCTCAAGATATATTGAAATTCGTATAAATAGGGGATATCCTTAATAAGTCGAGCCTTTTTGAAAATTTGAGCTTCAAATACTAGCGAGAGCTGAGCATAATCTATTCCGAATATTTAGATTATTATTAACTTATTATCTTAGGTGGTTTGAATAAAACTAAGCTTAAATTAGTTATCATTAGTGAGCGCATAATTTCTTTATTCTCTTTTTTCTTCAGAATGTAATTTTTTGTTCAACAAAAAAGAGGGGACGAATAAACTTGACCAAATTTGATTTAATTAAATATAATAAGAAAACAGAAAATAAAAGGCAAATATAGAAAATACTAAAAAATTGGAAGAACCATAAAGATGATTATATTCTTGTTAATCAATTCTAATACATCCAACACATTACATTAACAAGAGAAAATTAAACAATCTATTTATGACACGATCTTCTTTGATGGATCAAAATGATTTCTCTCTTTCTTGCTTGCTCGCTCGAACAAGACTCTAATTGTAGCTTTGATTATTTCCTTCAATCACACATATTGTCTTCATTTCAACATTCTCCCTCTCAAGTTGAATATCAATTCTTTCGATATCCAACTCACAATGATCTTCAGTTTGATAAATAGTTTATACTCATATTCAGAAGTTCTTCAATTTTCATTGATAGTTTATACTCGTATCATGGAGCTTCTTCATTCTTTCTTGAAAGTTTAGGCTAATTTCAAGGAAATTCTGCAATTCAATTGATAGTTTGTTTAGGCTCTATGAAGCAACTTCTGCAAATCCGTTAATAGTTTAGGCTCTTATCAAGGAACTTCTGCAAATCCGTTGATAGTCTAGGCTCATATCAAGGAGCTTCTTAGTTTTCGGTAGGCAGTTTTGAGGAGCATTTCACTTTTCATTATTGACTCAAATTTGTCAATAATGTATCATAATAACTACATTGTATTTTCTCTTGATTAATCAACTCTAATGCATCCAACTCTTATATAGGATCAATTATGCATTAAGAAGGAAAGTAAATAATTATTTATGATTCGATTATCTTTGATTAATTTATATTGATTTCTTTCTATCTCAATAAAATCTTTTAGGGATCAATTATGCATTAAGAAGGAAAGTAAATAATTATTTATGATTCGATTATCTTTGATTAATTTAAATTGATTTCTTTCTATCTCAATAAAGTACTCTGATTGTAATCTTGATTATTTTCTTAAATCACATATATTCTCCTCTTTCCAACATTATTACGTAAATTTCTTACATAAATAAACTTAAACTTTATATATCCAAAATAAGGGCTACATGATGGAACTGTAGAGAATTACTGCTGTTAAATACTTGACTCATAGTGACGGAATACATACGACGTTGATTCCGAAAACCAACTCAAATTCTTTAGCTCAAGATAATAATCTCCGTCTCACACAAGATGTCACACTTGTGGGATGACACGAAATTTTAGAAAGTTTTATTTTGTGTGTTAGATGGAGAGAGAAAATATAATTTTTATATTAATGTGAGAGAGAATTTTTTTCAGAAATGGAAATATGACATCTTTTATGAGACAAACTAAAAAGGAAAGTGTGACATTTTGTGTGGGACGAAGGGAGGAGGATTACTAATTACCTATATAGTACATCTCACTTTCTTCAA
This sequence comes from Salvia hispanica, assembly GCF_023119035.1. Lineage (NCBI taxonomy): Eukaryota > Viridiplantae > Streptophyta > Magnoliopsida > Lamiales > Lamiaceae > Salvia > Salvia hispanica. The sequence continues at coordinate 33,133,529 of NC_062966.1, read as the reverse complement.
AATAAAATCCCGAGACATAAATGATTTAAAATCTGCATCTAGAACGATTATGGTCACATCATACATGTATTAATAATTGCACAAAAATAAAAGTGGTGGGTCCCATGATAGTCGTCATTGACTTTTACTTTGACCCAACATGCGGGGCAAACGTACACGCGCCTTTATACATATCACGAACGACCTAAAAAAAGAACATAAAAAGAAAATATAATTAAATATCTCCATCTATATAAAAGAGGAGTATATGTCATTGTTGAATAGGGATTAGGGAGTAATTGACAATTTTACATTAGAAAAATGCAAATATTTATATCATTTATGTATAGTGGGAGATTCTTTTAAAAAAAGTGAACTTTTATAAATTTTTAAAACTAACATTTCAAACTTTAAGTCATCCATCCTCTCCTCTCTTTCACAAGCCACACCCAACTATTTAATGGTAATCAAATAGTACTTCATTTAAGAAAGTTATTTTTACGGAATAAATCTTAATATAAAGTAAAATAAAAGAGCAAATAAAATAAGTAAAGAGTAAGTATAACATACTCCCTCTGACCGTAAAATGTTATTCATGTTTGACTCGGCACGAATTTTAAGAAATGTGAAAAAAAGTGAGTGGAAAAAGTGATGGAATGTAGATCTCACATTTATATACGTATTAGTTTTATAATAGAATGTGAGGGTAATGAGTTAGTGGAAAGTGAAGTCTATTAGGAGTACTAAAAATAGAAAAAAGTAAAGTGGACTATATTTCACGGACGGAGGGAGTAGAAAAGAGTAAATGATTAAATGTTTTATTTTTTTTGTCATAGAATTAAATGACTCATAAATTTGGGATAATTTAAAATAAAATACGACTTAAGTAATTTAAGACGAGGAACTAAGCAGGGACAAAGCCAATATATTACGCAAATGCCCCTCCACAAATATATTGAAGTACTTATACTAGTACTACTAGTATATTATTTTCTGTTCTAAATTTCTCTATATATTTGCCCCATCTTGAATTCTCAAATTTTCCAGTATGTAATATTAACCCCTTCCATTTATGTTCCTGGCTCCGCCCTTGAGATTAAGTAACAGTACTATGAAATATGATAAATTTTGAGAAATTATCTATTCGAACTATTCAAATATTTTTGTTATTAGTATTTGAATACAAATAGAAATCATGATATTCTGAGTCATTTAAACCGTGATAGTATACTATGAAACAAAATAACACAAATATTATACTGAAACTAAGGGTTTGTAGGAAAATTCATCTTTTGTGATATCAACATTATTGGATTTTGCTTATACAATTTAATCATAATCTTCTTGAGAGACAAAACTTTAATTTGTAAGTACTCTCTTAGAAAACATTATTATTATCATCAAGATTCTTCATTTTCAACAGGTTAATCAGAAATTGGGTCAGTATCATTCTTTAATTTGTCTCTACCTCTTTTTAAATCAAGCCTAACTAGAAAACATAAAATGAAAGAAGAAAAATAGCCATCACAAAAATCACGATTGACTTTAATAAGATATCAAAGGCAAACCGTGCACGCATTGTATTGGCAACAAATCACAAATCACATTTAATTAGCGACTCATGAGCGAATAATCATAAATAAATATTCAAGCTGAGATAGCAAACACAAAAAAGTACTGTTAAAAAATTAAGATAGAGTCTATTAATATTATGTTTAAGTTGCAAATGGCAAAAAGAAGTCAAGCTTAGTGGTCAATTTCCCTAGAAAAAGAAGAGATGTACTCAAAATGCAAAAATAAACAGGTAGAAATTTCAATGCTGCAAATGTTAGTTTCCTCATTCGAATCCAACTGCGATGTTTATCTTTGATTTTAACCAATACACGACCAAACAGTTGAGCTTAGACACCACAGTATTAATTTTAAACCTTGAAACCAATGCATCAATACATACACAGATGTTGCACAACCACTCAAATCCTCATCCTTTTTACATCGCTCTCAGGGACACTCGCGTCGTTTCTGTTGCCGCCTAACATACCAATCGACGGTTCCTGAGCCTGCGCAAAAGCCGGTACCATTAGTACTTTTCATATTTGCTCATTGTTTCAGCTTAAGCACAACTGCACAAATGTAGGAGTAATATTTGCTACCGATGAATTTAGAAGTAGCAGAAATGCACGACTTACATTCTCATTTGGAACGACTGCATATCTCTGAGTCGGGGACACCCAACTTTTTTCTGGCCATGGAAACCCAGAGACAGTGTGAGAAAAATATGTTACTGGGTTAACTAGTTTGGAAAATTGAAAAGAGCAGGCAGACACAACGAAGAACCTGATGAGACGTCAACTTTGGAGGCCTCTATATGCTGTCCGCTTGATCCATCCATGCTTAATGCCTCTATGATCTTCGGAACATTTCTACAACAGCATTTCAGATTATCAACAGTCTAAACACTGACATATTTTTTATCATAGACATACATGTGAAATACGTCTTCACTGAAGTTTTGTGGTTGACACTGACAGAGAAGAATAATTGAACGAAAGGTTCAATTTGTTTTGAAAGGAGTTAGTCTGTAAAATGCTACCTGTCAACAGCGTCGCCATGCCCTAGCTGGCCATTGGTACCCCTTCCCCATGAGAAGACATTTTGTCTGTCTGTCACAGCAAGGGTATGCCTCCATCCACATGAGATATTCACTACTTTCTGCATGCAAAAACCCAATTCGAAAAAAATAAATCAAAAGGAAAGAGAATTTGCAAACTAGAGCCACCCCTAATCATTGTAATGAAAGGGTGAAAGAACCATGCAAAATTAGACTAGTGTTGCTGATTAATGTTAGTTCACCAGTAAGGAGAGAGGGGAAAAAAAAGGCACCTGATTAAGTGGAAATTTGACTTGCACAGGTGAGCAATGATCTGTATTGTTGCCAACACCAACTTGTCCAAACTGATTCAGTTGACATACAAATCAGTTGTACTAACCATAAGAGGCATAGCATACAAACTACTTCAAATGATATGATAATTCTTTAAAAAACGGGCAAAGTGTACATATAATATGAGAAGCACAAGGGTAAAACACACAGACTAGTCAAATTTCATGATTGTGATAAATTATGTAGAAAGAAGTTTGTAATAGACCTTATTCCAGCCCCAGCCATATAGTTTTCCATCAGTTGTCGCAGCCATTGTATGTCTCCAACCACCTGAAATCTGCAGCAATCACAACGACATTCTATTAGTATAAATGATCTATTAAAATATCCAAGCAGAAAAATTGAGTTGCAAAAGACTTCCAAAAATAGTTCAGTTTTATTGTAAAAGAATGAAAGATTTAGGGGGATACGAGTTTTCTAGTTATTGATAGGATAGACATCTCTGGATGAGAAGCAACAATTACTTGAGATATATGATGATCACGTAAAGCTTCCAGCTTATGAGGGATTAGATGGTCCTCAAAATCCCCATGCCCAAGCTGGCCATATTTGCTCCATCCATATGTGAACAAACTCCCCGAGGAGGAAATAGATATTGTATGTCGCCATCCACAAGCTACCAGGACCATTGTTTCTCCCTGCAACAACGATTATCAACAGTACAAAGGTACAACGAAAAGTTAAAGAAACTAAATGCATACATCATTTTCATTCCAGCTGTGACACTTTCTTAATTTTGATTTAGTGGAATTACAGTGGAACAATGAACATCCAGGGATTAATGATGAATATAACACATGAAACCCCTAGAACATCCTCTCTCTCGTAGACTCAAATGGACAACACTGAGAATCATTGTGATAAAATTTTCGTGTGAATTGGTTTGCAGTTTGGTTGCAAGCAAAGTAATGTGTTTGAACATTCTCTTATAACGTTCAGCCAAGTAGGCTTTATTTTACAAACACGTGGCTCATTCACATTGATAAGAAAATCATCTTCTAAAACAAGCTTTTTGCAATCTTAACTTGTGATAATCCTAATTTTTTTAACATAATGTACTTAACTTAAAATCATACTACAAAATATGAAGATTATGGTTAGAAATTTGTGATACAGAAACATAGACATCTAAATTACTACCAAAACTGACTCTTTAAGACTACTTAGGTAGCCTTTCATTTAAATTTATTGACTACTGTGCATCTTTAGCATACAGAACATTTGTTTTTGAATATTACTATTTAAGACAGGACTACCAAGATAATTTTCCGATGTGCAATGAATTTGGGCTTACCTCAACAGTTGCAACTTTTGCTGGAAGTAGGCGGTCATCTCGATCACCTAAACCTAAATTACCATATCTACCCCAGCCCCAACCGTAAAGTTCACCGCCTTCTGTTACAGCAGCTGTATGTTCAGCACCAGCGGCTACCATTTTGACTAATATCCCCTACAAAAACATACAGGCGTCTTATAGACATCTCAAGATGAATTATCAAAGTGCTTATAAAGATAAACACATATAGTTTTTAGGTAGTAAAATAATATTATGGCATTAGTTACCGTTAGTATATTCTAGTATACTAGACGATGCAATCGTTTTTATTGGCTTGTGATTGCACAATGTAAAATACAGGGAAAAGCATTTTAAAAAAGAAGAATACACAGACATGTTTTACCAGATTCGCAGAGCATGCCTATTATTTTTGTCTTGAAACTAAACATTCATAGAGTATTATCAATATCAAGCAGAAAGAAAATGGATATTGATGTTTATTGATGAACTTCATGGTACATACCTCAAAAGCTTCAATCTTTCGGGGTACAAGAGAATCCTCAGTGGTACCAAGTCCTAGTTGACCATTTTGATTCCGTCCCCAACTTCATTTGAACAGATGTAAGTTAAGATTGTCAGATTTTCATAAAAATGACTTTCCGGAATAAAAAATTATACTGTGCATAATCAGAAAAGAAATTAGTAGAGTAAGAAAATGAAATGAAGAACATGGTTCCATGTGAGGGCATATCAAGATATTTTTTGTAGTGGTTGCTTTACCTACCAATGAGCAAGAATTTGAAGATAAATATGCAGCTGAGTACCGTGGCTGTTTTTATATTTTGATAGGAGATCTCAAAAAAATACCAAAGTGGAAGCCAAGGGAAACATCACTAGGTTAACAAAGTTGGACAACACGTCTACATCAAATGTCAGCAGACAAGAGCTTCCTATGCCCATCTGATCAAAGATCTCAGGAGAGTCCTCGGGCTTCATGTCTTTCTAGACGACTTGGCAATGTCAGAATCAGACTATATGTATCCGGATATGCATAGGAGACATAACAACCTATCCTGGAGTTGATTGGCTATTTGCAATGCACCTTTCAAGTTACGCCAGGTTACTTGCTAACTTACGAGAAAAAAAGAAACATGACCAACCTTTGTACTTCGCCTTCCATAGTCACTGCCAAACAATGGCTGTCTCCACAAGCAATTTGCTTTATCTGCAGGCCTTGTAAAGCTTTGATCGGTTGAGGAGAAAACAAGTCACTAGAATTTCCATGGCCTAACCTCCCAAAATCACCCCTATAAAATGTTTGAAATACCAAGCAAACATAAGAACTTGGCTCACATATTAGCCCATCAAATCCAATGAATTACTAAACAATGGGACTAAGGCTGAAATGGCGGCCACGGAAACAAGGAGTAACACTGAGGTACTAATATAAAGGACAGTTGAAAAAAACACTCTGCTTGGGATATATAGAATTATAGATACAGAAGTTTAATCACAAGGTTAAATAATACTACTATATAATACAATGACAATCAGCCATCCAGAAACTCACCATCCCCAGCTGTATACTTGAACTTGTGATTTGGAATACGCAGTTGTATGATCAGCTCCACAAGTAACAGAAACTATTTCTTGATCATCCAATACACTTAACTGTGTAGGAGAGAAGCGATCTTCAGCATCTCCATGGCCTAATTGTCCGTCTTCTCCCCTTCCCCAAGAGCAAACAACATTCCCAGCTGCATAATATGATTCATATTCAACGCTACCCTCAATTATGGGAAAAGTTTGTAGTTGTAATAAAGATTTCAACAATATTTAACCGAACAAAATATCAACGAACAATGCTGATTTGAGCATTACAATAGGATTAAAATATCTTCCATAAACCGAATGCAATTGCTCGTAACCGACTGCTGCTTAACACGAACTATACGAAGAAACAGAGTAAGTTAACGACATTAGGAAGTAGGGAATCATGTTGTAAGTAGATATCAGCTAAAATAAAATAAGTATCAACATTCTTAACACAGATTTGGTTGTAAATTCATTTTTAAAAAAATTTCATGTTCATGCATTGTATTTAAAACCAAATTTTCTATCGCCAAATGTTATTTGCAATGTCTTGTCAGATTTACCACGAAAAGCTCAACCAAAATCAACTGCAATGGCAAAGTAATTCCGACGATTAACTCGATACTTGAGTCAACAGCACTACACTTTTTTTTGCAAGTCCTACCAAACAGCCGATATATATGAAAAAAACAAAAAAAGATTCAAACAGAAATCGAAATTACTACTGTTAATAAAGCGACAAAAAAATAGTTGACTAAGTTCTTCAATTATTACGGAGAAATGTTTTCAAACTAGACGTGGAGCTTTCTAGTCCATGCAAAAATTCCTAAAAAACTGCACCGCCAATTTTCACACAGTAAAATTTGGAAAACCTACAGTTTTCAGCATCGAAGCAACAAAAAACACCAAATGAACAAAAAATCCTAAATTCGTTGAGATTCAAAGGCATTGACAAGCGTAGAAACACATAGTGTAGGCAGAAATTGTAGCAAGGAAATATAGAATTTACAGAGCAGAGCGACGGAGTGGCTGGCGCCGGCAGATATGACGAGCACTCTCCGAATCGGACCGGTAACTCCTTCGGTAACACTAGTGTTGGTGCTCTGAATTTTCCCCTCATCGGCCATCTCCGTCTATCTCTCTCAGTGTGTCTCTGGTTTGGTGTTTATGAGGAAATAATTTAGAGAAATTGAAGAGAGAGTGAAAATGAGAGATATTTTAGAAGTATCTAGTTTATCAAGTTTTGAAAAAGGACGGTGAGGTGAGGGGCAAAAGAGGGCCTCAGGCTCAGCGTATTTATAGTGACAGTGATGCTGACCATGTGCTGCTGCTGCCTAGCTGGGAATTTCATGCATGTATTTTTAATTATTTACCGTGCACTCTAATTACTCTACTTATAAGTGTGTGGCTCAAAATATTTACTAAGCTAACGCCTAACGGTATATTTTATTTTTATTTTAGATTTTGGATTTTTTTTAATTGTAGATGCTCACGTGAATTTCCTTATTATTCGTGTTCCAACTAAAATTAGAGGAAAGAAATAAAATGATTAAGTAATTTATCATTAATTTAGAAACGCTTTCTTTTACGTTCTAAATTATCGTATTATTTTAAAAAAATACTAGCGCATGTAATTGTGATTTTTGCATCTTTAAAAAATACAGTAAAATTTTTGTAGTAAATATTTGGACCAGTCACAGCAGATACATTTTCTCCTCTTTGTTTTTTATTTATCACTGCTACCTGAGAGAAAATTGGTAGGAAAAGAATAAAAATAATTCTATTTAATAGAGAAAATCTAACTTGCATTGTTTATTAAATTTGATCTGAATAGAATAGAAGAGAATAGATCTCAGTTTTCAATTCTAGAACGTCAGTGTCATATTAATTCTACAATCTTGAGACTTTTCAGAGGGTGGTTGGATTAATATAGTAGTAGAATAAATGTAAATGAATAATTCATCTAAAAAATGTACTCCGAAAGTTGATAAATTCATGAGGCGAGGGCGCGCCTATATTAATGCCTGCGAACGTATGTAATCAATCATCGCCCATGTGATATGTGACCTAAATATATTGCGGTCTTCTTTTACAATAGTAAAATGAACAAGTTTGAGTTTTATGGACCAATCTCTTATAAGAAATTAATTATATTGTACATGTGCACATTGTCCTTATATTTTGTATTAGTAATAAATTAGATTAAATGTATAGTACTAACTCTATACTCTATAGTGCCCACATAAATCAAGACTGCGAAAGCATCTTGTGTTTATTTAGTATATGAATGAATTCTTAAAAGGAAAAATAAATTACAGTTCGACATATAATACGTAGTATTAAAAGTCTATTTGTCTGATCGACGTATTAATATGTCGATCAAAGTCTATAATTCTATATTATACGCATAATTGGTTTGACAAATTAAAGAGTGCTTGGTAGATGGCAACTTAGGAGATGGAGTAATTAATAAACACTTCATTGTCTTTCATTGTTGAAAGGCCAAGACATATTAAATGTGTTGCTAATTGGTAGGTATAATGTCTTATCCATCCATCACTAAGATTAGATATAACATGGAGTACTATAATACAGTATATATCAAAATAACTAAAATTATGATTTCCACCTACTATTTCATTCTATGCCCAACTCATATTTTGTATACACTGAAATTACATTACTTCTTAATAAGGTCTAGACTATTATAATAAAGGTAACATAATTATTTCCCAAGTTATAATTTAGTACTAGTTTTATTTCAAGAAAAGGTTAAATAATTATTTCCCGACGGTGATAATAAATCGAAGAAAAAGTTACAATTAACATACCAAATTTTATTGAACACGACATCTTCCATACATTCCAACATTAACTGGATTGCAGTGAACTAAAATTACATAATGCCTTCTTTACATTCACAAGGCTAATAAAAAGATAACACATGACAATTAACATAGCAAATAAAACACAACAATAGCTAATCAACACCAACCACCAATTAATCTGATGTACAAAACAAAACTCTGCCTCTCAATAGCTAGTCTTGAATGGTCTATAAACCTTGAGATCAAGCACAACTCCGGCCACCGACCCGGCCGCTGCAGCAACCGATATAACGAGGCACGCGAAGCTCAGCATCTGCAGGCACACCCACCTCGTGCTCCACCGCCGTATCTTCTTCTGCGCAATGTACATCTCCACCGGGAAATAAACCGTCAGCGGCCAAAACCCGAACGCCCCGAGAATCCCCACCACATCATTGAAAAACGGCAGCAGCATCGAAATAAGCGTCGTGATCAACACAAACATGCTCCTCCACACCAACCTGCACAGACCAGGGGCGCACGCAGAAAATTAGTTTTAAAGACTGAAAAGGTCATAAACAAAATATAAAAATATTATAATATAAAATATTCTCTCCGTCCTACTAATAATAAAATAATCTATTTTTACAGGACAGAGGTAATATACCTGAACATGTTGACGTTGAAACCCTTGATGTTGATGTCCCGGTTGACGAAGGCGCTGTCGGGCCATTTGGCGGCGGCGTATTTCTCGACGAAGGCGAAGAGGGGCTGGCAGTAGACCTGGTAGGCGCCGACGAGGTGGATGACGATGGCGGCGTTGGCAATGTCGAGGAGCCAGAAAGGGTTGTAGAAGCCGAAGCCAGTGAGGAGGTTGCCGGGAGCGAGGTCTCCGAAGGCGGCGTAGCCCATGCAGCCGCACAGCATGTAGAAGACGGTGGTGACGGCGGTGCTGATGAGGCTGGCCTTTTTCATTGTTTTCGACTCCGCCGGAGGGGACTTCACTGTGTCTTGGATTTCGATGAGGATGATCGAGAACGAGTAGGCGAAGGCGATGTCACCGAGCGCTTGGAAACTCCTCCATATCTTTTGGGTTTCAGTCACGGCTCCAATGCTTATTCCGGTCAGGCTGCCCTTTATGGCTCCGTTAGCTGCTCAGTAGCGGGTCACAGTGGTATAAGTTATAAATAAAATGATGTACTACTCCTATATAAATAGTAGTAGTAATTACTATGAAAAAGTTTTAAAAAATAAAATTGGACTAATTTTTGTAAACAAACTAAAATGGACTATTTTCCGTAGACAGAAAATTAGTTACCTGCAGTCTGAGCAATGCCGAGGCCTAGGCCGATAGACGAGTAAGTGAAGGACATAACGGCTGCGACGATCGAGAGCCACCATATCTGATCGAAATCCGGAATCTGAGAAAACAATATCTGTGTAACACCAAAGGCTATCATGTATGGATTGCTAGACATGTGACATGGATCCTTCCCATCACTCTTGTGGAAACAGTTTGATCTTTTGATAGCCCTGTTCACATCATCAAAATTAATCATCATTCCCACACAAAATTTAAATAACTAAGGCCCGTTTGCCAGGGTAGATAACTCTTCTATCTTCCCAGCCAAACAGCCCCTTAGCATGCATGAATGAAGTGAACTCACATCATGCTTATGGAGGAGGCAATTGTGTACCCAACAGCTACTCCAAAGATATTCATATATTGAATCATCCCACACAATTTCACCTTAGATCCACCTATCATAAATCACATTAGCAAATCAATTTCTTCTTGTCATGACTTATTAGTGTTAAAAATTTTATATGCATACCAAGGTTGGATCGAACCGCATCCATGTAAGTGTAGTTTCTCTTCCCGAACAAAGGATCTCCAGAGCGATAGCAGTCGGCTAGGAGAGTGGAGGTGTAGTAGATGACGAAGGAGAATAGCAGCATCACAGTCGGTCCAGCAATCCATCCCAGCTGGCCTATCGCCCATGCCAACGACAAAACTCCAGATCCAATCACCGCAGTTATAATGTGTGCACTTGCTGTCCAAACACTCCCTAAACAAAATTTATAGGCCTTAGTAATATAGTAATTGATGGTGTGGAAATAGTTAGGGACGCGAAGGTACCAGTTCTTTGGGGGCGGCCGTCATCATCCACGGCCTTGGAGCCGCAATGTGGGGCCATATTGACTGAGACGTCGAACACTTGGGCGTTGTGGTGGTGCTGGTGGTGGTTGTTGGTGGCAGTTCCCTCTCCCATCTTGAATAAAATCACCAAAAATACTCAATATTTATAGCAACAAATGATAAATGTTCATCATGTGTGTGTGTGTGTGTGTTACCTTGATTATTGTCGGGAAGTCCTCTAGCTTCCTCAAAGAGAAGAACAAAAACTATATACAAAGAGGGAATTTATTTGCAAAATATGATGGGAAATCAACTGCTGCACACTCTTTGTGATGTGGTAGTGCAAGCTTATATAGAGGAAATTTTTTGGTATTTAGTGATTTAAAATAAGGTAGGTATCAATTCTTGTGCATATAATAACATCAATATCTAATTATATCTTGGGAGAAAAGGTTGCTTTTGTACATCATTCTAACGTGTATGCTTTCCTGCCATCAATGCAGAAATGGAATTGATTCTTCCTGTTTTGTTTTCTTGATTATTAATGTGTTATAGTGCAATCTTTGGGGAGAAAAATTAGGTTCAGTCAACAAGAGGAACAAATTTGATAGTAATAATTAAAAGGGATTAGCATTATTGATGGACCAAAGTTGATTTGGAATTAGTGGTGCTATTATTTCCATTATTTATTTAGATTCTAACAAGAATCCGGAAAATGGGTTGTTATTAGTCAGGAATATTAATGACTTGGCGCCAAATACTACTTTAATTTTTTCTTTCGAACACTATATTGATTTACTATTAAACACATAGATATAAAAATTCTTGAAAACCAGCATAATTAAGTTCATTTGAACTGTTTTGGAGTGTGCCGATATAAGCAATTCATTTGCATAACGAAAGAGGAAGGGAGTAAATTTTATTTACTGAAATCATAACGTTTTCTATGGATACATGTTAGTGAGCTATGCTTCTAATATAATGTATAATACTACCAATTACCAAGTGGAGAATAAAGTTAGGTTACATTAATATTTTACATAGTAGTATTATAAGAGGGGGGGGGGGGGTCTAGTTTACAAATTTCAGTTTATAAAATAAAATTAAATAATACTATAATTTTATGTATGATCTTAAGTTTTTATATTCTAGCTATATTATTCTTATGTATTTTACTATTTAATATATATGGAGAAATGATATGATGTACAGTAGTACTACTATATTTTACGTGAACATCATACATGAACTAGGCTTTCATTAGTTCACATTGGTATTGATTGTTTTGATATATAGAAGGAGTAGTACTACTATTTTGATTCGAATAGCAAAAAAATTATCTTCGATATTATTAACCTAGTATAAATTAATAAAAAATAATAAAAGTTGGATTCGTTGATTCGTCCATTTGCATGTATAGTTAGGAGAGGGTCCGGTTTGATTCTGATGGGATGGGACAATGGGTTACATAATGCATGATGTAACCAATTGTTGATGGTTGTGAGTTGGCTGATTAGAGGTTAACATGCATTCAGTTTGAATGTGTTCAACTATTCCACATGGAATTTAAATTAGGTCCAAAGAGTGAATGATTTGAGAAAGACAATTCATCACCACACAAAATCAAGTACAAAGTCAAATTAGAATCCCACTTTCAATGGTGCCTCCTTCATGTTGGTCCAGGGACATAGGCTTGCACTCAAGTACCCTAATTTCAACTTAATCCCACTCTTAATTAGATTATGTATATCTCGTTAAATTAATACCTACCAAGTTTATAGTAATTTCGTGTATTAATTACTCTAAGAATACATCAAAACACCAACATTTTAAAATTAATTAAATCATGCTCATGTAGGCAAATTTCATAAGTAAAAATGGTTCCCATTTACTTCAAATACTTGCAGTTCACCAGCACATTTTTTATAAGGTAGCTAGTGCATGCATTTGACCTCTGTTTTTTCAGAGGTGGAAAATAATAATAAAGGGACATCTTCATTATATTTGGTAAATATTACTATATTATTTTAGAACACTCGAATATTTTCAAACAATCTTGAGATTGTGAAACATAGAAACCATGGTCCTTGTTACATCATGCTGCATCTAAATATACCAAAATGTAGGTCCAATTTCGCCAAGATTTTATGTTTATTTCAATTAATAATGTCTATATTATGGTAAGCATTTTTTTGGAGAAGTCGGGCAATAAAAGCATGCTAACAAGTAGTAATAAGCAATTAAGCAGCATCATCCTCGTCCACACTAGGTGCCCCTTCACATGAAACATAACTAATTAAATAATTACAAAATAAAAGGTAATGCTCATTGTCAAATGTTTACTACTACTATTAGTATTTTCATTTCTTATCATTTAACTTTGTCATTCATAATTTCATATGCAGAAATACATAAAGTTTGCAATCAATCATGAGCAGCAGCAGAAAAAGATTCACTGAATGGCTAAGGCCTAAGGTTATTGCGCTATTTCTTTTGTATATAGAGCACAAATAATAGTTTATATTATCTTGAATAATTAGTGATGATAACTTATAAGAGCCATTAATAGTTGGCTAATAAGCTATCATGTCTTTCATTTTCAGCATAATTAATATAGCCCCAACTTTTAGGTTAAGTATATTAGATTTGTTTCATTCAAAGGAATGTTTCAATTTAACATAAATTTTGCATTTATATTGGTTATGAATCCGTGAAGATAAAAGAAAAAGAAACTGTTAATAATCTCTATAGTTCTAATATCGAAACAACTGCATGATCCTCTAATTAAAAGGGCACCCAATCTAATGCAAATGGTATCCTCACCCTCTCTATGCAGCTGTTTACAAAATTGCAATCGTCCAATCATCTGCAATGTTCACATTAGGCTTGCGGATGGTTAGGACGGACGACGGGGCAGGCCCTCCTCGAAGCAGGAGCGGGCCGCGTTCGACGTCTGCCTTATGGTTCCCTGGCTCAACAAGTGCAGTTTTGGGGCCGGGAGACAGACCTACGACTATGATTCTCTCGATGGTGGAGCGCGAGGCAAATTTGCGGCTGCCAGCTGTAGCAGGGGCCATATTTGTAGAAGTAAGCTTCCCGTTTGAAAATGTGAAACGAAGGTGTATGTAGGCGCCTTGCTGGAACTCGAAGCTCTTCCCGTCATCAACATAAAGCTCTCCTTCAGCTTCTTTGGAACTATTGAGCGCGATGACCTGCCAGCCACACATATCATCGCGTTTTAGTGACTCAGAGTTCATATATATCAGAAACCAATTAGTTTAATGTTTACTTTCGGGAAGGGAATGAAGCAACAAAGACTCCATTTTTAGAACTGTCACTCGATAGAGCAAGATGGCCCTCTCACGCGTGATTAACGTTGGGAGTGAAAATATCCTGAATCTTGCAGTGAAACCAAACCTCAAACATAATCTTTCCATTGGAGACACTTATTGGACTCTATTTGAGGGTAAATTCGGAATCAAGCAAGTTCATATATGTTTGTGTAACTGAATTCGAAGACATACCAAAGTGTAAGGATCATTCTCCATTTGTGTGGAGCTTCGACGGGTTCTGTCTTTTCTTGGAATGATGGTACCGGCCCGTTGGAAAGAGGGTATGCTCTCTTCTAAAGCTTCCAGCTTATGAGTTACTCCTCCCTTGTAAGCAGCTCCAGTTTTCATATCATACCACGGCTGGTCCCCAGGAAGATACACATCAACGTGCTTGGCTCGCTGCAGAAAATTTCCAAACACATTAAGTGCATAATACGAATACAGATACCGGAGCAAGAGAACAGCAGTACAAGGGTAAGAGGTTGAATAGTCTTGTAAGAATGTGACCTCGGTGTATATTCCTTGCACCAATATACTGTTTCCAACCATAAAAGCCTCATCGTTGGTGAACGTCTTCTCATCGGAGGGAAATTCCATCCAAAGAGGGCGAATAACAGGAATACCACTGACATTTGCCTGTCTAAACAATGTGTAGTAGTATGGGAGCAACATGTAGCGTACACGTATGGATTCCTTAATGATTTCGGTATTTCGTTCCCTGAAACCATCATATTCACCGAAGCAATTCATAGAAGCACAGAAAGAAGATTCCATAGGGTGTACCATCGTAGATGCAAGATTTTAACACAAACTAACATGACAAAATTGTCAATTATTTATAAGTTTCTAATCAATCACTACTTTAGAGTCAGCACATGTGATGTCTATAACAATTTATGTTTCAGGCAGAAACTAGTTTGCAGGTAAAGTAGGATCTTACCCAAATAGCCAAGGCTCGCGTCTTTTTGTGTCGTGATGAGCATGTGCTCTGAAGAAGGGATAATAGGCACCCAGCTGATACCAACGAACCAACAATTCAGTATCAGGATTACCAAAAAATCCTCCGACGTCAGCACCTGTGAAGCACGCATAATCAGTGGCGAAGTAAGAGTTCAAGCACTAAAAGTTGTGGTAATGGGGATATTTACTAACCAGAGAATGAGATTCCTGTAAGACCCAGAGTCAAAAGCATCGGAACTGAAACCCGCAACTGATCCCAGTCAGCTGTGTTATCCCCTGTCCAAACTGCGCCGTATCTTTGACTTCCAGGGAAAAAGGCTCTTGACAAAACAAAAGGTCTGTCTTTTCCATCACTACGCTTAACAAGCCCATTTGCTGTAGCCATGTGAAAGTAGTAACCATAGGCATTATGCAACTCCCTGTGCTCCACATCTCCGTAATGCAATGCATCTCTGGGCATTGTAACCTGATGAAAAACAAAGCTTTCACGTCATTAGGGGACTTGGAAGTCTGAATGTTCCAATTTAGGGACCACAAAAACTAGGGTGTATCTGGATTATTGATCCCTAATCAGTGCTCTAACAAGTTTATTAATCACATCTAGGATTTAGTCAGGTCAGATGCACCCGAACATGCTCCTTTATGAAAAGTAGTATTTTATATTATTGATATTTCTTTACAGCTTTGGGAACTTTCAATTATTGCAGCGCAAATCTTGAATGCTGGAAGTTAGCTTCTCAGGTGTAAGCCAGCCACTCACTAATCAGAACTTGGTCTTGTAATATCAATATGAATGCATGAAAATGGAGATCATTAAATATTAACATAACAAAATGAATAACCTAGAACTGCGTATGATGGTCAATCAGTTTATTAGTTTCTGAAAAGAATTCGTGGATGAAATGAGGATATTTAACAAATGTTAAATTGTTCTAACTTCCGACTTTCAACTTAGATTCAATATTCTAAGCAAAATGATGATAACCACTTTGGATCAAGAATGTAGGCAGGAAAAAGTGATTTGACAATGCAAAAACCAGTTCAAGCTCGAATGGCAAAAACTGCTACATTTATTTATTTAACAGGATGCCTTATGTATTTTTCTGGATGACAGCTGAAAATGTCACTTGTACGTAATCTTATCTTCCAGCCATTTTATGCTTCAAATATTGCCAGTTGTCACTGATAGTATTTGGCACCACATCAATATCTAAAAGAATACTTTTGGCAAATATATCTCATGATTCTCATTCAAGAAAAGATAGCTCACTTTGAGATGACCGAAAAAGAAATATGAGCAGTAAAGTGGGATATAGGAGGGTTCACTGAGAATGTAGGTAGAATACCACTAAGTAATAGAGGACTGTTACTCAAAGCACAAGGTAAATGAATTTCATATGCAGCTGATGAAATTCATTTTCCTTCAATTATGTGTCAGTGAAAATGCCAAATTAGTAATGGTTAAAATCCCAAAAATGATGTGGATTAACTTAGAAGATAGTGTTACTTCTTTCAGTCAAGGAAGCAACTAGGTAGACTAAAATCAAATCCATTTTCCCTCCCCCTCCTACTCAACAATACATCATGTAAGTGTGCTTTAAATCTAGAAGTTAATAAGCAGCAAGCAAATAGGTTCTGAACACCAAAAATGCATTAGCACTACAAGCTGTTCTCCAATACTTCAAACACGTATGAATTTAGCAACAAACTTGTATGAATTTAAGAATTGAATAGACCAAAATCATTTGACAAGTTAGCCAATATATCAAATAGATTAAACACAAAGGACCAGATATAAGTAAACCAATAGTAAAATCTGTAAGAGTAAGGGATTGAGAAAGAAATAAAGCTTACCTCTGGACCATTGAAGACAGAAGGTTCATTCATGTCATTCCAGATGTATAGCGAAGGAGTTGAGCCAACATAATTCTCGTATGAGAATTTTTCAGCCCACCAGGACCTGATCTCTGGATTCAACATATCCAGGTAAGAAGAGGAGCCAGGCCAGCACCATCCATCAAAATCCTTCCCAGTCGAGTCCCTTACATAATATCCCTTCTCAGATGCCTCCTTATGTATATAATACGATTCGTCCCTCTTGATGTGAGGATCCACAATAGTTACCATACGTCTGCCTTTACCAGCTAACTTCTTCTGCATCTCTTCTGGATTAGGGAATAGCATCCTATCCCATGTAAAATACTTCTTTCCATCTGTGTGTTCAATATCAAGCCACAAAACATCATAGGGAATGTCATGCTCGTCAAACTTGGCATCAACGTTGAAAACATCCTCCTCATCCCTGTAGTTCCATCTACACTGATGGTAGGCAGTGGCAAACAACTGAGGCATTGCCGGTGCTCCTGTCACACTAGTATACTGCCTCACGACATCTTTAGGCCCTGGACCAACAAAGAAGAACGCATCCACCACACCAGCCTCACTCATCCACAATGTATCAACCCTCTTCTGGTCAGAAGGCAGCATTAACACCGATGAGTTCTCATCATTCCATCCAGTCCCCAAAACATCAATCTGCATCTCAGCAGCATTGAGCCAGAAGAAACCTGAACTACCTCTCGACTTACCATGTGATATCATGAAAGGAATGCTTCCATAGAGCCCAAAAGGTGAATCATGCACGTATTCAAAAACATCGAGATTAAACAGCCTATACGGCTCAGAGAATTCAATCCCAGGCCCTCTAGTAGGGTTTAAGGCTAAACTAGTGGCATGTTCAGGAATCCCATACACAAAATCAGCCTCATAAAACGACACATCAAAGCTAATACTCTGCGATCCATAAGGCCTCTTATCAGTATGGCTCCTAAAATTCTCATGCCAATCCTCACCCTCCTCTTTCTCCCTCAACTGTTCGAAATCAAACAACCCGTGTGAGTTCAAAGAAAGCACCTTTTTCCCATTCTCGCCACTCTCCCTCACAAAAACCTCAAAGGGATCGTGCCTAATCACAGCTTCATACCCTTCCGAGAGATAAACGACAGATATCGGACCATTCTCGTCCTTATCCTCCTTCAACCTCTGCAGCCAAAGCTTCTTATTCAAGAACCCGGGCTCAATCACGTCGGGCACCTCGAATCTCTTCTTGCGGGGGGAAAGGCTTTGGTCCTCGTCAATCTTCATCCGCATCACGCCATCCTGATACGCTGAAATTGTGAGAACCAAGGGTTTTGTGGGCCCCTGATCCTCGGAAACGTCTTGACTAGACTGCTTGGCGATGAGCTTGGCGACTAGATCGCCGTCGGAGATCGAGACATCGGATGCGATCAAGGAGCAGGAGCCCGGTTTCCGGGTGCGGGCGCGCTTGCAGAATGGGGTTTGATTGCAGTTTCTGAACTCGTCCTTTTTCCATGAAAAAACTGAATTTGCGAAGAGGAGAAGCAGCAGAAAGGTGGAGAGATGCCTTCCCATGGCTTATTGCTCTAAATTCTTGAGTAAATCAAACAACTCCGTGGAGAAATCGCATGGAATTGGACTCTGGAGAGTTTGGTAGTGATTATTGGGGTTGTGCTGAAACTTACTTTGACCCTTAAATCTCAATCATATTTCACTTTGCTCCCCAAAATTTCGGAAATTACCTGTGTATCCTATAGGCTTAGGCGTATTTATTTTTGGTCCGTTGCACATGATTTATTCAATTTTAAAACATGGCAAATTGTCAAAATTATAAGTTTAATTAAATTTTAGTTAATCTTACAATTTTTCTTAAGTGACATAATAACATTGATATTTTTCTCATTATTTTATAATATCGGATTTGGACAAATTATTCTGTATGATATGACAAACGAAAAATATTATATGGACAAAATAATCAACTACTTCACACGATGTTTTCGTCTTTATATTTTACATGTATACATTGTATATATTGTATTAATAAATTGATATACACAATATTTCGTAATTTTTCACCATGAATTGATTAAGAAAAATACTATCAAAATTAATACTCCTATAATTTTTCATGGGCTAACGAGATGGCCCAATTCAGATATCAAATAGAAGGAACAAATCCATTAAATTATCATAACAATACTCCAATTTGAGTTGGCCTTGTATTAGATTTGTCAAATTCTCATAGATATCGAACAAACATTTTATTTATACCATGGGCATATTCTTAATTAATAAGTCTCCCTGCGTCCATGACATACTTTTCCTTTTAATTTATTTCATAAAACAAAATATCATATTTTATTTTTTTGAAAAAATTATCTCTCACGTTAATATAAATTTACTATTTTTTCTTTCCATCAAACGCGCAAAACAACATCACCTAAAATCTTGTATCAATCCATAAACCAAATGTGCCATTATTATGAGACGGAGGGAATATTTAGTTTAAGGATTGTCCATGAACAATAGATCTAAACCAAATAAAGAACTGAAATGAAGATAGGAAAATGCTTTGGGCCTTATGGCATTTGATCTGATTATCGTTGGCACCAAAATATAATTTTTCAAGTTACAAAGGACCTGAAAATGAATAAGTAAAAAATGAAATGAGAGCAGAGGATAAAAATCTGGACTTCAATCAGTACTGTGTAACTGACGCAGACGTGAAACAATGAGCTTCTCCATCCCCAAATTTCCCACCTTCGCTACCATTTCTCCAAATACGTTGAGAGTTTCCTCCAATTTTCCTCAGCTCTCCGTCGGTTTCCCCCAATTTAGCAAAACAACCGCCAATTTCGGTAGCAGATACGGTTTGCTACGTTGCTACGCAGCGGCGAAGCAGCAGAAGAGCGGCGGTGCGCCGCCGACAACGACGACAAAGAAGAAAAGGAAACCGAGTAGCAAGAGTGGTAGTAAGAAGGTGGTTGGAGATGACTTTGAGATTGAGAAGAGTGGCGGTGGAGTGGAGGTGATGGAGTCACCGTCAGAATCAGCTCAGTCGCCGTACTCGGCGCTGCCTCTGCCGAATCCGCCGGCTGGATTTGTGTTGGATGAGCAAGGGAGAGTTCTAATGGCTTCCAACAAACGCATCGCTACTATCGTAAGATTTAATTTCAAATTTCAGTTTCTTCTGTTATTGTTTATTTGCTGTGAATTTTATTAAGATTTTCATTCTTTTGTCAATGTGCGAGTCATCTTAGTTTGTGAATAGTCTCAGAATGTATGACCTGCCTATGGTCAATCAAAACTGGACCTACCCTGTTTTTCGTTTGGGCAAATGCTCAATTTAAAGCAAAATTCTATATGGTATTGGTTTAAAGCAAAGTTCATATCGGAATATGGTTGTTGAGTAGGTGGAAATGAGTAGGTAGTTCTTTCTAATTAAGATTGCTGAAGCTCTTTTTTCTTGGCACTTGTACATTCTCTTTGTGTTTATGTTAAGCTCTGCGGAAATTGTTCCATTTTCCTTATCTATTCTTTTAGGATTTTAACAACTAAGAAGTCAATGACAGGTTGATTCTACCAATAACTTCCCCCTGGAGTGTGTTATACGGAGAGTATTTAGAAATTCACGAGGAGATGAGTGCATGCTACTATGCCCAGTTGATACGTAAGTCACGCTGTGTGTGCTGTTGTGTGATCTGCTTCACCCTTATAAAATAAATTGTTGAACGCTTTGCAGGCCTGTTCAGATTTTGAAGAGTGTCAATGTTGAAGGGTGGTCTGCTGTAAGTCATCAACTCACTGAGATTCCCTTTGTTTCTGCATTCATTTCCTAAGGCACTAAGCTAATTGTAATTCTCATTTGTGACCTATCTATGTTATGTTTAGAGCGGCACTAACTTTAAAAAGAAATGTCTTAACTATTTTTAACGAAGTTTTGTCATAGAACTGCTAATCCCTAAATGTGGATTACTGAACCCCAAGTATGGATTACGAAACCTTAATTTTGGATGAATAAACCCTAATCCAGCTGTTAGTCATGCATAAATTCCGTGGATGTTTCCTGACGCTACTGTGCAACTTCAATCCTGTATAAGTAGAGGGCACTGATTCTTTCGATAGACGATAGTGGAAACACTGCAAAGATCAATTTTTCCAACATGTTTATAAAGCTTGAAAAGGAGAGAATTGGGTGAAATTGTGGGGAGATCAGATGAATATATTTGAATCAGGGCAGCTGTGTCCATTCCTAAGCAAACATATAAACAACCCAAACTGGTTACCGCCTCTGAAGAATTCGATAATGTGCTATTTTGTGGTATCATATGGTATAATATATTTTCCAATCTATCAATGGAATCCGTCATTTGTCTTGTTTTATTTGTCACGTCGTATTGATATCTTTCAACTCCTGTGCTTTATAGGTTAGTGATGAAGAAGTTGAGGCTATACTGCCCACTGCCGCTTATGCCCTTGCCAAAATACATATGCATCTTGTACACAGTGGGTAAGATGTACATAAAGTCGTTTTTTCAGCAAAGATTTAGCTTCTAATTTCTCTTTGTTACATACTACTCCATGTGTTACGACTATGACTAATTGTTGTAATATTCTGATACATATGCATATGCATAGTTGCATACTATAAGATATATCTATCTTTAGCTAACGGTTTCTATGTTATGACTAATCTGCTGCATCAGATTCTGTTATACGGCACGAGGCGGTTTTTGCTACACAGAAGAAGATATATTTGAATTTCATATAGGTACATCTTTTTTATGAAACTTCAGTTGATCCCTGTCTAGCTGTAATACTTTGTTCATCTTAATTTCACAAGAAAACAGTTGAATTTTCCAGTTATTTGTGATGCTTGTAATTTTGTTCAATTTTAGAACTTGGTTATGAAATGAATTCACTAGGATGTAGTAGTACTTTTTTATTAGATAGTTAACTTCTCACTATGTGTGAGGAAACATACTAACAATCCATCTGAAGTTTTAACTTGAATTTGAGAAACTTTGGGTTTTATGCAGACAATGGTGAAGATGTGGACGGTTTACCAACTGAAGGCGTTGAGATTGCATGTTTCCATCTGGTACGACATTGATCATGCTACAGTTAAACATTTATAACATAACCATTTCATTCAATAAGTACTCCTGTTAAGGTTTTCATGGGTGAAAGATTCTTTTGCGAGTCACCATCTGGAGACTACAGGATGTGTAAATCTCAACAAATGTTATCTTTGGTATCCAAAATAAGATCAGGCCTAAATCTGTCTTTATAACCGATATCATTATTGATGTTTGGGAAGACATTCTCTTTTATCCTAACACTTACAAGGAAGGAGAAACTAGGAACGTTAAAAAGTCAAAGAAGCAAAGAACGATTTCAATGGACACTTAAATAGAAACAATGCACTGGGAGATTTGCAAATAACTCTTTTCTTAAAAATATTATCATCCTTGAATAATTCTTCTATATATTCTTCTTCATGCAGGATGGTTCTCACTATATGATTTATACACCTTCCGACCCACTGCTGTTTGTTGCAGTGAAGGTAAAGTATACAGTTCTTTCAACTGTAAGTCTTTGTACTGACATAAGTTTGATTTGAATATAATAACATCTACTTACAAGCAACTTTCTATGTCTCTTTATTGTTGCAGGACAAAGATGGTGTACTACAAATAGCTGATGACGTAAGTAAATTCAACTTTTAAATACTTGTATATAGTTGAGTTTAAGTAGTTACATCTTGCTTATTGTGATTTGAAATCTGGCGGCCAAAATTTTCTATGTGAATGTTACGAAGTTAAAAAAACTGCTATCACATTGTTATGTTTGCTTTCTGTGCATTCCTTCTTGGTTTTCAAAATTTTGAGTCACGACCGGGGCCTGCCTTTGCATAAACAGGAACTCTTGGATGATCCTGCTATTATTAGCGCCATAGATGAGGAAACGGAATTCAATGCTTTAGTGGTATGTATGAAAATCTTTACTGATTGAATCTTGTTATTAAACCTTACTATCTTTCCATTCCCATTTCTGCAGGAAGAAGAAGCTGCTCTTCTCGATTCATTGCTTGGAAAAAGGTGATTAGGCTATTATCAAAGAAAGCAGAATGTCTTTGTTGAAATCAGCAAAATAGGTAGCTTGTAAAACTTGACATTGTATATACTACGATTCATTAGTTGTTCTGTTCCCCTAATGTAATTAGTTTTCAAGGTCGATTATATTTATAATTAGGAACATTGCAACCGATGGTTCACTGCCTTTTTCCACTAAATCTTCCTTTTCTAGTGCTAATACTTAGTTACTTACAAAAGAAAAAGACTGAAAAAGATCAAATAACTTTTAAAAACATTCTTTTTGCTGGGGGCGCCTCTATATTTACATTGTATGCGATGTCAATGTGTACCACGTAGCGACATACACAAAAACAATTATGCATACACACATAACAAATGGCATTATTCTCGTATTTAAATAGTAATACATGGAGTATATATTTTTGTCATTTTCAAATCACCCCTTCACCTCTCTACATTAACAAAGAAACAAAAACAAAATATTTTTTCTCGTCATGTTGCTCTCTATCATCAACACACTTATGCCACACGGCCCACATTGTCAATTTTTTTATATCATACAAATCTTGATTTCGCTGAAATTTAAATTAATAGTAGAAAAATTCAGAATATGCGAAACTTTAGTTAAACAACAATTTTAAAAATTTGTAAGAAAATTTAAAGTCACTACCAAATAACAATAGGTGACTTTTATATCTAATACACCAAATACATAATACCTGTAAACGAGAACAACAAGTCGTTGTAGTATAGTGGTAAGTATTCCCGCCTGTCACGCGGGTGACCCGGGTTCGATCCCCGGCAACGGCGTTTATTTTTCTTTTTCCAAACAAATATGCGTTCATGATTTCTGCTCGTTTTATATTTTTTAATTATATAATACAAAGAAGATTTATGGCTCTAGCTTTTCGAAAAAATTGAAGAGAAATTTTAAAAAATTATTAATTGTCTATATTTTAGCAAAAAATAACTACTGTGTCCATATTTTTATCCAATCTATACACTATCGAATATTCTATTACTATATGCGTTTGGCTACTATATATAGATAGGGTGTTGCCTCTTCATTTAACGTCGAATATAATAAGATTTAATATTAATAAATATACAAATTACTAAAACTATGTAGTACTAAAAATATATTCTCAAATGATATCGCATATTTTGTAGTATCTATGTTTTTTTGTGTATAAATAAAATCCGCAATGCAATTCAAACACGGCAAACAATAGTAGAGAAAGTAATATCGGAATCTGGAAAACAAGAATGGGAAGAAATGGTTAATGGATTGCTTTCTCGCTCATCACAAACTTTGCTTGCACTCAACAAATTTATACACATAATATATATATATATACTTAAATTTATGTCTCACTTTTTGTATTCTGCCATATTCTCTTTAATTACACCACAATAATCACAGGTTTAATTTCTTCAACAGCGTGATGGACGAGGAAAGAAGGAAAAGAACCAAGAGAACTACATTGGATCAACTTGAAGAGGTTTATAATTTTCCACTTTCATTTAATTTTGTTATACGCAATAATTAATCATTAATTAGGGCAATGCATGAGTACAATGCAATGGGGCAGAAAAATGTTGTTTATAATTTAATTTTGTTTTAAATTAGGGAAGAGTTTTCCCGCCAGTGTTGGAAACTATAGAAAGTGCGGGCGATGAGGAAGACGCCGAGACGTGTTCTTCTAGCTCTGGTGAAGAGTTTGAATATAGCGATGATGAATTTTTATATGGTTCTATAAATTGTAAGTTTATATGAGTATTTGCATTAGATTTGGTATACATATTTAAACTCTAGCTATTTATTTATGAGAATTAATTTTATTTTTCTTGTATTATATTGCAGCTGGAATAGATTACTGGGAGGATGATAGTTATTATTCAGATGGGGTATGTATAACTACAAACCTCTAGTTTTAATTACTAAGAAATTAAATATCAGTGCTCTCTTAGGTTACATTCAGGCATTAGATATATTTGACAAAATTTAACAGGAAGGTCCAATAAGAAAGCATAACTCCAGCTTATTTATATTTTACTCATTAATTTGATTGTACAATTCAAAGAATGAGTAATTTAGCTAATAATAGAGCATGTCCCTAATCAACAACTAAACCTAGATCAACAAATTAATATCTAAATAAAAATGGAAACTCTAAACCAATGACCTATTGCAAGAGAAGCTTTGGTGCCTTAAATCTTAATAAAGCTGATTAAAATTGGTTTTAATTTAAACAACTTTTATAGTATTTTCTAAAATTTATTGTATTTTGATCAGGAAATTGAAGAAGATGATGTTGATCCTGACCAATTATCTTATGAGGTACAAGCAAGGGGCAAATTATATCTCTTTCTCTCTTCCTTTTATTCTTTTTTTTTCTTTATTCATTTTCTTTTTTATTTCATTAAGTGTTAGCTATTGCATTTTTTCTGCTGTATTTGATAAATATCTACTACTATAATAAATGGAATTTATTTGAATGAAAGCAGGAGCTGATTGCTCTTGGAGAGATGGTGGGAGTAGAGAACAAAGGATTATCAGAAGATGAAATTACTAAATATTTACGTCCACTTACATGCAACTCTACCTCCAATTTAATTATTGACAGGTAATATATCCCACTTTCCTAATAATTTCCACAAATATTATTCATCAATTCATTGAAATTCACAAACTAAATTATATATAGGTGCGTGATATGTCAAGTGGAGTATGAAGTTGGGGAGAATCTAGTTAGCCTACAGTGTGATCATCTTTACCACAGTGAATGTATATCCAAATGGCTTCAAATTAACAAGGTAACACAAATTGGGAATACCTTTAATATCCAAATAAAAAGTTAATCTATAATCATGTGAGAGTTTATGTATCTCACTAATTGATCATTTTGATAACGCTTCTACTAATTTGTTTATTTTCACAGATTTGCCCGATTTGTAACAACGAGGTCTCTACTGCAACTTCCTCGAACGAAAAGAGCAGTGTATAGTTATGATAATTTATGTAGTGAACTATTTATAACTTGGTAACTAGATGATTTCATAGAAGTATTTAAATTTCTTTCATGTCGTACTATTCTTTTATAAACAAAAATAAAAAAAAAAGATTAAAATTGCGAATTGATCATGGTCTCATTTCACACTTTTACCAACTCTGTGTTGCAAGATACATAACTGATCAATTTTGGCTAGTTTTAGACTATTCTCTCTGCCCTTATAAGGTTTGTAAAGGGATCCTTAACTCGGTTCTAATACTATCAAGCACAAAAGGAATGAAATGTGACATAAAATTTTTATATAATCAATAAATAAATACATAAATAAAGAGTTTGTTTAACTTAGACCTATATCTCTGTATCAAAATCGGATAATGGCAGAAGCCATGCAGCAGTGTTCTCAGGCAATCCCCCAAGTCCATCTAGCCGTTACGTTTCCTCAGTTTCTCGGATAATGCCACGTCTTTGTGTACGCTAATTTCATAGCTTGAGCTTCTCTGTTGGATATACCCCTTTCCCTACACTTCTTGTTTGTTGCTTCCCAGAAGAGGGCTTCTGGCCGTTGTGCTTCAGCATCTGAGGATTCTGTCGACGTTCTTGTGCACTGTTCGCATTGGTTTTTCTGCAGTGGAAGGCATTTTACATCAATAAGAGATTTGATATTGAGACCACACCTGATGTGTAGCAACATATCACAACATCCATACCTGATGTGTAGCAAGAGAAATATGACACCAGCAACTGCTGTGCCTTTCACAACTGTTTTCAGCAATGGGTTTCTCTTATGCTTCGTCGGAGGCCGCTGAGAATCACTTTCAACCTTTTCTCTCTTGTCCTGAGATAAGAAAGATGATAAAATATTGCAGGCGACTTAAATATTGTTCAATACATAATCTGTTGCATGAAAATTTTGGTGAAAATAATCACCTGATCACCATTTTCATCAGTTGTAGAAATATGATTTTGGGCACTAGAGTCCTCCTGTGCTGTATTCGTGTCATCAACTTGGACACGGGCTGAAACAGTTTCAAGTATGGAGTTATGTGTGTTGGTGTCACCAGAAACAATCTGAGGTGGAGCATCTTGGATGTTTATAGCTTGAAAAGCTATGTCCTCAACTAGTTTACTCTTGTTTGAGAATTCTAAACAGACCGATCCTCCATGCTCGACCGTATCTTCATCTGAACCTAGGATGATAGCCCCGTTAGTCTCTTTATTATCATCTTCCACAGAAAGAGGTCTCTCTGTATCCTCATTTGCAACGATCACATCCCTAAGGACATTATTCTTGTCAACGTTGTCATCATTTGAGTGCTCCAAAACAGGCAATTCACCTTCTTCCGCTGATACAGGTGCATCTTTATAGAGTTTCCTAGACTCAAGTTCCTTGGATGCAGAAGAATTAACATTCGAACTCAATGAATCTTCCACATCATATTGATTGTCAAACTCCAAGTTGAGCAACCGGCCCAACACAGAGGTCATACTAGTTGTGGAAGAAACCTCCATATCTTCATCATCAGAATACACTCTTTGTGATCCATTGTGGAAACTCTCACCCGTAGTAGCTCCTTGGGGTTCGACATTTAGAAAAAAATCAAACATATTGTTCTCCCCATCACCAACAACAGAGTTACTATCGTTTGCATGAACCATTAAATCTGAAAATGCCAAATAATTGGCAATGTAATTATTTTCTCCCACCTCAATGCATGAAGAATCTCCCATGTATGGATCGTCATTCTCAGGGGTCAAGTTCACACTGGAAACATCTGCATTACCATTGTTGTAGGTTTGTCTCTCTTCACCGTTTACATTTGAACTGCCATCGTATGATAACTTCTTAGAGTCAGATTTGCATTTGACATCTGATTCCACCAAATCTGTTGTCCTATATTGTCCAGATACATAGCTATTTTCATGTGAATCTTCTAGGTCGGAATTCACTCCATCAGCATCATCAAAATTGGTTGGAGATGAAAAGGAATTTTCACCCATGTATCGGCTTTCTGCTTCATCTGACTCATCTGAGCTACTAGAATCACCATCTCTTATGTCCGGTGAAAATAAGTTGCTCTATATGAAGTCAAGAAAGCATCAATCAGCAACTTTCTGGTAGCATCTATCACAAATTTTGGCTATAACAAGTAATTGTCACTTATATTTAGAAAAACAAGTATTGCTTACCTTTTTCAGCTTCGTAATTGAGCCCTTATGTGAACCATAACTGGATGAACTCGACAAGGTGCACTGTGGTGACTCTAAGCTCCTTCTTATCACCCCTACCATATCAGTTGGCATGGTTACTGAGTGCATAACCATGTCGAAGTCTGGGACCTGATTGAAAGAAAATAGCAAAAATAAGAGCCTGACTGTGACGATTTGGAAGAGATGCTGCCATGAAATGGGGAAGTGGGAAACACTTGTGTTGCTGAAATCACAGAAAATAACAGGAACTGTAGTAAGAGATATCTTACACTTAGTTGCTTAGACCTTGCTTTTTTTGAGAGGGCTCTTATACAAATGCATACTTTTCGAATATTTCTTTTCTCCACAACATCAGATGGTGAAAAAAGGTCGATGCCATTCAAACCCAGAATTTTGCATACCTGAAACAAAACCAGTTAGATAGCATGTACTAACAAAGCATCACATATTACAAGGGTAGTCACAAGAGGCATGAAACGCATATATAAATAGCATTAGCATCTAAATATCTGAAAATAAAGTAAAAGCATAACTGTGTAGAAATTTAGTAAGTGTTCAACCAGAAATGATGCATTACCTTTAGAAAGAAATCAACATTGGAGTAAGGCCTGTACCTCCCACTGCTCTTCTTAGAAGCAAACAGACCGTATTTATGTTTCAAATGCCTGAGCTCCATACATTTGGTCATCAAAAAGTCCCACACTACTCTAGAAACTTGAAACCTGAAAGGACAGAAAAATATTATCAATGAATTATAGAAATGTTTCTCAGAGATAGAGAAGATTGTACTCAAGGGCTCATTAATACAAATGCTTCTCATGCTAAATTCCACTGAGTTTAGGAAATCGAAAATTCTTATTTTCAACAACAGCAGTACATTTCTATTGCAATAGAGCACACTGATTCAAGAACCAATCAAACACATTGAGAAACAGAGGAACATCTGATTCAAATATGTTCATCTTAAAGAGAAAGTAAAGCACATAGATTCCATAACCCAATTGATCATGAAATCCATCAAGTTAAACAAGGACAATAGATATGAACATTTAATTCAAAATCACATCTTATTTTTATCATAAATAAACTGATTCCTGGACTAGTGCATTAAAAGTTCAGTTACAAAGATAGCACTTAATAACATTATACAAATATGTTAACATCAGTGTCAAACCTTTTGGCATCCAAATACATAGGAAGATCAATTTAGATTCTCAACTCACTAACCAAACATCAAGATGCAGATAAATTCCAGAAAGATGCTAAATTGATCAGACACCCAAACACCAGCAATCAAGATCCCCAACAGCCAATGAATACTGTGAACTACTAGTAAGCAAAAACAACAATG
Organism: Salvia hispanica; assembly: GCF_023119035.1. NCBI lineage: Eukaryota > Viridiplantae > Streptophyta > Magnoliopsida > Lamiales > Lamiaceae > Salvia > Salvia hispanica. Next base: position 33,103,967 of record NC_062966.1, on the reverse strand, counting down.
AATCCTCCCAATTTCAATATTAAAGCACAAGAACTAACAGTATTTCTCCATCTTGAAGCAAATCAGGGAGAGCCAAATCCTCATCCAATCTCGTATTCAGAAGCTCCCCCAGCCATATCCGCGTTTGAGTCTGCACCAATCCAACAATCTCTTATCAAATTGAACAATTCCGAAAAATAAAATAACAGCAATGAACGAGTTTTGAGATGCAATGAATGACCTGCAAAAAGACTTCATCCAACTCCCGGAAGCTCGATTCCGCCGACGAAGACGGCGCCGGCGGCGACGATTCAATCATGACTTTATCAGATTTCCCGCCTAAAATCACTGATCCACAGCTATAAAAAAAAAGATTGTAAAGTGGATTGAGTGAAGGAGAAAGTGGTGGTAGTGCTGCTAGCAGAGAGAGAAGAAGAAGAAGCGAAGAGTTTTGAATTTTGGTTCCACGTTTACGAGGTAACAACAGTGCCGCGTGGTTAAATTTATTTCCATTTCTTCTTAAATTCACCCAAAATGAAATATTCAAACTATAATTAATAATCTGTAAATTTGTGACTGCGATTGATTCAACTTCCTATCCTTGTTTCTCAATCATGGATTCATATTAAACTATTTATGCCTTAGATTTCGGATTTGGGATTTATGGCGGAGGCATCGCAGCTCATGAATGAGACAAGCTGCGGATTATGGGCCTTCACTTTTTGTATTTTCTCACTTTTCCCACTTTTCACGACATTTCTTTTCTTTTTCTAAAATATGATTATATACTAAATCACTTTAATATTTAAATTTATTTACATATCCTACAATCCTATTACATGTAGTCCATTACTACTATGGTAAATTAAATTGAACACTGTAATTAATGTAAATTTCTCTCATCGCTAAAAATATCCGTGGCATGACTAATTTTACATGTTGGAATGATTATTGATCATAATAGTAATCTTATAATAAAGTATTGGGGAAAGTTTTTGTGAAAGTTGATTATCATGTCGTCTTTTATGCAATAAAAAATTATGTTACTTTAGTTTAAGATGCTTTGTTTGTCAGAGATCTAGAATTGATTTCAATTAAATTAGTTTTTGACTCTATGAGTTTGTTAAAAGCATACACGCGGTTTAATATTATGAGTTGAGTCAGATTTGATTTGCGTATTACGATTATTAAGTATGAGTAGTTTCTAATCAATTACTCCCTAAAAAATTCATAAATCAGTTAAATTGATTGAATGGCAGATTTCTAATTTAAAACAAATTATGGTCAATTAAATACATCAAATGTGAACGCGATAAATTTGAATATTTTGAGTTATATTATGGGGTAGTCATTGTATCTTCTTGTCAGGTTTACTTATGTTATTTACTTTCATTTATTATTATAATTATTTTTTAATTTACAAAATCATAAAAATTAAACTAATTCAAATAGGAATAGTTGATCTATGACCAAATATTTCAATTCTATTCAATATTTTCAAATTGGATATATTTTCCGTATAATTATGAAGTTTGATTACATTTGACGGGCCACGTCGATATTCCAGATTTTAAATTGCCTCTTATAATGTTTTTGTTCAAATCTCGATATTTCACGACTTTAATTGATAGTATCCATAACACAATTTTGTGAAAATGGAAATAATTCAGGATGTAATGTGATGATATTTTTACTAAATATTTTCACATCTATATGGCTTTTTTTTTATCATATCTTATATACTCACAATGTCAACATTAATTAAATTTTTTATTAGTGATAAATTCTTCATTATAAAATACTTACCAAATACCAGAGACTAACCGCTCATCTTATTAATTAACTGTACAAAATTAATCTCATTTCATGAGCTATATACTAAGTGCTTCACTAAATAATTAGTTCCAACAAACTTTTACTATTAAGTTGTGACTCTTCGAGCATTTATTAACTCATGAATAAAGTCATGAAACATAAGGAAAACGTATTACTTCACATCTAATTTTATACTAATAATATTTGGGGTTTGCTCATAAATCATTTTCAAATCTTTCATTTCATTTTGTACGTTCAGTTTATTGCTTTGACAAGTTGTTAATTGTTATGGTCTTGTTATCGTTATTGCTTTTACATGAGAAAGGATCACCAAATACATTATATAATAGCTTTTCTTTTCAAAATAAGATCCACATATTAAATTTGTAGTGGTGTATTAGAAAATGTAATATATAATATATTAGGCGATTACTATTTACTGTCAACTCATATTCAAATATCCAAATTTGAATCATTAAATCTGTAAGATTTGTCTAATTTTTTTCGTGTTTTCCGCATAATGTTGTATGCAAGCGATACCTCTATTTTCTACTACTCCAAATGGCAAAATGGTTGCAAATACATAAAACTTTTTAGCTATTTTTTTTTTGGGGGGGGGGGGGGGGGTTTATAATTTTAAATTTACAAAAGAAAATGAAACTTGTGTTAATGAGTTAGTACAAAAGCTCAAATACTCCAATTAACAACTAGAAATGTTCAACACATTCAAGTTAATTAAGTGTTTTTAGGTGACTCCTCAGCAAATGCCATTCATGACTGATATTGAAAAAAATGATAGTACTATATGTAAAATTAAATGTGTCAAGGTTAGAAGTAGGTTACCGAATAATTCGGCCGAGTCTACATTTGGAGCATTGTAAATAATTAACTACTTTAATATGTCAAATGGAAAGTTTGTTTTAGATTTGACAAATAATTTTTCAAGTACAAAGCATAACACTCTTTTTTTATCTATATTCATGTGTTGTGAATATTACAATAATTGTATAGTAAGTTTTCATAACAAAAAGATTAGGATTAAAATTTATAAAAATTCACAAACTTTTCGATACAAAGTATTGATAGTAATTCTGTTTGAGAAATTACGGCATCTTATGTTGAAAAATTGAATGTTTCTATTTTACCATACATTGAAAAATGATATCAAGGTATCATTATTAAAACTGTGCTACGTATAAAACAAAAATTAAGTCAAAATTGGGGAATCCTTGTCACGTATAACTATAAATCCAAAACTTTATGTAACAAATAATTATAGATATATATGGTACCAGACACATAATTTTCTTTTCAAGATACATGACACGTTATTTTCAGAAATTAATGGTCTGGTAAAATATTTAGGCTTGTAGGTGTCACATTTAATAGTGTATGGAGTAATAAATAGTAGTACCACATTGTTTCACGTTTCTCACTGGCATTTAAATTTTGATATTGAACAAGAATAAATAATTCAATCGGAAACTACTACTATCACGTATTTTCATTAAATGTGTTCAGATCTGTTGAATTATGAGGACCCATCCCGGAATTAAGGCATAGTTTTCAATTTTCAAAATTGAATTTTAAAAAATTACGACAAATATTTGAAATTTGTAATGCACAATGACTGCATGGATAAGAAGAAAACAAAATTAATAGTTTAAAAAATAGATTAAGAACATATATTTGAAATTTGAAAGGAATGTGCAATGGCGGGCTTGGATAAAAGAAGAAAATAAAAAATTAAGTGTGTATATTTAATTATGTGATTAAGATAGACCATAATTGTTTTTGTAGGGATCCTCACAATATTTCTTCATTCAGTTAATGGGATTTATTAGCTTTGACTAAAATATTAATCAAATAGTAGGGAGTAGTATTACTTATTGAATAAAACAATGATATAATTCCATGTTTGCTGCATATTTTATAGAGTGTGGCAACTAATTCAAAGTTTTACATTTTTTTAACCTCATGATGTTTCTCTCATCCATTATTTTATTTTTACTATGTTTCATATAAAATTCGTTCCCATTCCTCAAAAACAATCGATGATTATTACGTCAAAATCTTTAATCTTGACATAAACGATAAAATATGTCTCAATCAAACGAATCTTGTTACAAAATGACTTGTAATTTACAGTAAACTTGATACTAATCCGTTTAATAAGGTACTATATAATCCTTTTATCTTGAAATTTTCTAATCTAAATGACCTAAAATAAAGTCATTAATTGTTGATTCATTATGCTCAAGTCAAATTTTATAAAATACCAAAAACCAAATTTCGGCAAAGAGCACCAAAATACTGACTCTTGACTTTTCCTCGAAAATTGAATTGATTACGAAAATCAATATCACTATAAATACTTTTATTATTTGCCAAAAATTGTAATGCAAAACATTCTCGTGATCTAAAAAATAGATTTGATTACGAAAATCAATATCACTATAATACTTGTTTGCCAAAAAAAAAAATATAATGCAAATCATTCTCATACTTCAAATCATACCATATGTAATTACACTTCATATACGCTCGTAAAAATATTACACGTAATTCGGTTAAATCTTTTATACTAATAAAATTGAAATAAAAAAAATTCTTAGATAATTTTCTCAACTGAGCGTCAATAGGTTATAAACTTTATATACAACTCATTGATAATGTAAAATTTAGTTAAAGAATTATAATTGTTGAACTACAAACAAAATTAATCAAATTCAATTCAAAATTCATATTAATAATCAAATTAAGCTTAAGTATTTAGCCTAATTGCCAAATTAACGAAAGGGCCAACTTAATTAATCATATTAGTACCAGTATGTTTCAGCCCAAACCCACTTGCCTTCTCTTCTTTTTCCTCTATATATCTTTCACCTCTTGATTTCGCTTCATAAATAAATGCCTTTTTATTTAAATAACTTTTCGTCTCAGTAAAACTTCGGAAACATATGTTAATCCCAACAAAAATATGTACTAAAGTTTATGAAAAAAAAAATCGATCCAAGTAATTTTTTTTTATGCCTTAGATATTAGAGGTATGTGACTAAATGAAGTAATTACGAGCCCGGTTGAATTAAGATGTTATTGGACCATATCGTTCAACCCATCTTATAAGAAATACACTTGAGTTTTTAATTGAACAGCATAATTAAAATGGGCCTATTCAAATAAAAATTTATTAGATGGGCCTTACTATTTTTCTTTCAAGAATTCCTTTTATGAGTTTGTACGGGCTATTAACAGCCCAATTTCTAGAACTAAAAATTAATGTTGTTTGGATTAGCTCCTAAATCAGTAGCCTATTTTGCTTTTAAATAGCTTCGCAATTCTTCACCATACCTAGCATTTTCAGACAAGTTAGAATGTCAATGTATCCTTCTTAAGCATCAACAACTTGCCGCATTGCGGGGGTAGCGGGACGTTATAGTTAGCTAGGATGGGAAAAGTGGCGGCTCGCACACTAGGTGCACATGTAGCTCACAGACCCAATTTAACATATTCATAATATTATGAACCAAAATCGCAAAATATTTATATTTTTAGGCAAAAGCATAAAATTTTTCTGTATTTAGGACAACAAATAAATATTAATATTGGGTTTAATTGATAAGTACTCCCTCCGTCCCATTGAAGATGACTCATTTTCCTTGTTAGTTTGTCCCAACTAAGATGATTCATTACTTAAAATGAAAACACATTTATCTCTACTTTATTCTCCCTCTCTTACTTTACTCTCTCATCTCAACATACAAAATAAATTTGCATAAAATCCGTGCCACCCTAGAAAAGGGTCATCTTCCTTAGAATGGAGGGAGTACTAATTTACTAACTGAATCAAAATTTCTATGACTGTCAAATTTAATAGTAGCACCTTTAATTTGAAGACAACAAATGGACAAAGTCGTATTATTAAGGATCTACCACTATCAAATATATGAATATTTTCTTATATTCTGTGTATAAAAGAAATATCTTAACAAAATAGAGAAAGTATTGTAGTATATCTAGCTTTGGAGATGAAAATATTTTTCAAGAATCACTTAAATTTTAAATAAAATCACCAAATTTTGTTTCGGAAAACGATCTCGACTCTTTTCGAAACATTGTCTAAAAGAATTAAAACCTAATAATAAAGGATCATTTTATGAAATGAACATTCCCTCGAATTATTAACTCTAAAATGTTTTTTTCTTCATAAATTTTAAATATTTTAGTAATATAGAAATTAGAAGCAGACTGATTTTGACTTCCAACAGCCGCCGCGAGTCCATTTTTCCTGCAAACAGTCGCTGATCATCTCGTTATTCATGGGGAAAAAGTACTAAAGCAGGAAGCTGCCCAATCATATTTTAAAGTATAAATTAATTAATGAAGAAGCTCCAAACCATTTCACCACCTACCATTACTGATTTTGATACCCCCAATTATTCCTCAATTAAAAAATTTGACTTGTCTCCAATTCATCTTCTCATTTCTTTCAACGCCCACACCAATTCAATTCACACACCGACGACTTTCCCAATTCCTCCGCTTCCGATCACCATTTTCAGGAATTGGTTGTGATCGGCTTGATCCACCATGGCGAGTAATGGCGGAGGCGGGAGCAGCAGCAGCAGTAATAGGAAGGAAATAGCAATGAGGCTGCGGGCGGCGGCGGAGGAGGCGGTGCAGTGTATTGGCTTGGGCTACGACTTGACTCTAGACCTCCGGTTGAAGTACTGTAAGAAGCAGCAGCGCCTGATCGCCATCGACGACGCTCAGGTCAGAGACATCGCCATCCCCGGCGGCACCTTGGTGCAGAATGTGCCCAAGTCGATCAATTGTGATAAGGGCGAGCGTGTGCGATTCAGCCCCGATGTTTTTTCGTTCCAGCAGGTAATTGTGATCATGTGCTTCTTCGGATGTTGAAATTTGATTATTTGTGTATGTCAAAAAGCTGAATTGTGTTTGTGCAGCTATGATTTGGTGTAGTTGAACGTTTAGGGTTTTCAATTGTAATGTGATGAATTGGTGAGATTATTGGGGAGAAGGAGAAGTGGATGGATTATGAGCTGTAGCTGTTAATGAGTCGAGTAGTAATGATTTTTTCTTTGCTGTTTTCTAGATGTCGGAACAGTTCAACCAGGAATTATCGCTTTCCGGTAAAATTCCGACCGGCCATTTCAATGCGGCCTTTGAGTTCACTGGTTGTTGGCAGAAAGATGCTGCCTTCACGAAATCTCTTGCATTTGATGGGGTGTTTATTAGCCTCTATAGCATTGCATTAGAAAAGACCCAAGTAGCACTCCGAGATCATGTTAAACAAGCAGTGCCATCGTCTTGGGATCCTGCTGCTCTTGCAAGGTGAGCAAGGAGCATTGTTTACTTTTTTTTGGAATGTTCATACTCACTCTACTTAACTGCTCCTGCTTTTCTGTAATTAATTGCTTTCTGGTCCAATTTTTTTGGTTATACTTCACCACATGGTTTTAATTAACTTTCACTGAACTTTGCATGACTGATCGTATCTATCCTCTTAACGCTTCATTATCATTTCACTGGAAAACCGTAGCTTGCTCATCTGGACTGAAATAAGAATTTGATCACTAAGGATCAGAAGATTGTGATTCTACACTGTTTTCATTTTTTTAATGCCACATATTCTTTTCCGGTTATCGCCTATGAACGATGGTTTGTGGGCACCCATCTCAATCTTTTTTTTAACTGAATACTAGTATGTAGGAAGTTATAGATCTTTATGATAAGTAATGACATACACAGGTTCATTGAGAAGTTTGGGACCCATATCATTGTTGGTGTGAAGATGGGGGGGAAGGATGTTGTATATTTGAAGCAGCAATACTCATCACCTCTTCAACCGTCTGACGTTCAGAAAAGATTGAAGGATGTGGCAGACAAGAGGTTTACTGATGCTAGTGGAGAATCTAGTGTGAATCCTGAAAAAGCTTATGGCAGGGAAATGGTATGTTCTGTTGATTGCTGTTTTGGCCTCCTTCATTTTCTACAAATCAGAACTCTCAGTTGTCATAAAATATTCAAGCCTGAATCTAGTCCGCATTATGAATAATTTTCTAACTTTTGAAACGGTGCAATTCAGCAATCTACTTCTAAAATCATAAGGTTGCTGTCTAAGCAAGCTAGGGTTGCTTTGGTTATTGGTGGGCGGGGTGGGGGGGTAACACCAAAAGGTGTGCGGTTAGTCTTGCATGCTATGTATGAGCAATTACAGTTGACCAAGGAATATATGAGGGTGGCAACTTGAGGACATGACCATGCCAGGGCTGTCATCAAAGGAACATTACTCCCGAACTCTTTAACCCATTTAAAATTTTAACTTCAGCGTGACAGTTTCATTTCCCCCTTGAAACATAAAAAATTTAAGCACTAATGTGAAGGATTTGATGTTAGAAACACGTTTCTTGTCCAAAGAATATCTGAATCATGCTGAGATAGTATGTTAACTAAAATGGGAGATCACATGGGTTACCTTAAAACGTGTTTAGACACTTGGTTCAGACTTGAGCTGTAATATTAACTAAAGATACTGTTAAAGTATGCTTCTAAAAATAGAAAGCAATAATATCTTCAGTTAACTCACCTCAAATTACTACATTTTGTTGTAATGCCTGTTTGTTTAAATGAATCTGTCCTATCACCTCATTAGAGTCTCAGTATTCCTAACAGCTCATATCGAAATCATCCTCATTATCAGCCTCCTTTCAGTTCCTAGCTATGCTCCCACCGCCAAATCCTCAGCATAAATAATAAAATAAATAAAGTAACACTATATCCTGAAACACTAGATTGTTGTGACGTTTTAATACTTTCTTTGTATTTATTTTCAGCGTGAGACTAATGAAAGAGGAATTGCATTCTTGGATCCCAGCTCACCAAGTTTTCATTCTAACCAAGAGGTAATTGTTTTTGCAATATAAATTTATGAATGGCAGATTCGTACAAAGGTTCTTGAAATGGGACTTTTCTAATACTCTACAATATTAGCTTTATGATGTACTGTTTCATAAATAAAAAATATTAATGGGACTCATGTTTTTAACAGTATGCATATTTATTATGATAATTCCAGGAAATAACTTTCTTTTGGAGAAGGAGAGGTGGAAGCAGTGAAAGAAATATGCCTCATAATAAGTGGTGTCAGACGGTTCAGCTTGACCCTGAAGTGATATCTATGTCGTTTATTCCAATTGCATCACTCTTGAGTGGAATTGATGGGAGTGGATTCCTTGGTCATGCTATCAATCTATACTTGCGATGTAAGCACAAGTTTCCTTACAGTAGATCAATTGCTCATGTTTGCTTCAAATAATCAAAACCAATTTACTCTTGGTAATGTGTTTCTATTTCGATGATTTCTGTGATTTTATCAACACTATTGCTTTAAACTTGAATATTATGTCTTCTGTTGTACTCCTAGATAACCATTTTTCCTTCCAACTATGCAAATATAAAATGCCACCTTGAATGTCATGAATTTATTTTCAAATTATTTGCCCCAGAGAACAATTTTAGCATAAACAAATTTGTCCCAACTCAGCTATTTGTTATCGGTATGTTCAGAACGCAATTCATTGTCGTGACTGAAATCTGCAATCATGACATAATTATAGAGTGGACATCATCCTCATGAAATAAAAATTTCATCTCTATCTCTGTAGCATCTTTTCACCATCTTATTAGAAAGCTTTAACTGTCTGCAGACAAGCCACCTATTGAAGAATTATATCAGTTCTTGGAATTCCAGCTTCCAAGGCAATGGGCACCTGTATTTGGTGATGTCCCCCTCGGTCCTGATAGAAAGCAGCACGGCGCTGCTTCTTTGCAATTCAGTTTGATGGGTCCCAAGCTTTATGTCAACACAGATGAGGTAAAAGACTATGAAACTCTAATTATCTATGTGGGCACAATCTGCCGATCATGCATGTAGTTATAGATGAAATCACTCCACTCGAAACAGACTTAGGTGTTGAGTTTGTTATTTCGCTCCCTGCTTGCTATCTTAAAAAAATTTGTTTTACTTTGAGGAATCGATCACTGATTAAGATGCTGCTGTTCAACTAAAGTTCACACATACATATTCTATGATTTTGAGAACTCAAGTCTTTGAGAGTTTTTTTTTTCAAATTATAAATGAAACGAGTAAAACTGTTGAAGAATAACGCGGGATATAACATGGTTCAGATTAGATTGAAGTGGTTGTGTAGCTAGCTGATGAATTTACTAAACAATCTTTGAGGCAGGGGAGTAGTATGCCTTTCCAACATTTACCAAATCTTATATTGTTGTATAACAGTCAATACGTCTGAGCTGATAGTTAGTTTATTTTGTATCTTCTTATCCTTTCCCTTTTCATATTCCTTTTCTGATCATTGTCAGTAAACTTAACGATGATTGTTAATATTCTGCGGCTAAATTATGAATAGGTGGATGTGGGAAATAAACCAGTAACCGGGCTGCGACTCTATTTAGAAGGAAAAAGAAGTAATTGCTTAGCAATCCATTTGCAACACCTCTCATCCTTGCCAAAAAGCTTCCAACTTCATAATGAGTCGGGTGGAAGGAATAGTAACTCTGTGGATCGCAGGTATTACGAGAAGGTCCAGTGGAAAAGTTTCTCACATGTGTGCAGTGCACCCGTGGAGTCAGACGACGACCTCGCCATAGTGACTGGAGCAGAATTTGAAGTGAAGGAATCCGGCTTGAGAAACGTCCTATTCCTACGCCTCCACTTCTCCAGAGTTAGTGGTGCAACAGTGGTGAAGAAACCAGAGTGGGACGGCTCCCCTGTACTGGCTCAAAAGTCGGGAATTATATCAACTTTAATTAGCAGCCACTTCTCCAGTGCACAGAAAGCTGCACCGAAGCCATCGGATGTTAACATCAATTCAGCTCTATACCCCGATGGCCCTCCAATGTCTACACAAACCGCTAAACTTCTCAAGTTTGTTGATACAATGGAGATGATGAGGGGACCTCAGGACACGCCCGGATACTGGGTGGTATCGGGTGCCAGGCTCGTTGTTGACAAGGGTAAAATATCGCTGCGGGTGAAGTACTCTCTGCTGGCCGTGATTTTGCCAGATGAAGATGCACTTTTGCAAGGGTGATTGATCGTTTTTGTAAAAATGAAAGAAGCGTATTTACTTTTAGGAATTGTAATAGTATTCTTTGTTGAAATCCTCGTGTGATCGTTCATACAGTATTTTAGCTTGTATATGTACTCAAACTTTGTTACACTAGATCGGTCCAGTCGAACCGGCCTGTGATCTGGTCCGACTCGTAAAATATTGTTTTGGCGATCGCTGCTTGAAATCATAACAATATTTGAGTCGTTGTATTTATACTAAAGTCCATTTTTTACCAGAAAAATGAGCAAGAACATTATACTCCATTTGCTAGATTCGGTTCTAAATATTGTGAATTGGTCCACTAAATTTTGAATCATGTTGCTACACCATTTTTTCTTTCACCAACCACCCACATTGGTCCAAGACGAAGCTTCCAATTTATAATTAGCACCTTCCTTGTGAGTGCTGAGTTGTTACAATTCATAAAAAATTGCATGAAACAAAGTCTGCTTAAATAATTGCTACTTCAATCATATTCAAAAAGTTAAAGTCGTCAAGCTTTTATGATGACAATTTTCACACCTCTTTTTTTGTTACAAGTTGGAATTGCAGCAGCTGCAAGCACTTCTTCATTCTTGAGAAAATGGACTCTTCCTCTCGACAAACACTCTCAGAAATGTTTGATCATTTGGATAAATGGAGGAAGACGAGAAAGGCCAAAAAGAGAGACCCTCTCAAGTTTAAGTGGTCTCAGTTTCATCTTTCTGTGGTTCACGGTTATGTCTTAAAACTAAACCTCACCCCACATTCCGACCTTCTGACCCGGGCCAAGCTGCTCAACCCTGAATTCTCCAACCTCGTACCTGAAAATACTGCTGAACACGACCAGAAAGTGGCGTCTCTCACCCACGCGTTTCAGGAAGTTTTCGTCGTCCCAGAGGAACACCAGTTGTTCGAGAGGGGCGACGAGGATCCAGTCGATAAAAATGGGATGATCGCAGCCTTCATGGATATGCTTCTGCGCTTGCTGCATAACCGGCCTGGTTCGGTGAATCCAATTGAGGATAAAATTGACTCTCTGCGAAAGATGATGAGATTTCTTCTCGCTGTTCTTGGCCAGGATCAACAAACTCATCATCTCTTCTTGACAGAATTTGAGAAAGTTGCCAATAAAGCTGGGAGTTTGGTTCATCTCATCATTTTCTCAACTGATTCAATATCCAAAGCGGTTGAAGAGGGCTTTGGAGCTCTTCTACGACGCATGGACGACTTGAAATCCAGAATCATCAAGCGAGCTATTACTGAACCGAATGCAACTCCGAAGACAGCTGCAGGGGATTCTCTCTTTATTGTCGATTCTTTACTTGATGATCTCGGAGATCTATTGAGCAGGGAGGATGATATGATTGCTCATGTGAAGGATCAAATCAAAATGCTGCAGCATGAGCTAAGGCTTTCCATCTCTCTGATCAAGGATTCTCGACTTCCGGGGATGGAAGGGTATGTGATGAGACTTGCCTACGAAGCAGAGTATTTAATCAACTCTTTCTTGGTTGAAGATGCTTCTTGCAGGTATTTCTCCATCAACCTATCTCATGTCATCAACAAAATTAAGTCTATCAAGCCAGTGATCCAAGTACGTGAAAATAATCTTGACGTCCTTAACTTAATATTCAAACAACTATCAATAGAAAACAATAGTAGTAGTAATGTTGAAGAAGTAGTTGGCTTTGAGGACAAGGAATTGGAAATTCTGCAGTATCTCGATGGTGGATCGGAGAATTTGCAAATTGTAGCCGTGTGTGGGATGCCTGGTGTTGGTAAGACAACTTTAGCCAAGAAAACGTATAATCATCCCTCTTTTATACATAAGTTTGATGCATGCTCCTGGTGTGTAGTTTCCCAGAAATACCAAATGAAAAATCTGTTGATTGACATTCTTGTTAATTTAAAAGTGGTGTTGGAGAAGGAAGACATGCTCAATACCGGCGAAGAAAGCTTAAAAGTAGTGATTCACCAAATTTTATATAAAAGAAGATACCTAATTGTGATGGATGATGTGTGGGGTTCGGAGGTATGGGATGATTTACAAGCATGCTTCCCGGATAACAAAAACGGGAGCCGGATATTGTTGACAAGCAGGAACAGGAAAGTGGCTCCACCTGACAGCATAATATGTGAGCTTCCCCTTATGTCAAATAAACATTGCTGGAAACTACTAAGGAAGAAGGTGTTCCAAGACCAACCTTTCCCTCCAAATCTGAAAAAGACTGCGAAGAGAATCGCAAGAAAGTGTCGAGGGCTTCCACTTGCAGTTGTTGTTGTAGCTGGTATTCTTTCTCGCATGGACAAGCAAGACAGTACATGGAGAAAAGTGGAAGGAAATTTAGCAAAACATATGCATGCTGATGAAGACAATGTGATGATGCAAATTGTGGAACTCAGTTATGCTAATCTAGCAGATCACCTGCAACCGTGCTTTCTTTATTTTGGAGTGTTTCCACAAGGTGAGCAAATCCTCGTTGCGGAGCTGCTGAGGCTTTGGATTGCTGAGGGATTCATACGCAAAGAAGAGACGAGGAAGACAGAGATTGAAGCAGAAAAATACTTAATGGAGCTGATTGATAGGAGCCTTGTAACTGTTGCAAGAAGTAGATCAGATGGTGGAATTAAAGATTGTGTTGTTCATGATCTATTGCATGAGTTCTGCTTGAAAAGATGCAAGGAAGAAAACTTACACACAGTGGTGGACAAGTAACCCTCTTTAACTCATTTTTTATCTTCTGAAGCACATGATTTGATTCTTGTTTTCTTCTGTCTTCTAACAGAAACTACTCCATAAACAAGAAGCACCAGCGCCTATGTATCCGTGATTTCACAAGCTCTCCAAGATCACCTCTGTTTGGGCTGCATATTCGCTCGATTCTTGGCTGTTTCCCAACATCTGGTTTCCTCAACATGAAATTACTGAGAGTCCTCCTTTTGCAGGGACTAGTCTCTTATGGGAGCTTGAATGAAATCAGACATCTATATAACCTAAGATGCTTGGCAATAGGATATGGCTTGTCGTCACCACAACTAGAGGAACTCAAACTAGCCTTCCTCAGCAGCCTTGTCAACCTAGAATTTCTCCAAGTGATGTCTCAATTCTACTTGGTATGTGTACCCTCAGCAATAGCCAGAATGAAGAAGTTGAGATACATCAATGTAAACACCCAAGTGTATTTCGGCAAAGACAGTAGCTCCCAACCCAATAACCTTGAGTTCCTCTCCAAGGTTACCATTCGGGATCTAAACGACGAAAACATGCTGAAATGTTCACCTAATCTTCGGGAACTCAAATGCAAGTGCTTTCCACTTGTGGTGGAAGAGACAGGGGAGCTCCGGTATCCTGATTTCAGCTTCTTTACTCAGCTCGAGTTGCTACACTTGGAAGGTAGCTTCATCAACACAATCGCGGATATTAGCCTTCCCTCAAATGTGAAGGAGCTCACTCTGTCTGGATTGTACTTGCCATGGGAGAAGATCTCAGTGATTGGAAGATTGCAAAACCTTCAAAACCTGAAGCTATTGTTTGGCGCCTTTGACGGCGAGATATGGGAGACGAGAGAGGGGGAGTTCCAGCAGCTCAGAGAGTTGGTGCTCAAGACAGTGTATGATCTGAGAGAGTGGAAGGTTGAGAGCAGCGATCATTTTCCAAGGCTGCGGTGGTTAGTTTTGGATGACTGCCAGCATTTGCAAGAGATTCCGGCGGCGGTGGGAGAAATAGACACGCTGGAGGTGGTTGAGATCAAAGGGTACTGCCAGGAGACATTGATGAAGTCTGCAGAAGAGATAGAGAAAGAGCAAAGAGAAGCTGGGAACGATGGGCTTAAGTTCCATCTCCACAAGATTATCGGCTTGACATCTGAAACAGCTTCCAGCTTCTTCTTGTCTCTGCTTAGTTAACTACAGTGGTTGCTTACCCATTTTCTATGATCAGATGCAGATATTGAATTTTACTCTGTTATTCTTCTTTAACTAATGTTGGTCTTTCAAGTTTTCAACTATTGTTTTCCTTTTGTCATAATAATGGTATTTGACCGGATCATCTATTTCAAAATCACCTTCCTATCGTTCATGTCATGCCATTAATTATTTTATTTTTTGAATTTTACGCACCACACATTGCGTGCTATTCCACACTACCTAGAAAGTTTGAACACTAGTTTCTTGAGCACTATACAAGCCACCTACATTTCATATCTCCTATTTCTTAGTATTTGCCAGTAAAGTACCGAACTATTGATTTAATATGATTATGCAACTAATCAAGATTCTAGCACTGACAAGGCTTGATGACTAAATACAATATATTGCCCTCCATTATGCTTAAATCACTATTAACTTAATCATGGGGAGAATAGAGTATGCACAGGTCATCATGTTAGTGTTTATTTCTATATTCTATGATTCTGTACACAGAGATAACTGGATAGTGCAAAGAGCCTTATTCATTAAGTTTTCCAGAAATACAGTAAACCAGTGAACTGTGCCTCATATGTCATACAAAACTGTCTGCAAAGTACATCACTGGCTCATTAGAGCTCTATTTAGGGCGTCAAATACAGTCTGCAAAGTTACCTCCTCCACTATCACTATCTTATCCCTCGACTTCGAGCCAGAACCTAATGAAACTTGCCTTTTTTTCACCCCAATAACCTGCTTACAAGATGGTGGAATTATAAGTAATGTCCAAAAAAACACGGCTTTATGTCCTAAAGAAAAGTAAACACTAAGCTTCAAGAGAGAAGTGACATCCTCTTTATTTGTATATCAAAACAGCAATTCAGAATTTCAGCTCATATACATTTGGGGCTTTGACTAGTGTTGTTTATATCAACATTTCCCAAAAAAAAAAAGCAAAAATCTGAAGTGATCTGGAGAAGAAAAGAAAGACAAAGAAAATGGAATGGAAAGATGAACCTGAAGATTTCAAGGTTCACATTGAATTACAGAAATTAACAAAGCACTAGGTAGATTGACGTGATAGATAAACTTAATCTATACGTGAAAATTCTTTGAGTAACAAAATCTGGTATCATACTGCTCACTCCTGCTGAATCATCAAAAGGCAGCACTCTTACAGTATGGTCATCAATCATAGATGAAGTTAACAATACTAATACCATGCACTATGCAATAACTACTAGCTAAGAACTCTTCGTTTCTCAGTTTCTCAATTGATCCCTATGATCGAAGTTATGTAGTACTCCTCTAATCCATACAGGCAATGGAGAACTAGCTATGCACACTTTGTTTCTCAATTGATCCCTATGATCAAAGGTATATACTCCTTTCGTCCACACAAGTTGAAGAACTAAGGAAAGCAGTTCTCTAGCTGCTTCGCCTGCTCTTATTATGGCAGCTATATTACTTTTTCACGGCAGAAATGAACTAGAAGCCATATGAAAGTGCTATTTTCAAATAAACTGATAGATAGCAACCTCCTATCCTATATACCAAGCTCTAAGTTCAATAAAATGTGACATATTTAGTTCAGTCAGAAAACCTACCTAAATCAAATCGTGAACTGGAAAAAAATTAATTTGATTAATGAATATACTAGAAATTCTAAAACGGGAAAAGAGAATTACAGAGCTAATGTAATCGAGAAGAGCCGCATTAGCTTCGCCGTCTTTAGCGGGAGCATCAATCTGGACTCCTACCGCATCGTCGCTCATATCTGAGGTTTTCATCAAATCAAAATTCAAAACGCAGTAACGAATCAGAAGCTCAGAAGTGATCATGATGGATTAATTAATCGAATTGAACAAATAAAAATGAGAATAAAAAAGTGAGTAAAACACAAGGAGAAAATTACGGTTAGTACCTGTGATGGTGGCAAGTCTAGAGCCGGGCTTCGCATGGACAGAGATAGCAACGGAAGAGGGCGGTATAGACCGTAGACACGCCGGATATTCGGCAGCGGGCTGAGGCGGTCCGGCGGCGACGCCGCCCTTCGCTTTAGATTTCTTATTGGGAGCCATTAGATATTCCCCTAATTGAATTTTGTGTTCGTAATTTAAAAATTATAGTGATAATGTAATATAGCAAAATAGTTAGTAAATTAGAAACAAAATTGTAAAAATTATAATTACTCGAATATGGTTTAGCTACTGTTTGTAGTTTTACTCTGTAGTAAAACCTTCAACAAACAGCTAAACAACCAAACAAAGAATTGCAGTGATGAATCCCCAAATCACAACCCTCCTACTCTGCGCCATCCTTCTCTCACAATCCCTCGCCCACTCCCACACCGTCTGCATCATCGGCGGCGGCATCGGTGGCGCCTCCGTCGCCCATTTCCTCCGCCACTACTCCCCGCCCGGCGCCATCTCCCAGATCACACTCTTCGAGCGCCATGGCGTCGTCGGGGGCCGCCTGGCCACCGTCACCATCGCCGGCGAGACTTTCGAGGCCGGCGGATCCATCATCCACCCTAAAAACTACTACGCCTGGAATTACACCCTGCTTCTCGGCCTACGACCCGAGGTGCCTAGCGACTCCGACGATTCCCTCTCCCTCGGCATATGGAACGGCCGTGAGTTCGTCTACAAGACGCTCAATTGCAACTCCAAGCTGCCAATTGTCCAACGCCTTGTCTCGATTGCTAATTCGATCATCATGGCGTTGAGGTACGGCGTCGTTTCGCTCTTCCGGATGAATAGCTTCATCGAGGTACCTAGTTCACATCGCGTGCTTCTGTTAATCTTTTTTGGAGTTTTATCTGCGTATATATATTGTTGGATGATAGGATTGAAGTGTTTATTAGCTTGAATTAGCTATATTTAAATGGACCAGAGGAATCATACTGTTTGTAGCTGCATCTATTGATCCTTTGAAATATGGACAGTGCTCCGGTGAAATTAGGATTATATGTGCCTTTATAACATAATTTATGTTCTGGAACATGGAACTATGCAAATTCTTGGGGGCATTTATTATTCATGATTAAAAAATTCTATCCTAGTTTTTGGTTTTTCTCCAATCCCAACCTTCCCATGAAAGACAAATTAGCTTAAATGATAGAAAGGGCAGATATCACAAAGTTCCAGACTATATTAGTAAACAATGGACTATTTTATCTATCTAGGTTAATCCTCAAAAGTAGATGCCCCCTTATACGATAATATCTCATTTGCATGATGATGTTCCATCATGTTGTTTGCTATTGTGCCTCCAGAATATGCTGCTGTTGTACTGCTCTATCGTTATTTTATATTTTAGTTTGATATAAAGATGTATGGTATTATGGCTTGTAGGTGACACTCAATAAATTTTTGAGGTATTATGATGGTTTAGAATCTCGACCAGTGTTTGAGAGCGTCGAAGCGATGCTGAAATGGGCTGGACTGTTCAATCTGACAACAATCACTTTAGGAGAGAAATTGGAGGAAGTTGGATTGTCTCCTATACTTGTTGAAGAGCTTGTGACTGTAAGTACAGTACTAATTTCCAGCTTCTTCTTTTTGCTGAAAATAGTTTTCTTTCTATCAGTTGTAGACAATGATGAACAACTAATTTGCTCATTCGGACTTAGAAATGCTTGTGATCCGCTCCTGCCCTTGTGTATATAGGCCTTTGTTTTATTATTAATACTCCCTCCGTCCCACTATAAGTGATGAACTTTTGGACACAGGATTTAAGAAAATGATATGTACTGAGTTAAAGTAGATAGAGTAAAGTACTCTGAGTGAGGAAAAAGTAAGAGAGATAAAGAGAGAATAAAATAAGAAATAGTGAATACAGTAAGAGAGAGTAGAGAGTGAATAAAGTAAGAGGGTTGTAGTTTTGTTTTTAGTTAAAAAAGAAAATTGATCACTTGTGGCAGTGTTGTGAAAATCGCGCTCGGGGCGCACTTGGGGTGTGGGTCGGTCAGCTGTAGTCGCCCCAGCCACCCTGGGCCGAACGATATTTATGGGGCGGGCTGGGGCGAGACTGGGGTGGCTGAAGTGCACGCGGGGCGACGGTGGGGCGTCGGCTGTTTCATGCTCAGAATTCCGCCGTGTTAATAAAGAGGGAAGAAGGGATGAGGAAGATGAAGGGGTTACTCATATTTTAACGTTATAATTTAAGCACATGTTTTAGGTGTCTTAAAGAAAACAATTAGTGGCAGTGGTGCAGCTTTTTAGGTCTATTAAATTAAATAAAATAAGTCATCTCTCTGTTTCTCTCTCTTAAAGAAAGCATTTAGTAAGACATCTCTCTTCTTTTAGGTGCCTACTGATAATATTATATGGAGTACTATTTATTTATAGTCTACTGATAATATAATATAGTATTTATTTATAGTATTATGCTTCTAGGAAATTTCGTACAGGTATTTCTCTCTTACTTAAGGCCTGAAGGCACATACTGTTATACTTATACACTTATGCTTCTAAGAAATTTATACAAAAACTCAGTTGCATGCACTACAAATTAGTATAAGAAACAGCAAACACCTATATATCTATATAAAATATATATTAAAAATTAAGTATTGGTCGCCCCGATTCGTGGGTCTCTCGCCCGCACCCCAGATTTTATAGAATCACCCCGGAGCGCCTACGCCCCTAACAACACTGCTTGTGGTGGGACAATTCAAAATGGAAAGTTGATCACTTGTGGTGGGACGGAGGGAGTATGTCTCTAGTGTGCTAACATATAATTTGGTTGCTCTACCTCAGCTTTTAGTTTATGTTATCTAGCACATCTGATATAGTCATATGCTGCCACACTGCCATAAAATGATCACATCTCTTCATAGAATGTCACCAGATATGTTTCATGCAGCTGTGAGAGGGAGAGAGAGAGGGAGAGAGAGAGAGATCTTAAAGTATTTTATGGTATGTTTTCAACTAAATGAAAAAACCCTCTCTTTTTTTTGCAGGTGATCACCAGAATAAATTATGGGCAAAGTGTGAACATCAGTGGGCTTGCTGGTGGAGTTTCATTGGCTGGATCTGGAGGTGGTTTATGGGCAGTTGAAGGAGGGAACTGGCAGATGGCTGCTGGATTAATCAACCGTTCGGATGTTGAGTTGCACCTTAATGAAGAAATAGAATCTGTCTATTACCTCGGAGATGCTTATGAGCTGAACTCCACAAAAGGAAAGAGTTACAACTGTCAAGTCACAGTGGTGGCCACGCCTTTGGATGAAGTGAATATTCTTTTTAATCCAGCAATATCAATACCTCCAAGAAAATTACAGCACACTCATGCAACTTTTGTTAGGGGCCTCTTAAATCCTGTGAGTATATCTTATACGCCATCTTCAAGTCCTAAATTTGTGTTAAAGATGTAAAACATTTATCTAGATTGATGATTTGCTCTGATCAGGCATATTTCGGGCTAGACCTGGTATCCGATATCCCAGAACTGATTGGTACCATTGAGTCTGGTGATTTACCATTTACATGCATAAGCGTTCTTAAGCGACACAAGAAAGATGCAACCTACAAGATTTTCTCGCGCCAAGCAATGGTAGATGCCTTACTGGATAAGTTGTTCAGGTAACTTCTAATTGTTTATAAATCAAAAGGCATCCAATTTATTTTGTTACTATGCATTACTAGAAGCGTGAGCCATCATAAACTGCCACTTTCTGTCTTCTTTAAGATCCACGCCAGCCTTGCCAAGGGCTTTCAAAGGTGTCTGATTTAAATAATTGAATTGCCTTTCTTTTAAAGGTAATTAGTTGACTCTTGTCATGCTATGCAATTTAATTGATTGGCTTTGTTTCAACAGTCTGTTTAATGAATTTATTAAATTCTAATTTTAATTCTTCTAATAATACATCTGTATTAAATATAGGAGTAGAATATTCTTATTAGATAATTTGATGTAGCTTTAAGTGTCGTCTTGTCATAAAAACTTGTAATTTGTTGCCATATAACTTTATTAATCATGCAGAAGTCATTAATAAAATTATTTTGAATCAAAGTAATTAACTTATGGGAACTATTTAAGTAAAGAAAATAGATTTACTGATTTGTTCTACTGTATCGTATGAATCAATATGCCAAACTTCTGAAAGCAAGGTCATAGCTGTGAAGTAGAGGGTAGATTCCAATTAAGTATCTGATCCCTAACATCTGAAAACAGCATTTGGTTGTGATCAGTAAGATGATGAATCTGATTAACTTGATTGTTGAAATAGAACAAGGTATAGATCCTGAATGAAATGATAATACAAACATCTTTCTAATCTCCAGATGGTAGAATCTTAAACTTACAGTATCACTTAGTTGGGCCTTCACCTTTTCTCTTTCATTTTTTTATGCTCGAATGTTGTAGAGATATAATAATGGGTCCGTTGTGGTAGGATCATTCGTGAAAACGGTTGCAGGAGCCATTTATTAATTTCTCTTGTGAACCAACTCCCAAAGCTACTTCACCCCACTAAGTTTGATCACATTGTTTACTATATCAGCACCTGTGTATGTCAAATAGATCAGAGAATGTCAATTGACGAATATCGTGGAGCATAAAATCATCATGAACTAACTTAGGTTTCTCCGTCATTAAACATCACACTTACGTTGTGTGGTTTACTCTGTGTTTTTCTTATTTCCTAACTGTTGGTGTTGCGCTTTGAATTACAGTGTGAGAGCGGAGACGGTCAGAATCAACTGGGCTGCTTATCCTCATTACCATGCACCAGAGACCTACGCTCCCTTCATTTTAGATGGTAAACATCTATACTATGTCAACGCGTTTGAGAATGCAGCTAGCACCATGGAAACAAGCGCCGTTTCAGCTGAGAACATAGCACGCCTCATCCTTTCAAGAATAGTTGAGGAATCCGAAAGCACTTCACCAAGCTTGAAGATCTTCAGCAGTGATTCTTCAGTATCGGGACTGCGTTCGGAACTGTAAGAGCTGCTGCTCGTCGAGTGTGATACTATATGTCTATATCCGTTTTGCAGATAGAATGTTCCATTATCTGGAGTTACTTTGGCGTGGGTATGAATCTGGACGACTTCATGAAGACATGTATCTAAATATTCCAGATTTCATAGGTGTATACATGTGAACTCCTTTGTCCATTATCATCCTACTGGCTTATTGCATGGCTTCGTTGTTAGAATTTGATAGATTCGATGCTACCCAGTTGGAAAATGTTGTCTATATTTGTATTTATAAATGAGATCCAATGTCTTTATCAGGCCAAATTCTCGAGGTTGGCCAATTTTCTGTTGGGTCCAATAAATTTTTTGACCTCAATGTTTTCAACATTGGTCGTAACTACATATTTAGTGCTACTCGATCAAATCCTAAGGGTTCATTTGTTTGTTATATTTTTTTGAGAAATTTTGGGATTCTAGTATTTAATACCCTTATTTCCCTATGTAGCTAGATTGCAATTTTTTTTATCGTCCCCCACTGAGTCATAATTTTTTTTTGCAAAAAATAATTTATTTCTTCTCTCTTACTTTATTTTATTTTCATCTCTATACCATTTATCCTTTCTTATTTTATTCTTTCTTTATTTAACTCACTTTTAATAATTTTTTAGATCCTGTTCCAAAAAAAACGTCTTACACAATGGGATGGAAAAAGTATTATTTAATTATTTTTAGAATACGTATAGTACTATTATACTATTTATTAATTTTATTTTCAGCAAACTACTAGGAGTGTAACTTTTCAGCGGAGCTAATAAAGAAAGAAATTGAAAGCATATTACCAATAAAAAGAAAAAGAAATTAGAATGCAGCATAGTGGTCCAAGGAAAACAAGAAGTCGACAAGTGTAAATAAACGGCGGAACCGCAGCCGCCATTTATAGGATCATTTATTACGCATGCAATTTCCTAAATTATAGCACGTGTTAAAAATGTTGCATAAGCTATTGCTTGCTATTTGCATCCACACATGATGAATAATTTCAAATATCTTTTGAGTTTGTAGTTGCACCACTTAAGTCTTGAAATTGAGAAATACGGCTAAACTAATAGATTCAAGTTTTTTTTAGTATCATATTCTTTAAAAGAAAATAATAATTTCAATATCATGAGTATCCTAATAAGGATAATGAATGCTCCTTCTAGAAGGTCAAATATTTTCTCCAAAGTAAAGCTAGTTATGTTTTTCATAACAAGTTTGAATTTATAACTGTACTTAAATTAATTGATTAGGTTGATAACTAACTGAGCATTATTTTATTTTAGTTTGACTTATTTATATATATATATTTTTAGTAATCTATATAAATGATTTTTCTTTTTTTCATGAATAAATATCCAATAGAACCAAAATCAACGTTTACATCATACATTTGGGCATACCCAAGGAAGTACAGTGAGAAATAATCTCAAATAAGCTAGTACAAATCATACATTTGGGCATATCCAAGGAAGTACAGTGAGAAATAATCTCAAATAAGCTAGTACAAAGTAACATGGTAAAGACCAAATAAACAGGACAAGCTTTAGGGTTTATATATTTTGGTTAAAATTTTGCATAATTTGTACTCGTTGGACAAAATTGCCCCAACCACTTGATGTCGTATGCTTGGTACCCAGGTGAATAAATACTCAACGGAGTATGTCCTAACATTATTTTCTCTTTAAGAAATGAAAAACGTCATCAAGACTATTTTTTTCACCTAATCCCCCATAAAAGTAAATTTGATGTATTCTTTCTACCCGTAACACTACTTTCTCTCTATTGACACAAATTCATTTCCCACATACTTACTTTCTCTATATTGACAAATATTCATTTTCCACATTAATTGTTTTCTACCCATCATCTCTCAATTCTTTAGAGAGTTTTATATATTTTATAATTAATCATTTTAGTGCATTAATAATGAGGATGTTATATCTAACCACAATTCTAGCGAAATGTACCCTCAACAATTTGTAAAACAATTAAAAATGAGCCAAGTGAGCATCATCTCTAATTTAATATATGCATTTGTCGTCTCTCTCTTGCTTTGATGTACTCCTATTAATTAGGTCGGGGAGTAACATCTAACTCAATCGATTTTTTTATTAGGATATCAAGTGATTCTTTTTCATCAATCAAATTTATAGTTTACTTTAAATTAAATTAATCTTTCCATAGTTTTTTCGAGCTCAATCACAACTGCAAAATTACAGAGTTTTTAAGGTTATTTTATACTCTTTCCGTCTCGTTAGATGACTCATTATTAAAAATGAAAACATCTTTTATCTTTACTTTATTCTCTCTTTTTCTTTACTCTCCTCTTCACTTAATCTATAAAATAAAGTTGCATAAAATCTCGTGTCGCCCAAGGAACATGTCATCTTTCTTAGGACGGAGGGAGTACTTGATTTAAAAGGTATACACTCTTTATTGTCATTTTCTTATCTAGTATGGTGATTTTATTTGAAGAGAAGACATCTTATTATTTTGCCCCATTCATGCTTAATATATCCCACATCGGAAAGTTTAATTTACCATGTGATTTTCGATATGATCAAACCAACACTATTTTATACTACTAGTATAACTTTTTCTTTCTATTTTTTAGAAAAAAAATCCTTCAAATAGCATCGTTTTATATAATAGTAGTACTAGAAAATACTATAAATATATCAATTATGCATGTGATGTCATTAAACTAAGACGATTGAAGTGTAAGAGCACTCCCAATGGCGACGGCGAAAATCCGGCGATTTTTCGCCGGATATCGCCGACTTATCGCCGGCCATTGGGAGGAGTTCGGCGATTTTTCGGCGAAATTCCTACCGATTTTACGCCAAGCGGCGTTTTAACGCCGGGCTATCGCCGGATCATCGCCGGCCACTGTGGGGAGCTGTTCGGCGATTTTTCGGCGATGATCAATTTTTTTTTTTTTTTTTTTTTTTTTCCTCAACGGTCATATTCTAATTTCCACCCCTATAAATATTTCATCCTCTTCCTCCATTCATCACCCACAAACTTCATTCACACAAATTTTCAATTTTTTTTCTCTCCATCTTTATTAAATGAGTTCTGATTCATCGTCTCGTGCTCAGTCCGACGAGGAAATATCACATTCTTCTTCCGAAGAAGAGGTACCTCCCGCTCCCACCGGATGGGATGTAGCGGGTTTCGCCAACAACCCAATCAACAACTATATCTCCCGCTACATACAAAGCGAGATCGCTCGAATACGGCAGCCACCCCCCATGACGGCCAATCCACCGCGGCGCCGATACATCCCTCGCAACCACACTAGTGCATACGATCGGCTGTTCGCCGATTATTTTGCTGCGGAGGAACCACGTTATCCGAGCCAGAGATGTATTTACGTCGCCCGGTTCGAGAATGCGCCGCTCCCTTCTTCTGCGCATTGTTAATGCGTTGTCGTGCGTTACCCAGGTTCCGGCTCCAGCGAGACGCGCAGCGAGGAAGCCGGACTATAAGCCTTCTGAAATGCACCGTTGCCATCCGGCGGTTGGCATGAGGGTCCGCCGACATGTTCGATGAGTATGCGCAATGCGGCGAGACGGCAGCAACGAGTGCTGAAAGAATTCTGTCGGGGCGTGCGAGAATATTTTGGGGAGCACTACCTTCGCTCGCCGGACGCGGTATTTGCCCGGTTCCTCTTCGGATTGGCCTTGGAGGACCCACGGCTTTCGGGGATGCTCGGCAAAGCATCGGCTGTATGCTGGCGGCGGTGGAAGAGCGCCCAACCGCGTGGCGAGGCCGTTCACTACCGGCATTTACAAAGGTACGCGTCCCACCATCATTCTTGAAGCCGTTGCCGACCAACGGCTTTGGATTTGGCATGCTTATTTTGGTATAGCCGGGTCGAACAACGACCTAAATGTTCTCAATTCCTCGCCCCTTTTCAACGAGCGGATCAACGGGTTAGGCCCCTCCATCGAATTCACGGCCAATGGCAATGTGCATAACATGGGGTACTACCTGGCTGACGGCATCTATCCACAATGGCCCGTGTTTCTGAAGATGATCAGATGCCCACTCGAAGATAGAAGAAGGTATTTTGCCCGAGCGCAAGAGTCTGCGCGCAAGGATGTGGAGAGGGCATTTGGGGTGCTCCAATCGCGATTTGCACTGGTAAAGGGCCCGACGCGCTTTTTCTACCAGGGGGATATTGCCGATATCATGTATGCGTGCATCATCATGCATAACATGATCATCGATGATGAACACGAAGGCGTCCTCGACGTCACCAACGACCCAAGTGTTGCATCATCGAGTCACGGTGTCTCAACCGAGTCCGCCCGCCAGGGTGTACCGCACAACGAACATGAACGGTTCCAGGCGTTCATGGACATACACCAGAAGGAGGCCCATCAAGCACTACAACACGATATCATCGAAGAATTGTGGGCAAATAGAAACCGCGCCCACCGCCCTTGAATTTTTTTTTCTTTGAATTTTTTTTTTGATTTTTTTTTTCCATTCGTGTACTTTTTTTTTATTTTAATTTTCTTCGTTGTAATGTGTACCCATGTTTAATACAACGAACTTTATTACTATTATTTGTTTTATCTTATAAATTAAATAAGCTAGCTTTATTATATATAAAAATAAAACAATTAAATTAGTGATGATGTAAAAATGAAATGTTGAGTTAGGGAGAAATAAGGGAGAAACCATTGCAGAGGTTGGCTAAAAACTGGGGATAAATTTTGGTGCTGATATAGCGCTGATGTGGCAGGAGTTAGGGAGAAATAAGGAAGTTTATCCCCAAACCATTGGGAGTGCTCTAACAAAAAAAATAAACACACAAAAGAAATGAAGAAAAGAAAGAGTGAGTCCATGTTCCTAATTTGACCGTTCCAAGTCAAAGGCAGTAGGCAGCCATGGCCATTTCACCTTCCTCCATTTTTATATTCACCATCATCGTCTTCTTCCTCTCTAATTAATTCGGTACAGCTCAATCAAAATCCTTTACCACGACTCATGTTTTCTCTTTTTTAATTGCTTAATTAATTTCTCCATTGATACTTAACCAATCATTTCTGTTCTTGGCGGGCTTAGGTGGACTTCCAACTACCATCTCTTTCATCCCCTCAACTAATTTGACTTTCCATTGGTGAGTTTTCTCTTCTCAATTTCGAAGATTTCATCTATGATCGTCGGAATTTAAGATTCTTAGCTTTTAGGCGAATAACGAAGAAAATTAAAATGGGGGCGCTGTGTTCAAAGCCGAAGTCGAAATCGGCGCCAAACCCTTACGCAGGCAGAAGCACAGGCTTGGAGAAGCAGTATCAAGAGCAGCGGCGGCAGCAGCAGCGAGAGGGGCGTAGAGAAACCACTACTAAGGTTGCGGCCGCTCAGGAGCCCGTTGAGGCTGCTAAAGAGCCGCCGAGGCTGTCGTCTGCTAGGGAATCGCCGAGGTCGTCGGCTTCTAGAGAGTCGCCGAGGGGCTCCGGTCGTTTCTCGGCTGCCAGTGATGATGAGTTCTATGATGGGATACCGCGATACCAGAAGAGCTCGTCCTATTTGAAATCGAGATCGTTGAGGTCTGCTAAGGTAGACTTGTTTTTCAGTTATGTGTTTTTTTGGCCGTGTATGGAATTGGTCAATGTTTGAATTGCTTGATTGCTCCTCGTTCTTTCGTGTAATGTGGATGGGAAGACTGGTTTTTCGTCTGATGATTGCATATTTCATGAACTTAGTTATTAGGGGGGCGTTTACTTTGAGTGGCATGATGGATAGATAAACACTGCATAGGCTAATCTACTAGTATTACTTTGATGGATTGATTAATTTTGAACTTGTTCGACCAACTTATCGATCCATTTACTCAATCCTATGTTTATCAATTGATCATATCCCTCAAAGTTAACGTATCCTTATATAATCTTGTGTGTTGGGTGTGATCCAATGTGTGTTGGTTGTTTAGGTGGTTGATGTTTTCCAGGGTCACCTTGGAATTGGTTTGCCAGTAGTGAAAAATGTTGCTCTGGATAGAATTATGTTTAGATTCTCCGGAGCATTTTCTTTCAATTTCTGTTTTATCTGTTTCTACGTAGTGTTGTTTCTGTTATACCGATGCAAATCGTCAATAATTCATGTGGTTGCTCCAACAATATCTGCTCAACTTTTATTACACTATAAGTTTCCAGCCACTATCTTAGCATATTTCATCGAATTTAAGAGAAGATATACAGGGAAGGTCTCCAAGAGATGACGATTTTGATAAACTGAATTAGCTATTGATCCTTAAGTAGAATCCTTTGGCAGTGAACTGACAAGTTTAGGGAGTATGAGAGAGCTGGAATATGTGAAGAGATTTTCATATTTAGGATAGCATGGAGGAGATCAACATCTCTTGAATGAGCAAGGGTGTTTTCACTGAACGAAAGCTGAAAACTTGATTGTCAGTTTCCTGGAAAATAATGATAGGAAGAAATATAACCATTATCTCATAGAAGAACTGGAGGAATTATTTTTGAAACATTTCGTTTTCGTTCTTTCACTTCTGTCCGTAGTATGTGAAGTTTAACAATCATATTTAACCCCTTCCTGTGTTGGTTAGCTAAGTGTGGCTTCTTCATTGACTTACACTATATGAATTCAGTGTTCACAATTCAGTAACAGTTGATATCACTCACTTTAAAATCAAAATGCTATTTTAGGTTTAACTATACTCCCTCCGTCCACCAAGAATATATAACGTTTGACTGACATACATTTTAGTCAAATAGCTGGTGGATCTATTTTTAATGGACAATGGTTTTTACCAAGGATACCACTATGTAGAGTAGAGTGTAGTTTTTTTGGTAAATTACAAATGTTTCTAAGGTTGAAATATAAGTTATGTGTAGGGCCATGTCCTAAAAAGGGAAGTATAATACTTTTTGTGGACACCAAATAAGGCAATTGTTACATACTCTTCGTGGACGGATGGAGTAGTATTTAATGTCCTCATGTACTTTTAATCAATAAAAAAAAATTGAAGCAACCCTTATAGATTGCGGCTGTCCTTGTAACTTGAAGTTATCTGATCTCTCTTAAGTAAAATTTGTGTACTATATACTTCAGTTATCAGCTTGTACTGTCATTGACAGAGTTTTCCATGTTACTTTGGTATTTTACTACCAGTTATTAGGTTTATATACTTTCGAAAGAACTAGATGAATGTCAACTCGGTTTCATTGGCCCCCTTATGTTAGTATGTTACACATTTATAAAAGATTAAAAATTCACCTCAACTGAGTGCACCATTTGAAACTGTCATCTTATTCAGCTTGCACTAAGATCTTAAAAGGTATAAAATATTAAGAAACAGTTTTGCCTATTGGCTTATCTGGTGTCTTTTTTGACCTTTAACATTTTTGTTGTAATGATCCAATCAAACAGAAATACTCCATACTACTTGAATGTATACAATGTGAAGTTAATCTTCAACTTTTGCAACTATTTTGAGTGACCTTGTCGTGAGTTTCTTGGCGTACTTTTTTTTTTCTAGAATTCTACGAAGTTTTTTAGTATTGGCCTTCTGAATAATCAATCTTCACCTCTAGAAGCTTATGGGTAAAAACATTTGCAGGTTTCAGAAGTGGGATCTCTTTTAAGCCGAGCCAGCAGTGCTGGACTTGGAAGGGCAGCAGAAGTTTTGGACTCACTCGGCAGTAGTGTGTCTAATTTGAACATAAAAGGAGGATTTGTGTCGGGATCAGCTAATAAAAGTAATGAGCTTTCTATCCTATCATTTGAGGTAGCCAATACAATAGTTAAAGGCTCAAGCCTTATGCAATCACTTTCGAAACGAAGCATACGACAGCTGGAAGAAATAGTGCTTCCTGAAAAAGGTGTTCAAGAATTAATATCAAATGACATGGATGAACTCTTCAAGATTGTTGCATCAGATAAAAGGTTGGTAACAGAGAGATTGGACTGATATACACAAGACAAAGCCCTGGAGCCCCCATGATTGTTGTACTTCTATTCTCGATTTTTGTTGACATGAGGGGTAACAAGATTTATTTGTACACTGAAACAGGGAGGAGCTGAAGGTTTTTGCTGGAGAAGTAATCCGCTTTGGGAATCGATGTAAAGATCCCCAGTGGCACAACTTGGACCGGTTCTTTGAGAAGTAACTTTCTGAAGTTTTTGACTTTTATTGTTCTTTTATGTTTGAAATAGTTCTGATCTTTCACTGGTTGGCTGCTGCTCACTTTTGTAGACGTAGCAGAGACCGTACCCCTCAGAAGCAGTTGAAGGAAACAGCAGAATCAGTGATGATGCAATTGATGACTCTAGTCCAAATTACTGCTGTCCGTATTAAGTCTTCATCATCATTGTCTTCATCGCCATATCATCATAATTTTTTTTGGTTTTGGCTTTCATCTTCAATGCATGCCTCTTTTCATAAGTACAGTTAAATATGGACCAAAACAGATAAACTTAGACCAAAACATATTGTTAAGGACCAGAAGCTAACACATTTTGCTTTTTGGCCTTAAACAGTTATACTTATAGCTTTCGTTTTTCTCATATAGCTACTCTCCATGTAGTAACATCTACTGATGAAGCACTTCTACATAGACAGTCCAATCAGAGACTACCTCTAAGAAAACATGAATTTTTTTAATGCAATTGTATTTTGTAGTGTAAAAGCTCACATGAATTCCTAGTTTTTTCATTAAATATGTAACAACATCAGTGCATTTTCTAGAAGAGCATGTATAACTAAAATCACTTATCCTAGCTGATGAACTTTAAGTGCACTTTAATGATAACTTTAAGTGCACCTTAATGATAATCGGTACATTGGTACTGTTTGAGGGCCCTTTGCTAAATGTTCAATTTGAAAATTTGCCAGATTATATCTGTAGACTGTAGCTCACCATTTCCATCCTGTACCGAAGACTTCTATCATGGAAAATTCTAGCATAGACTTCACATTGTGTCATTGTATATGTATGGAGAGCAAATGCACTCTAACCATGCATTCCTATCATATTGTTTTCTTAGATTTTTCAATCTGTCTTGAAAGACGAAAACCTGAATTGTTTATTTCCGGACAACATAATTCTGTGCATGTTTGGTATATTGCCCCCCTGTAAGCTGCCAACTATATATTCCTGAAGAAGTTCAGAATGTCGTTTCTGCAGGAGCTATATCAGGAGCTGCACACACTTGACAAAATTGAACTAGAACATCAGCGTAAGCGTTTGGAGGAGTTTAGATACAATGCTGCACAACGAGGTATGCATGGTTAATTGTGTGTTCTTGTTCCATGAGACCTCTTGTATTTATGGATTTTAAATGTCATTCATGCTCTTCTTCGATGTATAGGTATTTACTAATATACTATGATTATAGAGTTAACATCATATGAAAACTAGTTCTGACAATGCTTCTTCTATGTACTTGATTTCCTGGTGTACCTTTGAGTAAAGCATCCATGTTGCTGAATATCAAAGCTGCAAAAAATCAGTCGTGTTGTTCTCTTTCTTTTCTGAACATATAATGACTCAGTGTAACAACATGGGATATGTATCTTTTAACTGAAAGTTGAATATGCTTTTCTGCTTTGTTTCTTTAGGAGACAGAGACAACAGTGTCAGTATTTTGGCTACGGAAGTGAAAAACCAAAAGAAACTGGTGAAAACCTTAAAGAAAAAGTCATTGTGGTCCAGAACTATGGAAGAGGTAGTTTTCTCTTACTCAATCAGTATTTTGTTTGTTTGATTAAAAAACAAAATAATCTTGTTTACCTATGGCAGTTGTAAATTACATGTTTCTATTGTATGTTATGCATTCATAGTGTTTCTCTTCTCTTGGTAAATTGTTTGGATCTTTAACTAAAAGTCTGTCTGGACAACAGGTTATGGAGAAGCTTGTTGATATTGTGCTATTTCTTAATCAGGAAATCAACCATACGTTCGGCAATCCAGGTATGAGTTCAACCAAAAATTTAAGTTAGAAAGGGGCTAAATCTACTAATGTAAGTGACAGATTGCTAGAGCATTTTTCGTTCTCATAGTAGCTGTTATAGCTGGATTATCAGGGCCACTTTAGCTTGCATTGACTGATGAATTTTATCCTACTCCTAGAACATGTCATGGAGATTCTACCTTTTTCTTTTTTAAAGAAACTTGGAAATTCTAACTTGATATACTAACAAGCTAATTAGGGAAGCACTACCTAACTGAAGCGTCCTTATACGTTCCTTGGGTCTATGTAAAGATACTAAGAGCAGTAAATACTTTGAGCAATAAAATTATCCTTTGCTCTATTTGATTTAGTTTCCCTCTTTAATGGAGTACAAAAACGTTCTTATCAGTGTAAAATTTGATGCACAGCGTTCTCATCCATAAGAGAATTTTCTCTAGAAATCATTATGTTTCAACTAAGAGATCTTAGCTATAAGTAACGTCCCTATGGACTTATCAGTTATCATGATTGTGTATTCTTTCTTCATGACCAACAGAAAGTGAGGCACCGGATAAAGAAATCAACAACAATCGACTAAGGCTGGGACCTGCTGGGCTTGCATTACATTATGCTAACATCATTCTGCAGATTGACTCAATTGTGAGTAATCTTTGCACTTGCCATTGGTGATTAAGAGAATCCTGCCATGATAGCTTTTTCTTGATCTTTTCTTCTTAATCATCGTGTTCTGTGGGAATAATATTACATTCATGTCTTGATACACAATAGTTTTGCTCCTTGTTGCTTGTTTTGGTCTTTTGCTTACTAGCTCCTGAGTCAAATGAGTGAACATTAATACGAGTTAAAAGTCGAAAAGCCTATGCTGCATAACTGACTATTATTCTCATCTTCCTTTTTTAAATCTACCTAACCATAATTGTCATGTAAACAGGTAGCGCGTTCGAGTTCCATTCCTCAAAGCTCCAGAGATACTTTGTATCAGGGCCTGCCACCAAACATAAGAGATTCATTACGATACAAGCTACAGTCCTTCCATGTCGAGAAGGAGGTATTCTTCTGTTTGTTCTCGCTTTGATTGTGCATTATATACGCTGATTGCCATTTGTAAGCATGGTTTCGATGTTGATCAGCATGCATCTTCAGTAGTGTATGCTTCTGATGAAATCTCTGCCTAATACATCTCTTCTTTACAAGAATTGTTCCACTCTAGTTTGATTGTTCTAGTTTTTCATCTGCAGTTAACTGCATTAGAAGTCAAAGACGAGATGGAAAAGACACTACATTGGCTCGTGCCAGTTGCCACAAACACAGCTAAGTAAGTTTTAAGAGCCATCTAGTGAAAAGTTGTACCATATTTCTAGTACCCTACCAAAGTGTCTGATGTAGAGTGTTTACACAGGGCTCATCATGGCTTCGGCTGGGTCGGAGAGTGGGGAAACACAGGGTGAGTATCAAATTTATAAGTTCGGTCAGGAGCACTCGCTTTTCTTCTCGTCTCATCTAAAACATTTGTGCCATCAAAACTATGTCCACCAAACTAGAAAGCAATTCTCTCATATGCAGGTCTGAAACAAATAGCAGGGCCTCCGGGCCTATGGATATAATGCAAATTGAGACGCTCCACCATGCTGACAAGCAAAAGACGGAAGCATACATCCTTGATCTACTCGCTTGGCTAAATTATTTGGCAAGCCGTTCCAAGGCTGCTCCAAAGGGAGTAGGAGCTGTCAGACCATTGAACAAGCCAGCAGCTGTTCGTTCACCCCCAAAGACAACCGATCAGCCATCTGCTGCAAATGATACGAGCCAAGAAGCAGGGTAAGACAGTACTTCTGACTCTTTTCCCGAAGAAAGGAACATGGAGAAGTTCAACACCGATCCTTGAAAAACGCAGTCGTCGAGCTGCATATCCATAAGTTATGGGCATAACAGTGAGAAATTGAGTGCAGAAGCTGTAGGTAATGTGTGGTGCATCATGTATATAAAAGGAGAATGGTACCAATGTTACAAATCTTGTTGTATCATATATGCAATATATAAAAATGTGACAAGAAAATCAACAATTTACAAACCACTTTGGAGCATAATAGTTGATTCCAGTAGTGAGCTACGAAATTTGTACCATCTTGAAGTATTGTCACACATTTTTTATGGCCTCGTTTAATATCTAGAGTTGCTATACAACAAAGTCTAAAATCTAACCCGACCAAATTTAAGTATGATTAGTGCACTTGTTCAAGAACTTGTTCAATGCTTCAATGACAATTTTGATAAAGTAGAGTACAAAAACATAAACTAAAATTTTACCCTTTAATTTATATCTAATGTACGCATGCAATAAAATTTTACTAATATAATATAAGTTTGAAATATTAGAAATAAAACATACTCTAAATCTATAGAAATAAGCAATTTTCACTTCACACATCTTAAATTAGATTTTTTAATATGTCAAGATCAATCATAATTCATATGCCTAGACAATTTAACTAACTCAAAATTTATAAACTAACATTCTTATTTTATGTCGAGAGTTAATATTTGTATTTATTTACTTATTATAAATTATAAAATATGGTCATATTCTGGTCTACCTCACACTTTTTCAAATCATAAAGTTTGAAATATTTGCAATTATTGCATTTTCTCTCTTTTGATGAATTACGAGCCGATTTAAAACACGCAGGCAAAAACGTTATTTCAAATTTAATTAGACGTTGTCATTTTTTCCACGTGTATTAAATCGGATGCCACGAGTGATTCACCGAATAAAGGAAAAATGAGATAATTGCAAAACCTCATAATTAATTGTTCAAATTTTAAAATTTGTGGAACCAACCAACCAAACTTCATAATTTATTTTTCAATTATGACAATGTATCCTATCATAATTTGTATTGCTCGGTTAGCGTAACCATAATAACTAAATACACCATAAAATAATATTTTAATTGAAGATTGATGTGCAATATATTAAAATAATGTATAAAAAAAGAATGAAATATTAAAATGACCATAAATAGGCTTTTGTTCGAGAGAGCACCCAACGTCAGTCTTCACTGGCGAGAAATCGTATCACCACCGCCTCTCTCTCTCCGCGCCCCTCTCTCTATACACGCACACATTGCACACATATTCCATCAAAACCCTCTCAATCGACCCCCCAATCCAATCGATTTCATCTCCCCGGTACGATTCTTCACTCATTTGTTCGTTTAATCAACTCCTGGCGGGAAATAAATCGATTGCATGTGTCCTTGCGATTTCTTTTCCGTAAATTCCAACTCTGCGATAATTGTATGAACAATTTTCACAGTGTTTTTGTGCAGAATTTATTTGTGGAACCGCCATTGACTCGTTACCGCAGCTTTAATGCATGCAAATTTGCTGTTTTTTGCTTTTTTCTGTGTTCCCTTTTTTTTTTTTTTGAATGGAGTTGTACATTAGTCAAAATTCGATTTTATTTTGATTTTTTTTCTAGTGTTCTTGTTTATTCTCGAACTCGGTCTCTGTTCTCGATGCCTTCTGTGTGTTTCATCTGAGCTCTCCGTTTTTTCATTTTTTTCTGCGAATTAAGTGAATTCTCGCTGTTCTCTTGATTTGTTCGCATCTATCGGGAGGGGGTCTGGAATTTTAAATAGCAATGTTCTAATTGGCGTTGTTGATCCATGTTTTTCTTCTTGGTCAACAGGTTATGATTTTGTAATTTGAGAAATTTTGAAATCAAACATGCCTCTTTTGAAAAGAAAGCCATTTTGTTTAATTGAGAAGCCTGAGGAATTAAACCCTAATGAGCTTGTCTTTCAAATCCGATTCACAAAGGAGATCTTCAGGAGTTATAAGTAAGTTCTTTTCTCTATTCAAGCACAATTGTTCATACAAGTTCATGTTGTGTTAGTATTTTTATAATGCCTGGATCTTAAATGATGTAGTGAATATTTGAAGAGGATCAACTTATATCGGAAAAGTGTCTGGACATGCGAAGTCACAGGGAAGGGCAATTTTACCTATGAAGAGGCCTTGGCATCGGAAGAAAAAGCTTTTAAAAAGACACAAAAGATTCCTACCAAATATGTAGCTCCGGTTCTTCATGATATCCAATTCAGTGAGTTCACTGCCATTTTATTTTAGCCATCTAATCGCATAAATTATAATAGTATCGTCATCTTGAAAACTGGATATCTATCTTGTTCTGTCGTATTGCTGCCTAACTTAGACTACTAGTATAATGCAATGTCAGATGTAAAAGGATCGTTTCTAAATTGTTGCAAAGGATATGAGTACTTGATGGTATTTCCTTGTAGTACCTGCTCATGAAAGGAGACTACATTACAATTGTCATTGATTTCTTTTTTTGTCTTGTACTACCTCCATCCGCGAAAAGGAGTCCCGTTTTTTTTCATTTTAGTTCGTCCACAACTAGGAGTTGTGGTTCACTTTTACCATAACTGGTAATAAGGTCCCACATTCCACTAACTTTTCACTCACATTTCATTTAAAACTAATATATACAAGTGGGACCCATATTCCATTAACTTTTTTCCATCCATTTTTCTTAACATTTCTTAAAACTCGTGCCGCCAAGAAGTGAGACTCCTAATGGCGGACGGATGGATACTTTGCAATTTGTAGGATAGTCTATTTGTGATTGGTAACTGGTAAGTTTAGCCAAGCATCATGACTGGCGAAATCATTTTCATTTAAGTTTCTATATATGTTCGAGATTGATGCCAAAACGTGATCTAGAAAAGATTGTCTTGCCACATGCCAGCTAACAACGATATAAAAGTAGGCTCAAAAATCATTAAATGCTCTAGCTAAATAAATATTTCCCATTTAGCATCTACATCACTTGCCCATTTTCTTCCTTGTTTTTATGACCTTTCCTATGACAACCACCTCTTTTGCTTGCAAGGTTTCTATCAATACCTCCTCCTACCTTCCATGACTCATAACAGTCATTTCACTACGAATTCTAATGATTATGTAGTATGTACCAGATATAGGTTAGAGTTGGGAGCAAGGTAGGTTAGCAACCAGTCCACTGGTCTGCACTCAGAACCACATTCTTTACACTAAATTAAATTGGTTCATTTGGTTGCAGAAACTTTGAAAGACATGAAAATATCAAATTTGTAATGTTTGTTATTTCAGCCTCCTTTTTCCTGCTCCAACATTAACAATGTTGTGAATTAATACTGAAACATGCTGGTCTAAGTATAAAATTTTTTCGGGGTTAAGAGTCTGAGTTGGTGAATTTAGGCAAAACTGCAAAAGCTGTTTACGTTGTAATAAGTGACTTATAGGGTCTTAGACAGTAACCATGTTCTGTGTGATACATTCATATACAATGCTTCCTCTTGTATCCAGTCTAGGATATTGATCAGAGGGGTGTGAATACTCGTCATCTTTTTATTGACCCCTAGTACCTACATGTGCTTTTGACATTACATACATTTCCTACATATTTGATAAAGGTTGGATACTAGTTGGGATTTTTTGCGAAACGTCTGAGTATTGAGCATTTATTTGCAAAACCAGGCAGAATGGTCAAAGGGTATCTAAAACAATTGAGAACCAAATTCTGATGACATTTATTCACAGCTTGTGAAATTGGTGATTCTGAATTCTATGAACATTATTCTGAGTATTAACTGCTGTTATCTGCTGCTTATATGAGTAATCTTGTATCACTGGACCTTCTATTTGTCTCCTTGTCTTAGAACCTGAAATGATTCTTTTTTATGTGTACATCATTAACCTTTTATATAGATATAGAGACATATAATGACAGCCATTAAAGTTTTCTGTTAAATGCTGATATGTGAAAAAAAAATGCTTTATCTTCTTGGATACTTATGATGCTTGCATTGGTGACCTGTTTGGAGCTCTTTAGTCATGACTGCATTGAATGAATTTACTTGCTCCTTCACATTTTTCTTTGGACTAGGATGAATTTACTTATCGCTTTTGTTTCTAAAATATTTCTTGTTAGGTATGCTGAACTTAAAGGATCTGGTCAATTCAATAGCTTCAAAGTTTCAAGGGCCCCTTAATGAGGGTGATGAAGTATATGGAAAAAAAGATGGTCGTTTACATCCTTGCAAAATCATAGAAGTGGTTGAGGTTGCTGACAGAAAACAATATGAAGTTGAGTGGCTGGGAGATGACCAAAAAATGAGTGGAAATGCATCACTAAATGGTGATGAATTGAAAGTCAAGATTCCACCATTTAGTAAATGTGCTCTGAAGTCTTTCATCAAAGACTCAACTTACCGAAGTATTCCTTGGGTTTTACATAACCATTTGTCAAAGAAGTATGGGATCTCAACCACCCCTCCTGAAGACATGAAAAGTAATATTTCACTACAAAATGGACTTGTTGTTTGTAGTAGTAGGAAGAGGAAGAGAAGTGCCAAGGTGAGTTTGATATTTTGTTTTACCTAAATCTTTCACGTCTCCTGGAAAATTGTCAATGAGACTGTTTATTTTGCTTGTAAAAGGTGGCAAGTGAAAAGGGGATTATAGTGTATGTGCGGAGGAATAAGCTTTCATCTTTGTTGACTGGAAAAAGTGCTGATGGAGGTAAGAGGAGAGATGATGTTGAAGTTAGTCTTTTGAATTTTTTTGGTCAAATTACTTTCATCTATGTGTTTACATCTATTTCATCCCTATCAGGCTTTCTTTACCACTTTTGTCCCATGGAGTGGTGTGTACTGTTTTTAATAGATATTTTTAACCAAAGTTCTATTTGTTCTTTTACCTGTGTTATTTCAGTCAATGAGCATTCAGAGGATCAGTCCATTAAGTATCCAGTTGATGACTTGCTGGTGCAACCTACTGTAGAAGATCGACTTCTGACAGAAAGGCCTTCCCCATGCAGGGATTTCAACGTGCCTATGGAGTGTGTCGGGGATCTTTTGATGGTGTGGGATTTTTGTACTTCTTTTGGGAGGCTGTTGAATTTATCTCCTTTCTCCTTAGAAGACTTTGAAAATTCGCTTTGTTATAAAGACAGCACTCCAATCCTTGTTGTGGAATCTTGTTCATCTCTTCTTCGCTTACTTGTGAAGGACAACAGTAAGTTCGCGATGGTGGTAGAAAATCGAAAAAGGAGACCTAAGGTGAGCTATATCTTCTTTTTGTAGTTTGCTTGAGCACGAGTTAATCTATTAATAGCTTGTTTTCTGCTGTTGTTTGGAATTTTGATATTAAATTTACCTCATTCAGATTACACAGCTTACCTGGATTGAATATCTATCTGATTTTTTGGAAACAATTTCGGCTGCTGAAATATCTTCTCACATAAGTACCATTAAACGAGGACATTACGCCTTGTTGGATATTCATATTAAATTGGCAATTTTCCGCGAACTGGTTACTCATGCACTAGAGACAGAAACTGCAAAGGAGAGGTTGGATGAGTATATTGAAGAAAGACAAGCGCTTTCTGCTACACGGAGGGATGAAGCACTAGATGAAGGTAGGAAGAGGAGAGAAGAAAGGGAACGTAGGAAGATCGAAGCTGCTAGAAAAGGAGTTAAAGAAGAGCATAAAGTGAAATATGGTGAAGGTGCACGCAATGGAATTTCTGATGCGATAGTTCTTTATCAATCAAATAATTCATCCGGAAACAGGTTAGAATTGATATTAAATTGTGATTTGAATCTCTTTTTTTTTTTAATCTATGTCACCCTCTGATGTCCCTTGACAGTGAGAATGAAGGAGACAGCACGGGTAAGAAAAATGCTAAGAAACGGAAGCTTCAGATCACAACCTTTGAAGATGTCAATAATCCATCTAAGAGGGATATCCATAAGTTGATGAAAAATGAGATTAAGGAATCAATAGAGATGAAGAGTGCTAAAGAAAGGGTAGGCATTTATCTCTTTCACTCTGGCTCTTTATGTGTCCCATGAGTTCGGAATGTACATATTTCTTGATTGTGCGTGTAAAGTTGCTTTATGGTTTATGAAGGGATAATGATGGAGATAGAAAAATGTAATGTAAGCTTTTTCTGATATATTGAAGTCCCACTTCTCATGCAGAAAGAATTTCTTGAAAGGGAGATCGAGAAGAGATTTATACGCACTAGTCCATTGGGTAAAGACCGAAATCATTCCCGGTATTGGTTTTTTCGGCGTGATGGGAGGATATTTGTTGAGAATTCTGAATACACACGGTGGGGTTATTATCAAACCACAGAAGAGGTATAATGTTATGTCCACATTTTAATCTCATTTCTTGTTGCTATATCACACAAATGTTTCTCTTTCTTAAAACAGCTTGATGCTTTGATTGGCTCTATGAATACAAAAGGTGAGAGGGAGAGAGCCCTGAAAAAGCAGTTGGAGAAGTTCTACAACAATATATGGTCAGCCGATTTGTCTTTATCGATTATAAATTCATTTGTCTTTTTTTGTTTAGTGAAGGAAGATATAAAAATTGCTTTGGATTATATAATGGTTTAAAATGTAGTATGATACATTGTATAACCTACTATATGACTGCAGTTATCCCCTTGATGCATATATTCACTATTAAACTCATTTTCTGCAGCTCGCAACTACAAACAAGATCAAGTGAGGCTGTGCAAAGGGATGAAATGGAAGAGGCTCTGGTACGGAGGTCAACTCGGGTTCGTGCCCCACCTAGGGAAAATGCTACGCACTTGTTCCTCAAGTATGTGAACAAGTGGAAAGATATATAGGCATTATTGATTTGAGGTATAGATGCAGCTAACCATCTGGTTAAGTGGCAAGTAGAATGTTTGTAGAGTTGCCATCTTGAAAAGATATTGATGCTTACTGGGAATATACAGTAGATAGATGAGTTGTAATTCCCTACACATTCATTGTTGGGACAGAATTTTCGTAATCTTGGCTTCGACAGCCATCATTGGATGGAAATTTTGGTAATAAACCCCTTCAAGATGGCCCCTCAATATGTAGTTGCTGCTAATCTTGATATTTTGTTAATTACGGTTTAATTTTGATTTACCATGATTTTACTTTGCAATGTGCAATGTGTAGATTTTGTTTACTTCTCTTGTATAATAGGAGTAGTGTAATTTCTCAGAAGCTGCAAATCTTGTTCTTCCTGATTTAGACCAAAGTTAACACAACCTCAAACATTAGATGAGATCATTTTTATTAGTTCTTACAAGTTCAGCGGCTCGAACAAGGCTCACTGCCACACTGGTAATTACATAATCTCGACCACACCACGGCCGACGATGCTTCCCTGATCTAGGTTTTTATATGCCTCCTCCACCTCCTCAAACTTGTACTTCCTTGAAACAGCAGCCTGCAGATTAAACGTGCCTTTCTCTGCCAGTTTCACCAATTTTGGGAGATCTTGTCGCGCCCGCCCTCCGTAGGACCCTATCACTTTTATCTGCAGCAGCATTTTCTTGAGAACCACACACGAAAACCGTAACTAAAAAATGCCCGATAAGATGAGACAGAATGAAGAATACATACCTGTTTACGAACCAAATGGTTAATGTCAACCTCTCCTTTGGAACCAGCAAGAGTTAGGCCAATCATTACAGCTTTGCCTCCATCCTGCACACTTTGTACACATTGTGAAAATGTTTGGGACCTTCCTAAGGCTTCCACAGCTACGTCGACTCCCCTTCCTCCTGTAATTTCCTGTTTCAAGTTTGCAAGCAAGTGATTTCAGAAGGAAATGTTTTCCACAAAAATAATCACTAGTTGAGGGCTGAAACTGAAAAGAGACCAACATCATTGGTCAACATTGTGCACACATGAAATTCGCTTTTAAAATACTATGGCATAAAAAAACCTCTACTGAAACTTTCTATCAACATCTGTATCTGTTGAAACTAAAGTTTAATGAATGATAGAGCATGCACCTTAATCTTAGCAACAGCATCCTCTTTTCGTGAATTTATGGCGTGAGTGGCTCCAAACATCTTGGCCTTCTGAAGTTTCTCTTCTTGAACATCCACTGCAATAATATCAGAAGCTCCAAATGCCTTTGCTATCTGCAGACAACTGTCGGATTTTTTGAAGTTAAAAATCATGCAAAATTTTTAATCGGATTAGCACCGATATAAGAGCCTAATAGATTCAGCAATATTTTTAAAAATTTTATGTGTGGACAGGTATCTTGCCAAGAAAGTGAGTTGTTCAAGGTGACATAAAAAGTGATGGTATATACAACCCCTTCAGCTTTTTGTCATGAACTAACCAAGAGGTGGAGATATTAAAGAAAGGTGCATATCATTCTTAACTCCTAATATCAGAAATGTAAGAGTTTGAAAGATTGAGCAATTACCAGATAGGATCAATTTGAAATGCCACTTTAATACGACAATATGAAAGTAAAGGTCCACCAACTAGTACTAGCTTTCTGATAAGACAAGTTTTAAGGTTCGTTGTAGGGGATTTTAACAGATTCGATGAGGAATCTTCCCACTTTCAACCCCAGCAGATGTGACCTCAAGGAAACCACTTGACAGTAGTTTTATCTTATACTCCATTTTGTCAACACAGATAAACCAATATACCTAGTAGGTTTCTTTGATAAGAGTTCTAACTTTTAAAGGTTCAGTGTCAGAGTTTCCATGATTCGACCCTTCATTTATTACCATTGCAAGCTTCAATTTCAGAGTTTTCAAGATTGAATACTTGGATGTACACCATAAGAAATATATATAGGGGAAATTTCTCAACATATTATGCATTTGCTTATTACCTAGAGCCAACGCCCCCTATGCCAATCACAGCAACAGAATCGCCAGGGCGCACCTGAGCAGCATGAGCCATTGCACCATAGGCAGTGAAAACTGCACATCCTAGGACAGCAGATTCAGTGTAAGGCAATGTGTTCGGAAGAGAAGTTAATCCATGTGCTGGTACCACACAATACTCAGCAAGACCTCCCATGCTGTACATATAGACTGGCTTGCCTGCAGAACAAGCACAAAATAAACCAAATTCCTAATCAGTGAGGCTACATGCATGAATTTCCATATAAAATTATAAATAATTGAAATAAGGCATCAAAAGGGTGAAGCTCCTATGAACGGGATAATTACTCAAAAGCTTAAGCACTGAATATTTGTACAAGTCCTTGCTTACTTCACTAGTCCCAAAGACACCAGAACATGTTGGCCGCATGCCAAAAATATGAAAATGCATAACAGAAATAAAGATTCTTTTTCCAAACTTGCATTTAAGTTTGATGATTGTTCCCATAATACAACTATACTATCATTGACACCTGAAATATATGCAGAGTTACAGAGATGAAAATTCCAGCAGGATTGTGGAGAAAAAAGAACAACAAAGAGAAAAAGCTGCAGGATTCATTAGTGTTGATCAGGGAAGAGTAATTAGTCAGGAATGTACCACTGCCTCGAAGAAATAGCCTTGTTTCACCATCATAAAGTGTCCCTTTCGCTCGATTATGAGCAAAGAAAGACTCACATAAGTCATCTTGACCCTGTTTTCATGCAAGTCATAATGTTGGAAAAAGCTATTTAGTTTACCTAATAAATGATTTAGATGCAGATGAACATACAAACATCATAACTTAATAGTCTTGCCTTTGAGCAGAAGAAACAACTTCCACAAGGCATTATAAAAGCCCCAACAACTTGAGAGCCAACAGGAAATCTGAAAATTTAAACAGAAAAGTATATGGTTCAATGAATAGGAGTGAGAAGGAAAATGAGTATTAGTATTTTTCAATGGATAAGTATAATTTTGGACCCAAAGCATTAGCACAGTTTCAGGTTTTAGACTAAACTTAAGCTATTTACACAAACAGACCCAGAAATCCAACTCTGTTCAAATCTAGAAGTGGCTCATTTTATTGTCGAAAATTAAATAAAAATGAGTCGCATTAAACTATTTTCACCTTTACAAAAAAAATGGCCTTGTTTGGTTCACTAATGTTCAAAGAAAATGAGTCAGAACATTGACTCAGTTCTAGACTTGAACCAAGGCAGATTCACGAGGTCCGTTTTTGTAAATAACATTATTATAATCTAGAATTGAAACTACACTACTTTGGTCCCAAATATGTACTTTTTTCTCTACTTTTACATTTTCGAGCTTATCAAACCTTTCAATGATTTTACTGTCACTCAGAGGCCCATGTTCAACCACCTCACCAGTAATCTCATGTCCTACAACACAGGGCGTGGGAAAGGGAATCTCGCCTTTCATCACATGCAGATCGGAGTGGCAGACCCCACAGGCTATCAAACACAATTGGAGTAATGTACATGCAAAGAGCATTACCATATGTTAAAGACAGGCCAAAAGAAGTGCTTAACATACTAAATATCTGACATCATTATGCTCAATCAGCACATTAATCATCAAGAAGCAATTACTATGTTTATGCTTGTTATTTTAGTTAATCAATGCATATATGCACTAATGTTAGAAGATTTAAAGGCGGGTGGACACTTTGCATTCATATAGATTTCCATCCATATATACTCGCTATTCTCAAAACCTTCTACACATTGCATACATCCCAACTGCAGAACAAATATATACATAGTTATATATCCTTCGTATAGATACCATACCACCATAGTTGCTGTAAAACCATGAGATTCAATCTTTTCCAAGCTGTAGCTAAGTTTATAATATGCCACCTTAAATTTTTTTCTCATTTTAGAAACTAAAATTAATTTCTTGTGAATATTTATAATATGTTAAAACCAATTTCAAATAGCAATGCAACAAACAACGCTAAAAAATCTTAAAGAGCTCATAATTAATTCCTAATTACAACAGCAATTCATCATAATTTCATCAAGAACACAAAAGGTACAATCTTTAGAGCGCAATGCACAACAATTAAACCAGTCAAGTAAAAAAGCCCCAAAAAAAAAAGAGTAATCTTCACCCTTAGTTTTGACGAGGACTTCATTGACCTTAGGGCGGGGCATCTCAAAATCTTCGAAAGTGACGGGCTTATTCGTCTCCCAGAACACCGCCCCCTTCATGTGGGAGGGCCCGCTGCCCACGTGGTACCCCGACGCAGTCATGGTTGTACCTTCCGAGCTAGAATACCATCTCCGGCGATCGGAGCAAGTGAGGGAACCCT
Source organism: Salvia hispanica (assembly GCF_023119035.1). Lineage (NCBI taxonomy): Eukaryota > Viridiplantae > Streptophyta > Magnoliopsida > Lamiales > Lamiaceae > Salvia > Salvia hispanica. The sequence goes on along the minus strand of NC_062966.1, from coordinate 33,059,116 downwards.
CCATCCGAGAGCTGCAGGAAAAGCGCAGGGCTGCCCCGCGGGCCTTGCGCAGGAGAAGGGAGCTTCGGCAAAATGCCATTGAAGAAAGTTGGAATTGGCGTTTCCGAAAGAAGAAAATAGAGTCACGGAATGATCATACGCTGCTGGTAGAGTGATGCAATTGAATTTAATCAAGTGGGAATGAGTAGTCAATGAGTCATTAGTCACTGATTCTTATCCTTAAACTAGAAAACCTTTGTTAATTGTTATCGTCGCCGGCCAATCTTCTTTCAGGAAATACACTAATCTTAAATCACATGAAAGAGAAGGAATTTATTTAATACTGTACAATTAGTTGATGGAATGGATAAGCCCAAAACGAATAATGTCTCTTTAGGTAGATAATTTTAGTTTTTAACTTTTAAATGATCACTAATACGTCTGAGTCTAGACTATATAAAATCTCTGATTTCAATTAAACAGTAAATGCCAATTTTGGTTCTAAATATACGACCAAAATACGAAATTGGTCCAAAACATTTACTTTTTGAAAAACAGGTCCATAATAAATAAAATCATTGTCGAAGTGGTCCTACGATTTCGTTAAAAAACTAACAGTCATACCCTGTGCAATTAGCATTGACCGTTAGTTTTTTAATGAAACCTCGTAAAAAAAGACTACTTTGTCGATATTTTCATTTGTTATGTACCTGTTTTTTAAAAAATGAATGTTTTGGACTAAATTCATATTTTAGTCATATATTTAAGACCAAAATTAACATTACTCTCAATTAAATTGTATTTTTATGACTTCATTGTCTACACTAAGCAATCTGTGACATATCGAAAATTGTCGGTCCTAATTCATTCTCAAGTGACGTTGGTCTATTGTGCAGATGGAAGATACCTATGAATCAACCAGATCTTATTCGCTTACATAGTAATTAATGTTTAAATTCCTAGCTAACTTACAAACCATAAAAATACAGTCCAATTTCGCCAACGCAATTTCTGAATCATATTGCTCCGATCCATAATAGTAGTAGTAGTATTGCAACGTGGTTGAAAATTGAAATGATTGTCCATAGAGCTTCAAAACAATTTATTGAATGTGGAAAAAAAACAAAGGAAATGCTCATTATTTATGGTGAAAATGAATTACATGAGCTCGATGATGCCACGGCCAATGATAGTCTTCTTATCAAGATCCTGAAAAGCCTTGGCCGCCTCCTCAAACTTATACTTCCTCGTAACAGCAGACTCCAGATTGAAAACCCCCTGCTCCGCCAGCTCCACCAGCCTCGGCAGATCCGTCTTCGCCCGCCCTCCATACGACCCGATCACCTTCACCTTCCTCCGAACCAGCTGGATGATGTCCACCTCCCCCAACCCCCCACCGGGCGACAGCCCGATCATCACAGCCTTCCCGCCGCCTCTCACACTCTGTATGCACTGCTGAAACGTCTTCGGTCCTCCCAACGCGTCCACCGCTATGTCCACTCCCCTCCCGTCCGTCAGCTCCTTGATCTTCGCAATCGCATCCTCCTTTCGCGCGTTGATGGCGTGTGTCGCTCCGAATGTCTTGGCTGTGCTCAGCTTCTCCTCTTGCACGTCCACTGCGATGATCTCGGTCGCGCCAAACGCCTTTGATATCTGCAGAACACTGTTTCATTTTTTTTCTCCCTTGTTAGTCGTAACCAGAGAGAAATGACTAAAAATGTGTGTTCTTATTATATTTTATTTATTTATTCCTGGTTAGAGAAATGACTAAAACTGTATGTTCTTATCATGTTTTTTTGTTTATTTATCCCTGGTTAGTCATAACCAGAGAGAAATAACTAAAATTGTGTGTTCTTATCATGTTTTGTTTATTTAACTACCTTGAGCCGACGCCGCCTATTCCTATGACGGCGATGGAGTTGCCGGGTTTGACCTCAGCGGCATGAGCAACTGCGCCATAGGCGGTGAAAACGGCACAGCCTAAGACAGAGGATTCGGCGTAAGGGAGTGTGTCTGGCAGGGGAGTTAGGCCGTTTGCTGGCATCACGCAGTACTCTGCAAGGCCTCCCATGCTGAACATGTACACCGGTTTCTCTGTACGTTATGTGTTAGCGAGCATATAATTATAGTTTGTAAGAACGTGGAAAAATAGATGGTGGAAATGGAATGCGAATATTACTGGAGTCTCGGAGAAATAGGCGTGTTTCGCCGTCATAGAGTGTGCCTTTGGCTCGGTTGTAAGCGAAGAAGGGCTCGCATAAGTCGTCCTCTCCCCTCGAGCAGTAGAAGCAGGTGCCGCAGGGCATTATGAAAGCCCCGATCACTTTTGACCCGACCGGGTATCTGGAATTTGAAAATTAAATTTATTATTTGTGATCCCGTGGTGTTGTATGGTTAGAACATAGAATGACTATGAGCAAGTAAATGAAACCTTTGGATGACATTGGAATCAGTGTGGGGACCGTGTTGAACAACCTCGCCGGTTATCTCATGGCCTAGGATGCAAGGACACGGAAATTTAAGGTCGCCTCTGATCACGTGCAGATCGGAGTGGCACGCCCCGCAAGCTACCATCAATCAACAAACTCATTAATGCTCTATACTAAATATAGTAAAATTTGAGCCTCACTTGCTAAATATAGTAGTAAAATTTGAAATAAATATGCAAGGACAATGGTCTCAATAAATTCACAGAGTTGTCAAATTTAGGACGGATCTACTTTTTTTTAATATTGAAAAGTGCTTATAATTTCCCTCTTTTAAATTTGTTACTTATTACTCTAAGGAATCGGGTCAAAACTTATTAAATGAGTCATGATTATTCATATCTAAATATAATTACTCCAAAACTTATTGTAGCACACAAAGTAATGTACTACGGTACATTTTTGAGACCGATACTTAGTACGCATCTAAGTTTATTTTCATAGTTTTATACGTAGCTAACTATATGAACAACTAAATTTTGTAGTATTCTAATTTCATTTATAATTACACCTATCCATTAAATTTTATAGTTGGTGGCAATTATGACAGTACAAATCCAAGTCCAAATAAAAGTTTCTTAATCAAGATAGGAAAGGACGTTATCCGCTAGAATGCGATAGTAAGTACTAACTACCTTCGCAAAATCGTATAACTAACTTTTATAGCTCAAAAAAAAGCAAAAAATTACCCTTAGTTTTGATGAGAACCTCATTAGCCTTAGGCCGTGGCATCTCAAAATCCTCATAAGTAATGGGCTTATCCTTCTCCCAAAACACCGATCCCGTCATGTACGACGGGACCGTGTTCACGTGGTACCCGGCCGCCGTCGTCGGCTCCCCCGAGTACCATCTCCGCCCCTCGGAGCCTCCGTACGAAGAGCACAAGGCGGCAGCGGCCACGCGACGGCTGCTGCCGCCGAGTGCCTTGCGCAGTAGAAGAGAGCTCCGGCAAAATGCCATTTATTGCAAAATCAATAATGCAAAGGCAATTATTGGAGTAGTTGTTGTTGTGAGGTGAGATCATAGTAGACTGATCAAGTAGCTTATATTGTGAAGAAACATTTAATTGTTTTTTAGAAAAATGGGGTTGGTGCGACATAATTATTTTTATTTTTTTTAGTGGGATAAGTTTTTGGGCCAAAATAATTGAAGGGGCCAATCCATCAATCAATGCTCAGCTACCCTTGCAATTGGATTAAATAAATGTCACCTACTATGCCTACGCAGTGCCAGCTCACTGATTAAGGGAATCTTTTAGTATTAAGTAATACTCCTATTACTCCTATTATTTTGTCTAATTTAGGGGATTTTTTAATGTAGGATTGAATCCAATGATGTATATTCTTCTTGTCTAGACTGATATGTTCAAACAACCAACGAGGATTTGATTCTTGATGATTGGATATTAGTCACTAGTCAGGAATGCATGTTTTTTGTATGCAATAAAATATGCCTTGGAGTCATATTAGATTCGGATCAAGAGCGGAGATTCCAATAAAGAGTGGAGTTTGTGAATATTCATTAACATTAAAAGTTGTTTATCTAAAAGTTTTATCTCTATTAAAAAAATTTGTGTCGCTGTCTATCTCTCCATTTGATTAATTACATGATAAGTAATTGACATGTATCTATATCTATACTAATATAAAAGGAGAGTTGTTGATAAATTTACATGACTTCCACTCTGACACAATATAGGCGGGAAACATCATGAATTTTTTTGCAGTATTTTATTTCTATTCTATTACACAAAATATCTATTTTTTTGCAGTATTTTATTTCTATTCTATTACGCAAAATATCTATTCTATTTCATACTCCATGAAAGGAGAGAGACAGCTGTTCCAGCTCCACTTGGCTGTTTCCAATGAGAAGTACCTGAAAAAAATTGATGAGAATGTTAGTAAAGCATTTAGGAAATAATTTTTGCAATAACTGATTATATTGTAGATAAACACTTTTATGAATTATTTCCTATAAAGCAGGGACAATAAATAATTGAGTTCTGACTATGTTAAACCTAAAAAAATTTATAAATAATTGAGTTTTGACATAAATTCATTATGTCATATGTAACTGAAGTGATGAAATCTTAGATAAACTACTGAATTTATATGTAACTACTCATTATATTCACATAATATTTGAAAATCCTTTTATACTAATTAGTTTTTTACCTTTTGTATTATCTCCACCTCTTCTTCTTTCTTCTTTATTCTTCTTTATTCTTCATGGTACGGTTATTCAGATTCTCAATCTTGAATCAATTCCTCATCTGTAAACAATAATGTATTTATTAGTATGGAGTGGATTTATAGGTGAAATCAAATATTTTTATGTGTAACTTATACATTATTTAATCAGATTCATTTATAATCTATTGAGTTTTAGATTTCATACCTCTATTATTTGTATAGATTGGGTTTCCAAGTCACATGTGGCGGCTACTAATAGTAGGCCGGTGAATCTTTTTATCTAATATTTTATTTGTTACCGTAAGTTTAAGTGTGTTTTCTATATTTACAATTTTTAATCTTTATCAGCATTTAACTTATTATTTTTAATCAAGTTATTATTAATCGGTTTTTAGCATTTTTTTATTGGTTACTTACTTAGTTCCTTTTAAATTAACTTTTACAATAATTTTTTAAATCATGATTCTAATATAGATTTAGATTGATGTCTATTACGTTTTGTAAACATCAATCTAATACATATTAATCATAAATCACTGTGTATTATTTTTCTAATATAGTATCTTTCATTATATAAAGGGACAGTGCGTGTTCTTTTATCACGTCTATTTATCACTTTTCTCTCTATAGCCAATGATGCAGCACATTTTGCATATTAACAAGAAAAACAATAGAAAAGAGAGAATTTATATATTACCAAGAAAAAGGCACGCTGCACATTTTGCATATTACCAAGAAAAGCATTAGAGCATCCTCATCCGTGCTCTTAGCTAAGAGCACGGAAGTGGGCCCGGACTCACTTTTACTGTTTGTCCTTAGCTAAGAGCACAACACCCACATCCGTGCTCTTAGCTAAGGACAAGCTCAAGCGTCCCACCATTCTATTATTCAATTTGAATAAAAATATTTCCACAATATTAAAATGCATTAAAAATATCCGAAATACTATTACAAATTACAAAATAATTAAAAATTACATAATTAAAATTCTAAAAATTAAAAATTACATAATTAAAATTCTAAAAATTAAAAATTACATAATTAAAATCCTAAAAATTAAAAATTACACAATTAAAATCCTAAAAATTAAAAATTACACTACTCGTTGCCGAATTTCGCCCAAATGTGATTGATTAGATCTTTTTGTAGCTCAGTGTGGGCTCTTGTATCGCGCATTGTGTGTCCTTTTTCCATCCTCTCGTTCATCGTCGTATGCACACCTCGACGTGGGGGAGACCTCGCGGTTGAGCTTCCGGCTTCATCCTCGTCGTAAAAGTTAGCCGCCATCGGTCCTTCGTCAGCTATAATCATGTTGTGCAAGATAATACACGTGTACATGATGTCGGCGATATTCTTAACGTACCAAAGCCGAGAAGGGGACTTCACAATGTTGAATCGGCCTTGAAGGACACCAAAAGCTCTTTCGACGTCTTTCCGAGCAGACTCTTGACGCTGCGCAAAAAGAATCCGTCTTTGCTCTTGTGGATTGCTGAACGACTTCACAAAAGTCGACCACCTTGGGTAGATACCATCGGCGAGATAGTAACCCATGTGGTATGCATTTCCGTTGACGGTGAAGTCGATCGCCGGTGCTACACCATTCAAAACATCATCGAAGAGTGGTGAAGAATATAACACGTTCAAGTCGTTGTTGGATTCGACAACACCGAAATATGCGTGCCAAATCCATAGGCGGTAGTCGGCGACCGCTTCAAGGATAAGCGTTGGGCCGCCACCTTTGTGCCCGCTTAAGTGTTGCCCCCTCCAAGCAGTCGGCCAATTCTTCCACTTCCAATGCATGCAGTCAATGCTGCCTAGCATACCGGGAAAACCGTGGACTGTTTCGTGAAGACGAAGCAACCGTTGACAATCGTCGGTGGTGGGTGCCCGAAGGAATTCCTCGCCGAAAGTAGAACGAACGCCGTCGCAAAAATTCTTGAGGCATAGGATTCCAGTTGACTCACCGACATGCAAATACTCGTCGAAGAGGTCAGCCGTTTGCCCAGTAGCAAGTTGTCGGATGGCATAAGTACACTTTTGCAACGCCGTGAGACTTTGCCGACCGGTTGCGTCTGCACCTTCTTGAAAATATTCAACGCGGGTGGACAATGTGTTGACAATATGCATAAACAATCGTTTTGACATGCGAAAACGGCGCCGAAAGTAATCTTCTGGATACCGCGGCTGGTCGGAAAAATAGTCGGCAACGAGCCTTTCATGGGCTCCCTCTCGATCACGAGGGATGTAGCGACGTTTTGCTCTAGTTGGTTGAGGAGGAGGGGCGGGGGTATTGGCGGCGACATAGGCTTCATAGGCGACACGATATTGTTCATAATATTCTTGTTCTTCGCGCTCCGCTTCCGCAATGAGATTGGTGAAATTCATTTTTGAATTTTTTAGAGAGAGTTTGGGTGAGAGAGGAAGATGTAGATGATTTAGTATGAAAAAGTATGAATGAGAGATAATTTGATGTGAAAAGTGGATGATGAATGTGTGTATTTATAGATGATTTTGGGATAAAAAAAAAAAAAAAAATTCACAAAAATCCAAAAAAAACGTCTATAAACGGCTCTATTTTTTTGGGAATCCAAAAATAATTTTTTTTTATTTTATAGTATTATTTTGAATTAATTATGAATTTAAAAAAAAATTAAAAATCGAATTTTCCAACGGCATAGCCGTTGGCCAATAAAAACACGCCACGTATGGCTGCTCAGCGGCACGGACGGACAAGGCGACGGACGAGCACCGCTGCGGATGCTCTTAGATACGGAGAGAATTTGCATATTACCAAAAAAAATCATCAGAGAAGTAGAGAATAAATCTTCTATTGAACGCTACATCCACTCAGTAGCTGACACGTATATACGAGAGGTCCAATGATTTCATTCCGTTACTTCACGAGAAATAAGCAGTGCTCTGCACACATTGAGTATTTACAGTTTGAAATCATTTTTTTAAAGAGTGAACTACATAAATGGTACATGATCTTTCACTTTCGCACACAAATGGTACCTGATCTTTATTTTATATCGTTTTTGGTACCCAATGACAAAAATAACCCTAGGTACCAAATATGTGATTTTTTTGTTATGAAGGATATTTTTGGAAATTTCCATTAAATAGCACCAAACATGTGATTATTTTTTTCTTCTCTTCTTTCTTTTTTCTCCATTTTCTTCTTTCTTTTTAGTATTTTATCTTCCTTTCTTCTTTCTTTTTCTCCTTAGTTTATGTTTTCTCTTTATTCTTTTCTCTTCTTTTTCTTTTTAGTGTTTTATACATGCATCTAATTACACTCATAATATAAATCAAGAATAAAATACCTAATTAAATGAATGATTTAAAATAATTAAATTAATTAAATATTTTTATTTAATTATTTTATACTCGTTTTAGGGCTGAAACGCCTAACTAAAATTTTTCAACTCTTAATATCATTATGAATACAATTCACAAATTATTAAAACTATATTGATTAGTTATTAATTTAATATAAAATGATAATAATAATAATAATAATAATAATATTATTATATATATTGTGTTTATATAATATTGTGTGATTCATAATTTAAATAATTATATTATAATTATTTATTAATTTCAACTATTTTTAAATATTATAACAATAATATTATTACAATAATTAAATATAATTATAACTATAATTATAATTAAGTATATTTGAATGGTATTAAAAATAAATTAAAAAATAATGTATAACATCAAAATAATAATATTAATATTGATTAGTAATAATAGTATAAAGAGTGAGAGGAATGAAAGAAGATATTATAATATCACTTTTGGTACTAATTTTGGGTATACCGAAAATACCCTTAATGACACAAATGGGAAAATGTATTTGTATAGAAGGCATTTTGGGATGAAAATTTTATCAGGTACCAAAAATGTGATTAATAGGTACCAAAAACGATATAAAATAAAGATCAAGTACCATTTATGTGCGAAAGTGAAAGATCAGATACCATTTGTGTAGTTCACTTTTTTTTAAATTGTTTTTATACTTGGCTTCTATACAAAGCTTGACTACTCCATTATAAATACTCAGTTACTAATTCCCTTATTATGTGAAATATGTTCGTTTAGTCCACTATGTTACTCTCCCAATTTTTTGAGCTTTGATATTCATGTTCTTGCTATATTCATCGTTTTCAATTTTCATTACGTTTTTTTGTTTAATTACGTATAATTTTTTAGTTTTGTTACAATATTTTTTATTAGTTCAACCAATTACCCATACTGTAAAAACGTAAAGAATGTGAGAGTATCAATAGCTATTTTTTTGGCAAGCTGATGAAATCATGTGGCTCAACTTCTAGAGTGGTAGCAGAGGCCGACAGCTTCGGAGGTATAAAAAATACAATAATGTACCAGCCACTAAGTCGTGATAGCGTGGTCTAAGTGTGAGAAGTTTGTATTTTCTGTTTTGTTTTGTTTTCCTCCCACTTAGCTTAACGTGTGGACTAAGTGTGAGAAGTTTTTGTTTTTATATGAACTGTTGTTGGTGCTGCATTGATTTCTCTGTTTCCCCCCTTCACAACGATGGCTTGGGGACAAGCTTGAGTGAAGTGGGAGGGGGAGAGGAGTCAATGCATGAATTTGTCTGCATGTTAAGAGTCTTTAGGTCTAAGTTTTGTTGTGTCGTATGAGCCAGTGAATATAATACGGCATGATCCCCTTAGTGAAAGTAATTGAAAATAGGAGGCGTTTCAACTTAGAAGTTTTTTCCTTTAATAAACCAAGTCAATCTGAGTGAAGCGAGAACGATGGAGGATGCCTTTACTTACTTAGTTGTGAAGCCCTACTATAATAGCGAGTTATAAGCCTTAAATAACTTTGAGCTAACACATGTTTAAGGGCCGCCACTGAATGCTTAGGGAGAAGAGTTGTGAAGGAGAAAAAATAGGGAAATTGGGTTATGAAGGTATAAGCTGGACGAAGTCCAGGGTAAGGTGTTATAAGCTGGACGAAGTCCAGAAGAGAGGGGGAAATGGAGGAATAAGCTGGACAAAGTCCAGAGAAAAAAAAATGGAAAAAAAGGGAAGAGAAAATAAAAAAATATATATAAGGAGGAATAAGCTGGACGAAGTCCAGGGGGAGTTGTCTAAAGGGCAGGAACAATAATAGCCTGACCCAGGAAAAGGAGGAACTCTCATAACCCGACGCTTCAGTGGTGTGGCAATAACTTAAGAGAGAATCGATCCTAACATCCCTGGTGAGGAATGAGTGATCGAGTGAATCCAACAATTGGGTAAGTAAAAGGCTATCTTGACGAACTGACAGATTGGCTAGGTAGAGGAAGGGAAAGGGCCTATTTGGAGGAGTGCAGCCTATTGGATTGACCTTAATCTTGTGGGGACGGTTGCCTAAAAGTTGAAGCTTGCTCATGCATATGTGTTTATGTGTTTGTATGTTTTTTTTTATTGTGTCTAGGTCTAGGGGAGATCTGGGGTAGTTTCGGTTCCGAAGGGGTTTTTTCTTCAGAAATTTCAGTCGCAACACCGTCCGCGTGAGGGCGAAGATACAATCTCTTTAATTTTCAGTTTGTTTTGCACTTTTACGGTCGAACTTCACTTTTGGGAGTCGATGCGGTTGTTGATGCTACTGATTATCTATTCACTTCTGTTAGTTTGCGTTTATCTGTGATTTTTCAAGTTGATTTACGTAGATCCTGCCGTTGAGATTTTATTTTGACGAGTTATATGTCGATCTCTGTTTTTGTTGCTGTGGTACTTGATCTGGGAATTTGGTGATAGATCTGTGGTTTGTTGATTGATTGGAGGTTGTTGTTTAAATCTGAAGTTATGAAATGTTTCTTTGGGTTGGAGTTTGTGTCGGATGCTTGGATCCGGAGTGAATTTAGCGTCTGAGGTTGGATCCGAAGTGAGGAGGTTGAGTTGTGCATGGATTTTGAGTTTTCCGCTTGCTTTCTGTTTTGCTTCGTCTAGCATCTGTAGATCTGTTTAGTTTTTTGTTATTACTCTTTAAAATGGTTTAGATTCAGTTTGCTCTGTTCCGATTTCGTTCATGTTGTTTTTCTTCTGAGTTTTTACGCAAATTGGTTGAAGAAGATGATGTCGTTGTTAGTTAGTACCGAGTTAGTTGTTTTGCCAGCTTTTCGTCCGTACTCTGCTTTTTCAGTCATGGTCCCCACAGTCAGTTTGTTTCTCAGGTCTAGGTAATTAGAGTAGTTTCTTAGATCTAGTGATTGTTCGGTTAATTTTCGTGCATGCTTTTGTTTGTTTCGCCTAGGTCTAGCTGTTAGCGTAGCAGTTTAAATTCCCAAGTTAAATTTATTTTCCTCAACCCAAGAAAAATGCGTGGCAGCAGCCAACCCCAAAAATAAGTCCAAATCCTTGAACATGATTATTACGCATCCATCTCTGTGGGATCGATCCCTATTTCCCTATGCTAGGTTTAGTAAAGTGGTTGAGGGTTTTTGAAAGAGTGCTTTGTGTGTCCGACGACCAGGATTTTCCGACGACCAACGAGTTCCTAGACCGCGTGATCTAGTGAATTTGCTGGACCAATGGAACCTGTTATATTCTTTATGTGCGCACAGCGTGTTTACCGACCATACCCGGTCTCCCCTTTCAGTGATCTATTTTCTTTTTTCCTTTTAATGTCTAAATCTAATTAACATATTCACTAAAATGGAAACATCATTATCACCCCACTAATATCCCCTCTTTTATCTACTCAACTCAAAAAATACAAAATAAATATGTATATAATCTAATGCCCAGTAGAAAATGCTTCGAGACTGAGAAAATATATATTTCTTTTTATATAAAGTGTAAATAATAATAAGAATAATAATAATAATAATAATATATTATTATTATTATTATTATTATTATTATTATTTCTATTGAATTGTTTAAAATTTGTATCCATTAACTGAAAATCATATGACCCGTGCATAGCACAGGTGATAATACTAGTTCATATAAAAAAGTGAGATGAATAAGTATACTATATTTAATTGAATATTTTGCGTGTAGTTGAACATAAAATTGCAAAGGTTTGACATGAATAAATATACTATAAGATTTAATTACTCCATAGTTAGTTCTCTTTATTGATTGCTTCCTTATAGCTTTCTAATTGAAAGAAAGCAATTGATTGGCAAGAAAGGAAGCAAAATTATTAACGAGGGAGAGATACGTGAAGAAACAGATATACGAGATTCGAGAATATGAGAGAAATGCATAATCATGTTTTAACTTTTAATATACTCTGTTTGTTGTTGTTTTCGTATGCATCAATCTGAATGATAACGTGCCCATCTATGTACAATATTCAAGAATTTTACTATCTTAAAAAATAAAAATAGATATCGTGTGAATTGTCTTATGTCCTAGCTAGAAATACTATGTACACCAAATAAATGGTTAGTCATGGGCCGGGCTTATGGAGAGTGAATTACCACTAGGCTAGGAGTTTGATGGGCCAATACATGGATCAAATACAAGTAATAAAGGTAGGCCTATTGGTGTTGGGTTAAGAAGTCTAGAACATAAATTAAATCATACAGATACTAAATTTTTTAATTAAGTAATGGTGAATGCTTCTTGAAAATATCCAATCCCAAGCAAGGAAGTTTTCCGTGTCAAATGTATCTTAAATCTCTACTCCATAAAAAAAATTTAAGAGTTACCGCAAATATGCAAATAACACGTATTTCTCCGTCTGGGATTAAGAGTCTCGTTATTCTATTTCGGTCTGTCTATGAATAAGATTCCTAATTCACTTTTATTATTATATATAAGTGAGACTTATTTCATTAACTTTTTTTTTTCACCCATTTTTCTTTATTTCGTAAAAGTCCTATCATAAAGAAACGAGATTACTAATGGTGGACGGATGGAGTATTTTTTTAGTTCACTCTAGATAAAAATTATGGGTTGAGCTATGATTGATATATGGTGGTAGATACTTGATGTTACGAAGCACTAGTGAGAATTAGTGGTTTGAGATACTATAAAACCAATTTTTGCTTTACTATTTTAGTAAGCATTATCATTAATGTAGTAATATACTTTGGTTGGTAAACGTATGCGTGTAATCATATAGTGTCATGGAGTATATTTGTGTAACTGCAAATACTCGCAATTGAACTCGGAATTATTATTATTATTCGTGGGTTTTAGTGTTGTCAATTGTCTGCTTTTGTGTCCTTTTGTATTATTGGGCTATAAAGTTGTGGCCCTAGATACAGATAATGAGGAGGCAGAAAAATAGCAAAAATGGAGTATTTAGCAAGAATTATTTGATCGAAAGTTCAGGAGCAATTCCGTTAGAAAATTAGAGTAACTACTACTGCTAATTTTAACTAACCAGGAAAAAAATAAGCCAATTGCTTCTCATCGTTTTTATGGAGTATAACTATAAACTATTGATTGGATATAAAATTCAATGATATTATTACGTGATATGTCCAGTCAATTGTAGAAATAATTTTTTCTCTTTCTTTTTTACATCATTGTTAATGCTAGTATTGACCATAATTAATATTTACTTTTCTTTATTAAATATTGAAATTTTACTATATCATGTAGCAACAAATTTGGAGTATGCAATTTTGATTTTAAAATTATTTGAGATGCAGTTTTGATTTTAATACTAATTGAGTATGTAATTTTGATTTTAAAATTTTTAAAATTTTAATATTAATTCTATACATTTCATTTTTACTATTATTTCTGGAATTACAACTCAACAAAAAAAAATCACATGCTATATTTAACATTTTAAAGCTATATATTTAAAATCTTCTCATTTTCTTATATTAAAATTACTAACTAAAAAAAAGATATTATTAATGGAGCTTACGATTCTCAATTTTCTTAATTCTTAATATAATTAGTTGATGTACGATATATTAAATAATCTAAAATGAGAAAAGTTGATTCATCCAATTATTTTCGTATTAAAAAATACAATAATTTTTTATTTTTGAAACATTATAAAGTTAATTTTCTAAGCATGATTTTATAGAGTCGAAGTCTAACTAGTAGTACCTGTCAATCAAAATATAAAAAGAATATTACATATGATAAAAGTTAAGAATATTAATACAAAAGATAACGCAAACAAATGATTCATCATAATAACTACTACTATTATTTAATCATACAATTCAAATTTGAATAAGAAATTTAATAAAAAAATAATAAAATTAACCGGCTACGAAAGTATAACTTGAAACAAGAAAATAACTCATAGTTAAATTATCAACTGATTAGATAAAAATTTATTTGAAAAAATAATAATATATGAAGTTATCAAATTATTTTATTATTAAATAATAATTTAGTATGCATTATAGTAACTAATTTATAGTCTGAATTCATGATTTTTAAATAAATAATATAGTATAAAATTAATATGAAAAAAAATGATATGTAAACATATAAAAAGTTTCGAGTATGATTGTAGCTTATCTCGAATCAAATCAATAAATATGCATTTAGATAAAGATATTTAATTTGATTTAATATTCCTTAATTAGGTTTGTATCCATTTAATATGATATTGGGTAAAGTAATCATTATAAAAAATATATCTATGTCAAAATGCCATAAGAATATTATGATTTAGAGACATTCACTACTCTTTATTTATATAGAGATAGATATCGTAATCTTCATATATGCGAAAAAAGTAAAGCGAAAGACGGCTGCGTTCGCACTATTCATCCTAATCCAGTGTCCAATCTATTACAGTCCTAATCCCGGCCAGTTCATGTTCAACTATCCCGATAATTCTCTCTCCTCGCTGGCCCCACGAGAACACGTGGGGAGCGCCGATAAGGGAATCGTGTCCCAATCTGCGCCGACTGCGTGTACAAATTCAGTTTTCATTGCTACATCACCGCCCTATTTATTACTCCTACTCTATTTTATTCATCGCATGTACTTACATTATTACTTTAATACCCTCCCTCCACATACTATATTTATTCTCTACTAAGTTTATGATCAAATTTAAATAGGAGTACATTTTAAATGAACAACTCATGGAGCAGCTCCTAATTTCTGTCTAAAAAAATAGTCTTATTCATGAATGACACATGTTTTTATAAAAAATTAATAAAATAATAAATAGGAGAAAAAATAGAAAACTTAGAGAGATATAGAAAAAGTAAATAAAGTATAGGAGAGATAAAAAAAAGTACTAGGAAAAGTATGAGTAAATTTTTTTATTTTTAGAAATAAAACTATTTTTTATTAATATTTAAAAATGATAAAATATGACTATTTTTCGTAGACGGAGGAATATAAGGGAAGTTTGAAGTGCATTTTAGTCTACATAGTGATTTCGTAAACATATGACAATAAAATATCAAAAGATTAGTTCATTTTGGCCGGGGAGTATCTATGATTGGGCCTTGTAGAATATCAACACGACATTTTAATACCAATATAAAAAATCTTTCAACATAATTCCATAAATAATTGTGCTGTTATTTTATTCTGTCCAGGACTTATTGGTCCATTCTATATTTATTAACCTATCTCACACAATTCCATTGTTTATAATGCTCAATTATATACTTTATTAACTATTGTTACTAATGGACCCACACTAATTATTAATGCTATAGTAATAAATTGATTAAGATCGTTCATTCATAACACATTTAATAAAATTTGGCAAATAGTAAAAGCTCAGATACACATGCGTAAGTGCGTGGCATACGCACTTGCCCAGTGTTTGGTGCTCAATATGATAATTAAGATAAGTAAATACTAATATTCACTTGATAAAATTTTATCTACGTGCAATAATTTACAAACTCATAAAAAAACAAATTATACATAAATATTTGAGTGTGTTAAATTTGACCTTAATCTAGAAAATTACTCGACTGATTGGATCAATAGAGTAGCTACTATTTCTTGTGAAATAATGGACTTTTATCAAAGTTAGACAAAAAAAATATGAACCATCTATTCACTATCGTTACTACTATAATATTGTTGATCAACCATAAAACAAGAAAACTAAAAAGATGGATAACATGGATGGACAAGTGCTTCTTCTGCAAACAGCTAGACATAATTTAAGTCAATGACTTAGATCTTTGTTTTTGAACAATGATATTTGTTGGAGAATAATACACCTTATATGAGGAAATATTGTTTTATTGAAGTTATATGACTCATGTTTAACTATTGTTATATGGATGTATATATTCCAATTCAAGGAACAAATGGTACAAAACATAATATCATATTGTTATTCAGCCGTCCACACGGGTAGTTTTTCAAGAAGGTAATCGAGTACAAGGTTGTTGGCTCGAATCCCGACAATGACAATGTTAGAGCTTCACTCAACAATGTGTGCGCACCAAGTACGAGAGCATTTCTTTAATAAATAAACTGATATCAAATTATGATTTACCCTCTCACTACTCTATCGGATCAGGATATTGAAGCCCCGAAGGCTATGGATTCGTTTTTTTGAGTACAAGGTTGTTATTCAGATTTCATTGTAAACAGTAATTAGTAGTACTAGTACTTAACTCTAAACAACTTTCAACCAATAATCCCAAACTAAATCGGAAGTAAAAAAAAGGCAGGGGTATATATGTCCAACAAATTATGAGCGGTGTGGCGCTAGCCATTTTTCACAATCCAAATATCGCCGCTATTTATCGACGCTATCCTTTTCACATCTCTGCTCAGAAATTCAGCACACTCACACACTAACACAAGAATGATTTAAAAAATCAAATCCAGACACAGATTCTGGACACCTCTTGGTTTTATCATTGTTATTAGGCGTCGCTAAATTAACAGTATGGAAAAAGTTGAAATCATGGAAAGAATATAAAGCCTCTTAAAGCGGAAAAAAAAAGAAAAAAAATACAGTTCACAGAGAATCTCAATTTACTATCCTTTTTTCTTGATGATTGATACACCTATTTATACAGTTGTACATACGTGTCATCTATGATTACAGCTATATGTACGTACTAATTGGGGAGCTGGGGCTGCTGGTTTTACTCTTCTGCTTGCTTCTCAGGTGGGCAATTTCTCTCTCTTGATGATTAGGACTTAATTGATCCGGATCATTCATTTTTTTGTTTTGTTATTGTTCCCGAACTCAACATTTTGATTTTAGTTTACGATGAGTTACTTAATTTTGAGATCTGGTGCTAAATGGGTGTGGGATTGAAGGGTTTAACTTTAATTTGTATGGTTATAATTGTGGTGATTGAGTGGCTGTTAAGGAATAGGATGAATGATGAAGATGGAGATGGATAAACCCATTTTTTGTTTTCTTTTCAATTTTTGAATTGGGTTAAAGTTATTATGAGGAGATGAAAGTGATGGATGATTATCTGGATCTTTACGTTTGCAATTGGTTGTTTGTTATTCACTAAAATATTTTAAAATACATTTCTTCTGATTGATTTCCCCTCTCTCTCTATTTATCTTTTTCTCCCCTCCTTGTTTTTGTGGGAATTTCAGGATTGTGTTACTTTCTTCTAATTGCTGGATTTGAATTAATTTTAGCCCTGTGAAGGTAGATGGCACAATTGATCAAGGATACAAGAGTTGATATGTTTTAGCATAGTTAGCTAGCCAACTGAATTTCAGAAATCTGAAACAGTTCTCAAAATGCTTCTTGATGTTCAATAGTAGTTGCTGATGTTTTGTATGGCTGATTCGGGGATGCTATCTGCTCTGGGTGGTCCTATTGATGAACTATTTTATTTTATGATTTTGAGCCTCAGTCTTGGATGATCTCAACTTTCTTACCTACTATGTCTTCTTTGATTGGCAAACAAGAAATATAGTTCTCGTAGTTATGTGTTTTAGTGCATGCGCACATAATATTCAGCGTTCCTCCCATAACTGATCAGTCATAACTTGTGAGCGTGAAAGGTTGTTGATTGTGGAAAAGATTAGCACTGTAGTATAGAGTGTAAAAGCTTTAGTGATGAGCTTATGGAGTAGTTTCTTAAGCTCTGTGATATATAGTAAGATATCTTTTCTGCTTGGTGATGTTTTCTGATAATCCTTGCTGAAGGGATCATAAATATGGCATCTGAACTTGTAAATGCTGCAACAAGTGACAAACTCAGTGAAACAGACTGGACAAAGAACATAGAGATTTGTGAACAGGTCGCGCAGGATCAAAGGTAACTCTTACTATGCTATAACTTATAATGATGTACGGTGCTCTTCTAGATGATGTTTTGTACATTTTCATTGCTGAACTAAAGGTTTTTTGGCATAAGATTTTATTGATAAGTTTCTAATATCTTACAGTCCTTCACTCTTTTTTCTACTTATTTTTGTTTAGTTCCAGAATCAGATTAGTTAAACTCTCGATTTATTCCTTGCTCCCTTGATAATGTCGTATGTATTTATTTAGTTGTGCTTGGCGTTCATAACAATGCAGACTAGCTAAAGATGTTGTCAAAGCTATTAAGAAACGTCTGGGGAGCAAACACCCTAATACACAACTCTTCGCCGTAATGGTGAGTGCAATTTTTAAATTCTTCCACTATCGGCTATGGAAGACTTTTTTGATTGGCATCAAACATGATTTACTTCCTCTTGCTCTCAACTTACTTAACAGCTGTTGGAGATGCTGATAAACAATATTGGAGAACCTATACATAAGCAAGTTATAGATACAGGAGTTCTCCCCATACTTGTGAAGATAGTTAAGAAAAAGGTGGGTATTTTGCTATACCAGTTTCTCAGTACTCAGCTGATTATAGGTGTTACATTATTCTCGTCATCCTTCTTGTAGTCGGACCTTCCAGTACGGGAAAAGGCCTTTCTCCTATTAGATGCAGCTCAGACATCTGTTGGTGGTGCTTCTGGGAGATTTCCTCAATATTATTCATCATATTATGAATTGGTGGTAGGTATCCATTGCTGATTTTGTCTTATTACCACGTTACAAGTTTCAACAATAATGGATAAAGTTAAATTGGTTGATTACTAGTTGAGTTTTGTCTCACATACTTAGAGGCTCAGCCAAATACTTCTTCACTTTAATAAAAGTTGACTAATGCTATGAAATAGTTACACAATCCAGTTAAGTTGAAATCCTAATTGGTTTTAGATGCTGCTTTTTCCAGTGAGTCGGTGACAACGTCCAGTTGTAATGTAATTACATAACCTGTGGATCTACTTTATGTGAATCCCTCGATATATATCTGTACTTGGTGCTTATTGAGTTTTACTATTATTTACCATTCACAAAGAAAACCTTGGACACTGCCAGAGTTCAACATAGCCATGTCAAGACACTATTTATTTTGGCTAAACTAATTTTTTATAACCAGTGTCAAAATTGGAAATTATTTCCCAGAGTGCAGGAGTGAAATTTCCTCAGAGGCCACATGATAACCCAAACCCTCAAGCTACCCAACATGTGGATAAGCCGCCTACTCCACCTAACAAGGAGCCTGCTGCTCCTCAATCTGCAACAAATGCTCCAGAAGCACAAGCGCACGCTGTTCCAGAATCAAGGTATAACTTTTGCAAATATGTATAGCGTGCCAGCTTAACAAATTGAAGGAAGAAACTTGTTCTCAACAGTTTTTTCCATGCTGTAGTTTTCTTCATTTTACTGAACCGTCCACAACTTTGCTTCAGTATTCTTCAGAAAGCTGGAACCGCATTGGAGGTACTGAGGGATGTCCTTGATACTATTCATACACAGAACCCTGAGGTATTATTCTGCTGATGATGATAAGCTCAAATCTTCTTAACTTGCAATCTGATGTTGACTTTCATTTCGATGACCATACAAAGTACAACAAAAATCTATGGTCAAATAAAGAAGTGGCATTCCGAAATATATTGTTGCAGTTGCTAGAACAGTAAACAATGGAATGCAGTTGCCTTCAGTAATGCACTCATAATCATTAGTTATTGTTTTCCCAGGGAGCAAAGGATGAGTTCACACTAGATCTTGTGGAACAGTGTTCATTTCAAAAACAGCGAGTGATGCACCTGGCAATTACTTCGCGGTAAGTGATGATATTTTCTGAAAGAATCTCATTGCTACCATGCAATACCCTCTCTGTTGGCAACAATTGTAGATTCGTAGCTTTGTAACCTAGCTTGGTACATCAACTCCCATACCTTCATCGTCACTTCTGTTAGCTTTAATTTTCCAAAATTTTGAGAATATGAATGTGATATTGTTATATTAGGTGACACATTTTCAGTTGATGTCGATAGTAAATATTTTCAATGTTACAAGTGAGCGGTAGCGGTATCATTATCAAAATGATAAAATCTCAATTTGTTTATATCTCATAGGGATGAAAAAGTTGTCACACGAGCAGTCGAGCTTAATGAGGAGCTTGAAAGAGTGCTGCGAAGACATGATTCTCTTCTAGCTGGCAGAATGATGCCTAGTACAACTCACACTGGCCATGAGGAAGAGGAGGAAGAGGAAGAGCCTGAACAACTTTTTCGGCGGTATGCATATTATGTGGCCAATTTGTGTTATTCTAATTAAAGCTTGTTTAGACATTGGTTCCACATTCTGTTTGATTTTTCATGTGTTATTTTTTTTCTCAGCTTTTCCATCAATATAGCTGCTTCTTATGTTGGACAGGATAAGGAAAGGAAAAGCTTGTGTGCGACCTGAAGATGAAGACCACCAGAGTGATCGACCAATGGGGTTGATGGGGCACCCTGTTCCTGGGGAAATGTTACATCGCCCACTCATAAGGCCCCTAACTGTGGAGCGCCAGCAGGAAGCTACACAGCGGCCTAATATAGAGCCTAAGCCAGAAACCATCAGGCCATTGCCTCTGGCAGTAAATCCGGAAACAAATGTTGGTAGACCTGCAGTGGCAATCCCTCCCCCGCCTGCTAAACACGTCGAGCGTGAAAAGTTCTTCCAGGAGAACAAGACAGATGGATCAGCTCTTAATGGCCACATAAGAAACCTTTCATTGCACAGTAGAAATGCCAGTAGCTCTCACAGTGGAAGTACAGAATTTAGCGACTGAGCTAAAGGTATTATTGCTCTGGAAAATGTTTACCCTTTTTCTTCAATTGATTGGATGTAGTGCTGCTGTGGAGATTTGAGTTGATTGCCACCATTGTGCCTTAAAATTGACGATCGCTCCAGAGGTATTCAGCTGGAACATGGGATGTTGTGGGAACTTACTGTCGTTCTCAGAAGTCTGTTTGTTGGGATAGGTACTTTGAGGTTGACTACTGGTAGTTGTTTCACAAACTTGAGGTTTATAGCAAGATGGTGAGCTTGAGGTTGACGACTAGTAGTTGTTTCACAAACTTGAGGTTTATAGCAAGATGGTGAGCTTGAGGTTGACGACTAGTAGTTGTTTCACAAACTTGAGGTTTATAGCATGATGGTGAGCTTGAGCTTGAATTTTTTTTTTTATATAGAAAGTGTGATGTTATACAGACCAAATAGCTATATTTTGTTCTATATTTCCTTCAAATTTGGTTTCTTCTGTAGATAATTTGTTGTATTTTGTAGGTGTAGTGGTTGTGGATTTATATAGTATGGTTAAACTGCTTATTGGTAGTCGAACTGAAATATTTTGTGCTAGTTAAAATTACAGTTTTTTTCGTTGTACCTTTTTTGCTTTTTAAACTGTTCAACTTCGTTATTTGCTAGAGGTCGCCGTTGAGTACCTTGAAATATGCATAGATGCAAGATAGAGAATATCAAAGAAAAGATTTTGTCATATTAAGTTGAAGGGAAATCCACACTTATACCGGGGTCGTTTTATCAATTAGTGCATGTAATTCTTGCATAAAGGTCATGCTAATTTTCTTTGTATCGTCCTTGAAGGTACAACCATTCTTATGCTGGAAATAATAAAATCCCATATTTTCTATGGGTAACTAGGACAATTTAGAAAATTGAGAAACATTAAAATTGAGCATTTTAGAAAAAGAAAAATCATAAATTTTGATTAAATTATGGTATATCATGTTAACCATAAAATTGTATTATCTGAAATGACATTTAGAAAAATCACAATATAGTCTATTTATAAAGAAAATAATGTCGTTTTGTTATGAGATAAATGGGAACTAATCCAAACTTCATATTAACCAGACAAATTTGAAATTAGAATTTTTAGTTGAATTTGGTATAAATTTGTTATCATATTTTATATTGAATTGGTATTTTGTTGTTGAGATAAAAAATTGGGGAGTAAGTGAAAATGGGAAATATCCATTGCATGAATTTGTGAGCGAGGAGGAAAGAGTAATCCGCGACACACGTGGCCAAGTGCCAATACACAAACAAAATAGCCACACTCTTCAGCAACCAGTGTTCCACTGTTCCTCTATTTCCACAATCTCCTTCGCAATCTCAAGATGAACCAATCCTCCATGAATATACGAATTCAAGCTCCTTCTCCGTCTCT
The DNA here is from genome assembly GCF_023119035.1 of Salvia hispanica. Classification (NCBI taxonomy): domain Eukaryota; kingdom Viridiplantae; phylum Streptophyta; class Magnoliopsida; order Lamiales; family Lamiaceae; genus Salvia; species Salvia hispanica. The sequence continues at coordinate 33,037,025 of NC_062966.1, read as the reverse complement.
GTAACTTCTTCCTTATCTCTTACTGCTGTTTCGCTTCCAATTATGCTTATAACTGGTGTTACTGAGTGTTGCAGTGTATTAATTTAGGGCTAATCCGTGATTTATCTGTTTGTGTCTTACTTTTGGGGCTTCTACCATGTCAAATTTTTTGGTTTTCCGTGAAGAAGTTGAGTTCAGTTCTTTTTGCAGCTCACTTTTCAAGGGAGGGCAAAATTAGGGCTTAAATTTGTTGGTCTTTATAGATTTCAGTATTTTCTATTTATTGTTGCAGTGTGGCTTAGGAGAAGACTTTAGGGAAAAAACCTTTTGACTAAGTATACTAGTTAAATCGATTAGAAACTTTCCTGTGTCTTCAGAATTCCCAACTTAAAGTGGTAAAGGCTTGAATTAATTAATGATGTAGGGTGAAACAGAAGTCAGCATATTGTGCGTTGCCTTTTTGTCCTCCAGTTTTAAGGTTTATGCATAACACTTCTGAAAAATTCTGATGTTACATGCTATCTTTTCCTCACAGACTACTGCCACGTGCCAAAGTCTACTCTCAGGGAATGTGTCCTTGTTTAAGGATGCAATTGGAAACGTGTTCCAATCCTAATCTTTTAAAGACGTCCATAGTTTCAAGATGCCCCTCCGGGTGGTCCAAGACATCTTCTGTATTTGCAGAGAAACCAATTAAGCATTCAACACGACCAGGAGCTGTGGTTACCTCTGGCTCTCAAGAAACGTCCACCCCTGCCCTAGTTGGTAATGAAAAGATTGGAGTTTTATTGCTTAACCTTGGAGGTCCTGAGACTCTAGATGATGTACAGCCGTTCCTGTTTAATCTTTTTGCAGATCCAGTTAGTATCTCTTGGCTACACCATTCTATTCATTTTGCTGGCAATTTGTGGAAGTGACTTACAATTCTTTTCTCTGTTGTTTTTGCATATTGGGAAGTAGGATATTATTCGACTGCCAAGATTATTTCGCTTTCTTCAGAAGCCCTTGGCACAGTTTATATCTGTTGCTAGATCGTCGAAGAGCAAAGAAGGATATGCTTCAATCGGTGGTGGTTCTCCACTGCGTCGTATCACTGATGCTCAGGTAGGATCTTATTGATATGAATTGAAACACTACCTTAAGATAGGGTATGTTGAAGGTTGTAATTCAATTTCTCCTGAATCCATAATAACACCAACATCAAGCAGGTACTTTTATTTTCATTAGTTAGTTAGGAGCATAGAATGTGAAGTTGCATAAATAAATATATCTTGGTAACATTGTATATTTCAGTGCTTTCTATAATGTATTTTGCTCTTTGTTTGTTTCATGTGGGGTTTGCATCCTGGAAAGAATGGGAGAATAGTATGCCATATTTGGAAAGGTCCATTCATCAATAGAATCTTTGCCAGATGAGAACTGATATAACTTGATACTTAATGTTAGTTAATAAACTTGTTTATCATTCTAAATTTGACTGCTGTGACCATTGGGGAGTAATATACAATTAAATTCTCGAGGTGGTTTTGATATAGTTCATATCTTATAAGTCGATTAAACTGTACCAAATTGCTATCTCTAGGCTGAGGAGTTGAGGAAGGCACTATGTGACAAGAATGTACCTGCAAAAGTTTATGTTGGTATGCGCTACTGGCATCCGTTCACTGAAGAAGCTATTGAACAGGTATGCTTACTTTTGAGTTTTCTTGAAATTAAACAACTACGTTGACGACTCTGCAGCCGTTGTGTATAAAGTATAAACCTTTGGCTTATAGCAACTAATAGCTGGAATGTGATTTCTTTGTTAATTATCCTAGGTCTAGCCTCACACTTAATTCTTGTACTCCCTCCGTCCCAGAAAATTTGTCACATATTTTCATTTCTGTCCGTCCCACAAAATTTGTCACATTTCACTTATTTACCATTTTTTATTCCACATTCCACAAACTCATTCTCACTCACATTGTATTATAAAACTAATATTTAAAAATAGGACCTGCATTCCACTAACTTTTTCAACTCACTTTCCATTACATTTCTTAAAACCCGTGCCCGGTCAAAACGTGACAAACTTTAAGGGACGGGGGGAGTGTTTCATAGGAGATCATTCTCTGTTGTGAAACTGTGTCTTTACTTTAAATAAGCTCTTATTAAACTTATGGTGTAAAATCTTTATATGGGTGTCAATAGAGCTGATCAGGCACACAGTTATTTGGTGCTTCTAGCATTACAGCTTTCGGTATGTATCGTTACCCCTGAATAAATTTCTTGTGACTCTCATTTGTCTAGATTAAGCGAGATCAAATTTCAAAGCTTGTTGTGCTTCCACTCTACCCCCAATTCTCAATCTCTACTAGTGGTTCAAGTCTTCGGCTTCTGGAGAGTATATTCAGGTTCTTATATCTGGATGTAAAATTTCAAGTATGAATCTTTCATGGCTAAGTAAGCCCCGTTTCATGAAAGATTGTTATTCTTTAGGGAGGATGAATATCTAGTCAACATGCAGCATACTGTAATTCCTTCCTGGTACCAGCGGGAAGGATATATAAAAGCTATGGCAGATTTGATTCAAAAAGAGTTGGAAAAATTTGATTGTTCTGAGGAGGTAATGATGACGGTGGTAATTTTATATGCTTCATTCCTTCCATTCCAACAAATGCTGAAGCTGCTTTGTACTACTATAAGCTATTTACATGATTGAATCAGAAACTCAAAATTTAAAAGAAACACTTTTTTGGATGCACATTCTATTTAATTTGATGATAGTTGTTTATAGCAGGTGATGATTTTCTTTAGCGCACATGGGGTACCACTTGCATATGTAGAGGAAGCTGGTGATCCATACAAAGCCGAGATGGAGGAGTGTGTTGACTTGATAATGGAAGAACTAGAAAAAAGAAGGGTAAATAATGCATATACCCTTGCCTATCAGGTATGATACTTTTATAGCTTTGCATTTTGTAAAAGTAATAAGCGTGTGTTTCAGATCTATGGTGTAAAAATTCGCCACGAAATTGCTTTTGCTCTGTCTTTTGTGCCCTCATTCATGTTGCACATGCTTCTGCAAGTTTTCCACCAGCATGTGGTTCCAGTGCAACCAATTCAACTTCATGCTAATGGTTTCACAATTATTTATATAAGTCCACATTCTTGCGTCTTTGCAATTTGTCTTTTCCCTTGGCCTGTAGTTATTTCTTCACTGTTTTGATTTTTTTTCCATAATCTGTTACAGAGTAGAGTCGGACCTGTAGAATGGTTGAAACCCTACACAGATGATACAATCATTGAACTAGGACAAAAAGGAGTGAAAAGTCTTCTAGCTGTCCCAATTAGGTGAGACTCTGTGATCAGTACATGCCACCATTTTGCTCATATTTTCTATAGCTTCAAGATAGCAGAAGGGGTATATACTAAGGATCACTTTTCGTCCTCTATCTGATATGGCTGTTTCAACTGGTAGTTGCTCACATGTTTTTCCATCATTATTTTACCACAGTTTTGTAAGCGAACATATTGAAACCTTGGAGGAAATGGATGTTGAATACAAAGAATTGGCTCTAAAATCTGGCATAGAAAAGTGGGGACGAGTTCCTGCACTTGGTTGTGAGCCTACATTTATTTCAGATTTGGCTGATGCGGTTATAGAAAGTCTTCCATATGTTGGAGCGATGGCTGTCTCGAATCTTGAAGCTCGACAGGTAATTTATTACTATTATTCATTCTCTTTGTACAACTGTCCAGATTTTAAAGGTGTCTATGGTTTTTTCTGCAGTCTTTGGTCCCACTCGGCAGTGTAGAGGAGCTATTGGCAACATATGATTCACAGCGCAGGGAGCTTCCTGCACCCGTAGTAGTTTGGGAATGGGGATGGACTAAAAGTGCTGAAACATGGAACGGAAGAGCAGCCATGCTAGCAGTTCTTGTTCTGCTTGTGCTCGAGGTGACCACTGGGGAAGGTTTTCTTCACCAGTGGGGTATATTGCCCTTGTCTTGGTGACAACAATTTCCCCTATTTCCTTTCATCCTCTTACTCGCCTCTATATATACCTACACTCTGTGAAATATATATATGGGCCCTAGATATAAGAAAGATACTACTGCTTTTGAGGAAAACCAAGAATGAAAAATATCAGAAGTTATCTTTATAAGTTGGATGCAGAGAAAGAAGGATATTCACACATCAGACCTTCGGATCTATCAGAGGCTACTGCTGCAAACTTCAGGACTTGTACGAGGAGGAATCGGGAAATCAAAAGGCTGTGAAATTGAGACCCTCATAGTTTGACAGTCACTTGGCCTACAGGTTAGTTTTCCAGTCGGGTTTGCAGCAGAGTTTCTCTTCCACTCTCCTTTTGTTTTGCTTCAATTTTATGTTGAACGAACACAGTGTTGTATACACCCCTAACATTTGATATTCATGCCCGCTTATAAATTTGTCAAGTTGTATTAATGAAAATATTAATGCTGTTCATGCATATCGATGAATTATGAGAACTTCGTTTTGAATTTGTATATGCTTATTAATTATTATCCTTTTATGTCATAGTAGTATTTTTGTTGGACTTTATTTTGACTGTTTTATTTCTCGCCTGATAAATCTGTTACATAATAAGTAGTAATAGTTGATTCAGTCTGTTTATTGATGGAGTAGTTTGATGTTGGATGAGTTAGAACTTCATGCTATAGAATTCAGAATTAAAGATGTAAAACATAATATGTTGCTTTGGCATAAGAATCCATCATTTGAGATGAAACTCCCCACTAGCATGAACTTGCTTAACTTGTGCTTCATAATAATCTTCTTCCTCTTCCTCCTCGACGTCCTCATCCTCCTCTTCAACCTCGTCTTCTTTCTCTGCATCCTCCTCTCCTCCCCATCTGAAGCCGAGGGGCCTGGATGCCGCAGGAGGTTTCCGGGCTTCACTGACAATCTTCATGATCTCCTCAACGCTCTGAAGTGAAGACAAGCTGGGGTTGTCTCTCCGGTAATACACTGCTTGATTTGCCTCTGTAAGTTCACGTGGTAAGTTCTTCAAGAACCATGGATGGTTCTTGATCTCCTTTATGTTGATTCTCTGCAGCATGCAGTTAGTTAATACAGTTTTAATTCGATGATATACGTATAGATAAGATATATACATACCCGAGTGGAATTTGCAACGAAAATACGTGAGAGCAGGTGCCTGCAGTCTTGGGAGATATGGACATAGTCTGGGATTGTGTATTGTGTAGCCATTATTCTCTGCAGAATTAATGGATCATCAAAATATTATATACTATTCTTTATAATTCTTGTGCGCGCACACACACACGGACACTCACTGTAATAGTTTTTCTGAAATTCTTGGGGTCGTCTGGATCTTCGAACGGGTAAGCTCCCACAAGCATCACGTATAGAGTAACTCCACAAGACCACACATCTGCCATCTATTTCCCAAAGTATAAACAAAAATTAACATCTACTGTATTTGCTTATGTGAAAAGAATAATCCTGAATGAGGAGATATGTTTAGTGTATATTACTCAATGAAAAAGAAAATGTATGATTGAGATGATAATTAATTCGAGTTGAAGAAAGTGCACTATTAGACACTAGTATTATATTTTGGGATTTCCATACTATTTGTGACAGCCCATGTGTTCAACCATGTTACTCATTTTTATATGGCAAAGAGTTTGATCTACTCCAATTCCCTGGCATATAAAAAGAGTGCATTTTTATATATTCCCTAATTGGATATAATGAATTGTACTTAAGTAATTATGAAAGTAAACTAAAATGTACACTATTGAAATTGAAATTGAAATTGAAATTGAAGAAAAAGGATTTAAAACTAAAAATAATTATTAAAACACATAAGTGAGATACTAATATAAATGAGATAGAAGATTCCAAATGTCCATCATCACCATATCATGCCATGTGACCCTGTCCCACAGCCCAATCAGTCCCTAATTATTCCTCTAATTGTGTTTATAAGTGTTATTTATTGAAGTGTGTTGTTCTCCACAACAAATAATTTACATTTTAAAAGATAAAGGTAATGTTTAATTCAAGTAAGTAACAAGGATTATATATAAAAAAAAAAGTAATGAACAATATATACAAAGATATTCAAGGTAACGGTGACATTATTTCATGGACGGAGAGGGTAATAAATTTGGTACCTTGCCGTCGTACTCTCGACGAGAGAGGACTTCAGGTGCTATATACGCCGGCGTTCCTACCGTAGATTTGGGCCTCGAGTGTAACACTGATGACTGATAATAATATACATCACAATTTTAATTAATAAATTAATTGTCTGATCAATTAATATATCCAAATAATTGATATGATAATTTAAGAGTTGAACCTTGGAGTAGCCAAAGTCACAAATTTTGAGGCGGGGTGCTGGGCTTCCGTCTAACAGCGTATTTTCCAATTTCAGATCTCTGTGACATATTTGCTGCATTTTGCACATGCATTTTTCAAACAAATATATTAAATCCAATGAGACGTTAATTAAATTCTAAAGCATGGGTTTGAATGTATTATTGCACTACATTTCATGGCAATTTTAAGTAAGAAATAATTAAAGTAAAGCAAGATTAAATTCGGACGGCACTTAGATGCTTTTAAAGTAGTACTTATTTAGTAATTAATTACTTTGAAACTGGATCCAAGTATATATTCTTATTGTTTTACATTTTCACATAGTTTCTTATATTGGATCCAAGTTTATTCTATTTGTTTTGCATTTTCACTTGGTTTCTCATATGATCATATCCCAATATTAATCCCTATAGTGTTGAATAATGTTTATATAAGCTATTTTTTATTTCAAACTTGAATATAGAAATAAAATTGCACACACTATATTTTAGTGTAAATTAAGGGGTGAGATTTAATTACTTTGGTGAATATTCGAAGAGGGCTAACTAGATTTTGATAATTAGGATGTATGGTACATAGTACACATACCATGGAGTGGCAAAAGGAGACTCCAGAAATCAACTGCTGGAAGAAGTACCTCGCCTAATATAAAAATATAGTCAGGAAATAAGACAAAAAGAAATGATAAAATAACCGAATTATTTATTTCATTATCTTATAATAGTAGTAGTAGCATATGTGACATCTGACCTCATCTTCACTAAATCGACCAGCACTGCAAATCCGATCAAATAGCTCTCCACCAGCTGCATATTCCATCACGATTGCCAAATGTGTCGGCGTCAAAACCACCTAATCCAACCAACCAACCATTATTTTTTTAATTGATTAGTACTTAATTAATTGCCAATCAAAATAAAAAATAAAAAAATTGGAAATGAGATAGATCCATCCAACACCTCTTTGAAACGAATAATATTGGGATGGCGAAGTGATCGGTGGTTGATAATTTCCCTGGCAACATTTTCATCAATCTGCAATGAATGATGTGAAAATAATTAGGAAAAGGTATGTATATATAGAAGTATAGATTAATTAATACTATACCTTATGTCCACGCTCAATATATTTCATGGCAACGAGCTCCTTGGTTTCTTTATGCCTGAGAAGCCTTGCAACTCCGAAATTTCCAGCTCCAAGATGCTTCACAACATCATATTTCTCCATCTCTCTTTTCTCTTTCAAAAAATAAAACTCACTATCTTTGTTGTTTACTCCAACTATATAGATACACCTATATATATAGCTAGGTGGGCTACTTGCCAATAAACAATTCATATTATATTATATCCATTTTCTTATAATGTGAAAAGTGAAAACACCCCTCTAAATTTTATACTAATAATCAATATATATATGGTACTCATTTGACTTAGATCTGCCTGTCACTCTTAATTAGCCCATGTGGTCACTATATTATGCTTTGCCTAACTATCTGACAGTTTGTGTATGGACAAGGGTAGAGGATCGAATACTTAAAAAAACAAAAAGAGGATCAATCATCAAATGATAAACCACCATTGCACTCTTTTCATGAATCATGATAATGGTTTTAATGCATACCATGATGTCTGTTCTAATATTAATGCTTTTTTTTTATGTCTACAATAATGGTAGCTAATAAATAACGTTTGTTTTCTTCTATGGAATTGAATTTGCATGCATGAATAAGGAGAAGTAATGACTAGTCCCACATCTATTACATATAATTAAATAGGAATATATATTTACTTATTGTGAATTGAAAAAGAAAATGAAAATTGGTGAATGTTATCTCTACTTCTAAAAAAACGTACTCCTATTATACCAAAATATAAAGCCTTGAGGGATCAAAATCATTGAATTTTGTGAAATTAATTTAACAAGCCAAAATTTGAACTAAAAAATCTATGGTCCTGTAAACTATATTTTATTTAAAGAACTAACATACATAGTTTAATTGATAAGGTACATAATTGCCAACCAAATAGATTGGAAATTAAGTCACGTCCTAGTTCCTTGTGAGTATGAATGTGTGCATTACAAACTATGGACAAGTGGACCTATTAACAAATTGTTGAATTTTTCAGATTATGTCTTTGTCACGTGTGACTGTCTTTTGGGGTCAGTTGACTTTAATATCTCCGACGCTAATTGATGATGATGAATTATAAGTTAGGCTGATTAACCAAATACTTATCTATTTATTTATTTTGTCAAACCTTTTACTTACATTTTGGGTTTTAATCATTTTCTGACACGTACTAGATCATATACTCCTATGTTGTACACTAGTATTTATTACTATAATAATTAAAAGAAGGGTAACACATGAAAATTATCCAAATCAATAGATGGGAAATGGAGGTCTACGGTGATGGGACTACATATTCGTCTATAATACTAATCCCACTTCCACCTACTCACCAATAAATCCTCACAAATGCATCGTTCCAATTTAATTCCATATACTCATCCAATGTCCAATGAATGAGTATGATCCAACAGTTGAGTACTATTAAACCAAAATTTTATAGTACTTTTTATATGGCAATCCTCGTGCCAATTCCACTATTTAAAGTTAAGAGTGTATATTTCACATTCATAGAATACAAGGAGAACCGAAATGATTGGAAACTGAACGTTTAATTGATCAAAAGGACTAATTAATTTATAGACTTAAAAACAACCCATAAATCCGAATTCAAAAAGAAATTAGAATCCTAAAGCGAAAAGGAAATGGAGTCGCAATTCACTTTTACCATAAATAGTAATAGGGTCACACCTTCCACTAACTCATTCCACTCACATTTCATTTAAAACTAATATATACAAGTGAGACTTATATTCCTCTAACTTTTTTCCATTCACTTTTCTTTACATTTCTTAAAACTCGTGTCACCAAGAAATGAGACTCTTAATGTCGGACGAAGAGAGTATTATTCATTTAAAAATATAAAATTATTGTAAATATTATATACAAAAGTGATATAGTGTAGTAAATATTTAGATTTCAAAAATATTTAAAATGTTTATTTTGTTACATATAGAATAAGATATATGGATCACAAATTATAAGTACTTTAGGACTAACACAAGATTAAAAATGATTTGGTATATAAAAAAGTAAAGATATAAAATTATTGTATATATTATATACAAAAGTGATATAGTAGTAAAGGGTCCTATTCTAATGTTTATAGCACCCTAATCCAAAATCAAGACTAAATCTTCACCCTTGAATTTTAAAATGAGTGGATGAGATTAAAGCTCACAAATCTCAATAAATAGTAGACAAAATATCCTTTGATGATGTAATGCTTCAACTCATGGAGAAGCTCACTTGTGGAGAACTCGGTCGCTAAGTCATCCCAATCGTAGGCATGGGAGGAATTGGTAAGATCACTTTGGCCAGAAATATTTATGAGAAACCACTTATTTCTCACTATTTTGATATATGTCTTGGGTTACAATTTCTCAACAATTTAATGTAAAAGAACTTCTTTGTGAAATTCTATCTGAAGTTGATAAAGAAAGGAAGGAAAGATTGAGTCAAATGGAAGAAGATGACATAGGATTAGCTCTCAACAAATGTTTATCATATAGAAAGTATTTTGTTGTGTTGGATGATATGTGGAGTGTTGGTGCATGGGAAAAGCCGCAATGCTATTTTCCTGACAATAGTAATGGTAGTCAGATATTGATGACAACTAGGTGATGCACTTTTTATTTGCACTATAAATACCTGCAAGTATACAGAGTAGGTATAGTATAGCAAAAGGTTAGTACCGGGTATCGAACACGGGGAAGATGTACACAAAGTGTCTATCTTCTACTAGAACTCAATTACTATCTGGAGAAACAAGAATTTTTTGTAACTTTTTGAAAACAGTAAATATTAAAAACAGTAAACAACTAAAAACAAGCAAATCACGGAGAGAAAAGTATAGAGATAAGGGGAATTCCAGGGATGTGCTTTCGCTTTAATGGTTATACAAATTCCAAACTACAATACCCTAGCACAGTTAATACTTTGAAAGGACGAGTCACCTAGCTTATGCTCATGCGATACAAACGTTGATTACTAACATTAGGGTTGTCAATCCTAACATGTAACTCCAAAAAGCTCCTAAGACCCTTGAAAAGTCCTCACTCTCAATTAACAGTGCCGTATTAAAGGAAGCTAACTGTAGTGTCTACTAAGTGGATCTAACTCGCTAGAACTCTGTCACAGTTATGAAGCAAGTTGTATTGAATCATACATAATTGTGTCACTCATCATGATTAACTTAGGGAAGAAACAAAGTAAAAACAAAACGGATATTAAATAGAAAACGGAATTGTATAACCAAAGTTGCTACTAACACATCCCTAGAATCCTATGAGTTTAGTTACACATGACTGAATAAACTAAAACATAGATTGAAGGGAAAGCAATTTGAACATAAAACTAAAGTAAATAAAATCCGTAGGTTGAATCCTTGTCGTTCTTGATGTTCTTGAAATCCTTCTTCAACTCCTTGCACAATTGAAGTACTCTAGCTTTTGATCTCTATGAATGTGTTCTTGTTGTGTGTCGGAAAAAAAACTCTTTTCTTGATGAAGCTTGAGGTCCTATTTATAGGGGAAGATTATTCCTCATCATAGAAGGAAAAGATCTTCTAAATTTGGTAAATCTTGGAGCAAATCTAGGGCTGGTCGGATTCGCCGCCTTTCTCCGGGCCGGCGGTCGCCGCGTTGGAGTCCAGAGACTCTGACCCTTCGGTGGCGGACCGCCACATGTCCTCCGGCGGTCGCCGGGCGAGACTCTTCTCCTAGCGTAAATTTCCGAGGCGGGCCGCCACATAGCTCTGACCGCCGGGCGCCGGCGGTCGCCGTACAACTTCGCGGCGGTCGCTGGTCGCCGTCGACTCCAGATTTCCAGACTATGCGTTTTTACTCCCCTTTTCGGCTCAAATATGCACATTTCTCACAAAACACGTCAAAATACCAAAATGTATAGAATATGCAAATAATGGACATGTAGAGTGATTTTGATGACAAAAACGGACCAAATAATGGCCTTAAAACAGTGCAAAATCCGGGCGTATCACTAGGCTATCAATTTGAGATCTCAATTGGATAGAACTGATGGCCTTAAAATGAAATTTTTGGACGAGGAAAGTAGTTGGAATATGTTTTGCAGAATTGTGTTTGGAGGAAAAGGTTGCCCTTCAAAATTGGAGAAGATTGGAAGGAAGATTGTGGAAGACTTCCATTATCAATTGTTGTGATAGGAGGTGTTTTAAGAAAACTGGATCAAACTGAAGAATATTGAGAATCTATTAAGGGAAGCATAAATTCACTAGTGAATTTGGAGAATGATAAGCATTGCTTGAAAATACTAAAGTTGGGCTATAATAATTTGCATGTTTATCTTAAGCCGTGCTTTTTATATATGGGAACATATGAGGAGGATGAAGACACGATGACTGACCTTTGAAGACCTGCTGACCAGATGTCTGATCTCTAAAGACGGTTTGTAACAACAGTTAGCATTTTTGAACTATTATGAACTTGTAATAGAATTTGTTCATAAGAAATGAATTTGTAAAATCTTTTCCAAACTCTTGTTCATTTCAGTTTTTGAGTTCATAGATGCTCCATCTATCCCACTGAAATAGGTCTCTTTTTTTTCCGCTCGTCCCATAAAAATAGGCCATATCTATGACAACCTTTTTTTATGTACCCCGGCATCAACTACACAATTTCAACTACTTTTTCTCCTTCTCTCTTACTTTACCAATTACAGATTAAAACCCGAGTCAACACTGAATGACCTATTTCTGTGGGACGGAGAAAGTATCTTGTAATTTATACCTTGAAGAACCAACATCAAATGTGTTATTGTTTCGTCTTGCTTTAAAAATATGTGCATTTTAAATGACACGAGAAATAATGAACAATTGGTAAAGTAAGAGAGATGAAAAGAATGGTAGATGAAGTAGGGTTAGTGGATAATAGAACCCACATTATTATTTGTGTTTTATAAATTTTAATTAATGGTGGGTCATACCGGTATAAGTTGTAAACTAATTGATGTATATGGATAATGACACGAGAATTAATACACACTTGGTAAAGTAAGAGAGATGAAAAGAATTGTAGATCACTACAAAAAATACGCAAATTACCAACGGAAATATCCTTGGATAATAGCAATTTATCCGTTGGTAAACAGGGCTACCAAGGGATTACCAAGTGATAAAATCCATAGGTAAAATCAACGTGACTAATTTTTTTTACCAAGGGAACTAGGACGTCGGAAAAATTTCCAACGGAAAAACCGTTGGTAATTGTTGTTTAGGGCTTTGGATAATTACCAACGCGGTATCGTCCGTTGGTAATCTTCCAGAAATATAGCAGCACAATTTAATTATTTTTCTACTGACCTATACACAAAATCATGTTTCTTCTAGCTACATTACAGAAATAATCAACCAATACTAACCAACCAAATGAGAATCTGATAGATAAACCAAATATATATAATTGGAATAATGTTTACAAGAGTTTAGAAACTAGAAAACCGTTTAGAAACTAGAAACTAGAAACTAGAAACTAGAAATTAGATAAACCACTAATAGCACACACCAATATTTACTTGTGGGAAACTAAATCAAAGTACTTGAACTAATTGTATCGCTTAATCTCTCCGAGTATCTTGCGAACTTGTCTTCCTGGCTGAACTATACCAATGAATGGGGAACTAGATTAGATATCAAGGAGAGACACATAAGAAACTTGCAATACTGGAAATTTTCCATGAATATCGAAAGTAGAAGAAGGCAGGTTACTGCAAAAGGACAAAGATGACATGTAATCCCATAAGTAGGTGTTCTTGAGGATGAAATGATAATATTTAATCAAAGAATAAACCATTTGGAAAGGAAATCATAATTAAGAGACACAATGTAAAACAGAGTATTGTGTTTAATCTCCATCTTGATTCTTGATTGAAGAAATTTAGACAAGAAAAACATTTGATCTCTTCATTTACTCCCACATTTAATCAAATATTGATAAACAAAAGCTACATTTATGTTTTAGGCAGAGGCAACAAGAAACCAAATCCCACAAATTTAAGACTCGAATGTCTTCATTTCAAGTTGAAATTGAAAAGAAAGAGGGAAAGAAAGAAATGCAGAAAGAGAGAGACTTGCCACAAAACAATGGCCACAGTTAGCCTGGCATATAATGTGGAAGTCATCAAAGCAAATGGAGCAGAGCAGTCATCTTCCGGCAGCCCATCCTTCATGTACCCTCCGCCCTCATTCTTTCATTTTCTGAACCAACTCAACATCGTCATGTCTTCCGTTTGATTAATTTCATAGGTTGTTAAGCAAATGTCTAAGTTAGTATCCCATAAACACATAATTATCAACTATCAGCTGCCAAAATTACAAATAACTGCATAACCTCCACAAAGGTTGATCAAGGGACTGTTAGGCATCAGTTTATAGGCTTGCAAGTATCTCAAGCAGTGGTCTGATCCTGACTGATCATAGTAAACTGGTAGCCGTTAATAAGAATAGGTGGTATAGAATCTTTGTGTTTCACTCTCATGGAATGAAGGAGTTTGTTGCATTTTGTTAGTTGATTTCTTTATGTATATGTGATAAACAAACTTGAGAAAGCAAAATAAAAATTGTATCCTACATGAAATTCAATATCTAATTTGCACTAACTGTTACCTGAGTATTACTTTGTAGTCGTGATTCCAAGGAGAAAACTGTAAGGGTCTCGACTAACAAAGTCACGTGCAAGATCAACTATTAAAGCTTCTAATTCTACAAGCAAAAAATGTCACAAAACACATTAGAACTTTTAAGAGATATTTTATTAAAAAAAGCAACAAAGATGAGAAGTGTATAAAAGAAGAAAAATTCAACAAACAAAACTTACGAGCTCCAATAGTCCGAAGCTCCTTCTTTATTTGAACAGGTAATGCGTCCAGTTTTAAGCTGATTTTTACAATCCCTAGTGCACTCGAATACCTTCACAATGAAGATAAGGACTACCAGACTGTAATCTGAAAGTTTGGTTTGCTTAATAAATGGTGGTTCATGTGCAATGTCATGAGATGATGGACAGGTGTTGTGATCATTTGTACATGCCTACATGGTCGTGTTGAGGGTGTGGATGGGTTAACGGGAACTTGAATTTTTGATACGATAACAAGTATACAAAATCATAAAGACCCAAATAGAGGGGAGACAAACAATAAGAGAAGGATTGCAGAGAGACTTACATCTACAATCAGCATATTCCTCTTTTCATTCAGAGAGTCTGGCAAAGGAGACTCCATAGACACTTGCTGCACCGTACATGACACATCATATTCAAAGCCAGGCAATTAAAATAAGTGAGCTAGCGACAACAAGGGCTGTACACTTGAAATTGCATCACAATTACTCATTTCTTACATGAGATTCATTGTCTAAATCATCACTGTTATAATCACATCCAACAGCCAATGCTTCAGCTCGTTTCACTCACTTGAGTGCAGCCATTTTCTGGAGCACTTTTTTTGCTCTGGCAGCTTTGGACGTAACCAGGAGATGGAAGGCAAAGTCCTCAAAAAGGTCACATACTATCAAAACATATGTACATGTTTCTATCCGAAATTATTATTCCATTACGAATAAACAAAACTTATTTGTGTTAGATAAGGAATGACATGGCCCAACTCTAAATTTTTTATTGTTGCTTAGTTATGCTATTGTTGTAGGAGCATGATTTTATTAGCATTCAGAGAGCAAAGATCATTTCAAAACATAGACCAAATGACCAATACACAAAGATAGAACAGTTGTAGAAAATCATTTTAAAGTTAAAACTATGATATCAAATATACACAGTAGAGAACAGAAAAAAGTAAGCAATGTAGCTCTACCTGCAGCATGTAGGTGACAGTCTCGAATCCTATAATACCATTAAAACATAGATAAATCACAACCAATCATCATTTTAAAAAACAATCATCATCGAAGACAAAGGGGAAAAATGATGAACAAACCTCTATGTGGATGATCAGGAAATCCAGCAGGAGCATAAACAGTGATGATACCCTTTCAAAAAATATAAAAACACCAAATCAAGCAAAACTCAATCAAGAACTACAAAAATCAGATGAAGAAAAACAACGAAAATACCCACACCTGAGAACTCCCAGAACGAGAAAAGGTCAAAGTATTTCAGCTCAAACCTACAATAAAAAAACCAATTGCCTGATAAAGAAGGGAAAAAAAAGATAAATTTGATGAAGAAGTAGTTGAGTTTACAGTTAGTTTAAAAGCTACCTATGAGATGCACTCGTTGCTTCAGCTGTTCGTCAGGCTAAGGACTTAGTATCCCTGTGGTATATTTTAAAAACTTATTGCAACTGATGTGATAAGAAATTATGATATGGTCTATCCATAACCATTGCTTTGATCTAAACATTAAATGGGTTTCAAATAATGAAAATAGCTTGTTAGTAAAATATTCCCTCTGAGAATGTAAACAGTTTTCGTATGATTGCAGGAGAAGGCATTTAGTCGAAAGAGATGTTTCCGGAAAAAGCTTAAGAAGAAGAGATGTATCTTACCATATTCATCTTGTGATCACATTGACGACAAAGTGATGGAGCAATATCTATTTAGAGTATATGTTGGAGATAGAAATGGTTATACATGAGAAGTATAAAGAAGCTCTCAATCAACTGAACAATGAGGCTCTCAGCAGCAATAAGCTGCAAATTGAGTTCAACAAACAACACGCTTGTCCAACACCTAATGTGAATATATGTATTCTAGAAAGAAATGATTTTCATAAATTAATGCAATGAAACAAGGGCATTCTACCGAACATGTACTCTATTGTCAACTCAGCAATTTTTGTGAACAACACAAGCTTCTAATGCAATGTATACTAGTAGTTCATAGTTTAACCCAAAATCAACACCGATTCTGAACAAAAAATCAAATGCAGCAATCTATATAGTAATTGTATAGTTGCATATAGAGAATAAGCAAATACACACCAACACTCGGAAATTGAAACAGTTAAAGCAGAAAAATGTGAAGAATTCCGAAAGCGAACAGCAGAAGAGAAGAGAGAAATCACCTAGGGCAGGCAATCGCGCGACGAAACGAAATAAATGTGGGAAAAGTGATCGTCTCTCTCTCCTTCCTCGCAGTTGAAGACTGTCTGACACTTGTTCCTGTATAGCTTCACAGATTGGAGGGATAGAACGGAGCAATTTTCACAGATTGGAGGAGATAGAACGTCTTCGATTTCACAGAACGGAGGAGAATGGAGGAGAACGACGGAAATCGGTAAAGGAGAGCTAGGGTTGAAGATAATTGATTCATAAATTAAATAATGATTATTATATTCAATGGCGAAAAACATTTAAATTTCCCGATGGATATAGTCCCTCGGTAATTAATTCATAAAATAATGATTATTATAAATTACTAGTTTTAAGTTTCCCGAGGGAATTAGTCCCTCGGTAAATAATTAATGAAATAAATAATAAATAATTATAAAAAAATAATAGCTTTACCCACGGAAGCGTTCGTTGGTAAACTAAATTAGCAAATTCCGCCACAAATACGTTGGAAATGACGTCGGGAAAATTACCAACAACAAATCCTTTGGTAATCCATTGGTAAATTCCGATGGAAATTGTGTTGTCAGGAAATCCCTTGGTAATCAGCGTTTTTTTTGTAGTGGATTAAGTAGTTTTAGTGGACAATGTGACTCACATTATTATTAGTGTTTAATGAATTTTAATGGCGGGCCATACCGGTATAAGTTGTAAATTAATTGATGTATATGGATAAAGAGTTGGAGACAACTTTCTATAAATGGAAATGCTCATATGTTTGGGGGACATACGGAAATGAAAAATGCACATATTTTTATGGGACTGATTAAATATTTCCTTCAAAATACGACAACGAAAATTAGTCTCATTTTATAAATGAAAACTTTCTTTTGTACTTTACCCGTATGCCCTCATCACAAGGTTCAGTTTTGGAGAAACTCAATCACAGCCAAATTTCAAAAACCCTACATTTCCTGGAAGTAGTGTTTTTCTTGAACTCTTGAAGAGTTCAAAGGATAAAAAATTAAAACTGATGGATTTGAAAACAACCTTCTTGAATCAAGAATTGGGAGAAGTTGAAAACTATGTAAAAGCAGCAAATCTACTTATTTGCCTCATTTGCCGAGAGGATTGCACGATCGAGGATTGAGCATTGGCCTTGGTTGAAGATCCAACGACATGGCATCGTTTTCCATGGAGAGCTTACTCCTTTCAGATGTTTGAGGACTATATGAAAGACGTTGGACCGAATGAAGGTCAAACCACATACCGTTTGAGTGGTCCCTTTTAGGCAGTTCAATTTTGGGCTTTGGAGACCTTTCCTAGTCTCCAATGTTTGGTTGGAAATAAAGTTAGCGATATTAAACTTCCGAGGTGTTTGAGGTGGTAACAGATTGCACGAATCCTGCCCATATGGTTCTTTATTTGATCAAACAGAAGTAAGTTTTATGATATTGCATGCTTAAATTTATTACATAAATATCAATTGTTTGGCTAATATTACATTGAAAAATATTTGCAGTTGCAGATAACACACATGGAACCAACTATGGACGAATTAGAAACATAATATATGAGGTCTTTGGATAAAGGAGAATTGTTCAATTTGACATATATTTATGTCTAGAAAGATAAAGAACCATAATAATGAAGAGGCAAAGGGATGAGGGACCTAGTGGGGTCAAAGGAAACAACAAGGATTTGATCACAAATATGCATCAATACATTAGCCATGCTAATTGTATGCTTTCAGAGCTTAATAATAATTTCTTAGAGATGAAATACCCAGTTGCTAAAAGGAGAGTGAAGACTGCGATTCTATTCTTTGAAACACTTATTAAACAGATGAAACATTACACTGATATTGACAGCGATTCGGACAAGGGCAGTTCGGACAAGGGCAATTCTTCAATTCGCACGTCTTAGAGGCATAATTTTTTTGTAATTGAATAGATTTTAATCTTTTTATAATTTAATACTATTATTGTTTTTTAATTATTACTGCATTTGACAGATCTGGTGTAAAAGAGTTGGAAAATACGTAGGTAAAGAAGAAGGACTTAGTGACGCTAAATCCAAACAATGATCTAAACACTGAAGTAAGCAACATCATCACACTGTTATAAGTAGTTGGAGATTCATGTTTAATTTTTTTTCCCACTTGAGAGCAGATTATTGTCGCAAGTAACACGCTATTCAACTATGAGTGGAAGCGGGAACCGACGAAGTATATCGCCGATCCAGCATTAGTGGTAAAGCTCAAACATTGGTTACTTTTTATGCTTATTTCGAAGAAAAATTTCTCATATTCTCTATGGAAACAACTGTTATCCTAGGAATCAGAAGATATACATAGAATGCTGCTTCCCGGTGCAAAAAGGGCTGATTTGGTAATTACTGATATCCTTTAAATTGTTTCTTAGTTATTTATCGCTAAAGAAATGGATTTTGTTTTACAAATTATTTTTCCATTTTGCACTTAACATCATTGGCTCAGAATAGCATTTAACATGATTACTAAATCGGCAATGCTGATGGATTCTTTTCCAAATCATGTACCTTCCGGAGAATGTGATGAAATTTTCCGAAAACTGGTATTACTGTCTATCTCGTCACTGGATTGATGGGTGAAATGTGTATTATTCAGATGATTTATATATTGATTTGAAACCGAAGATGTTTTCTATCTCTTCACTGAATTGATAATATTTTCTATTGTCACGTTACCAGAAAAATGCCCTGGTGAAGTTTCATGTTAAGAGTGCTGAGATCACGGATATTCAGCATTTGGATAGAAGAGATTACCCCACACAAGAGGATACGTATGTTTTATTATTTTGTCAAGTTTCATATTAAATTTATTTGTATGACAAGATGATTCGAATGATGAACGATATGGTGATGAAGGTTATGCAAGTATTTATTGGTTGGATTGTTCGGTCTTTAAATTGGTTTGACATATATGACAACCAATTATATGCTATGTTGTTAGATTATAATAAAAGTTAATTTGTATGACAAGATGGTTCGAATGATGAACAATATCGTGATGTAACAATTTCACCACATCGAAATAAAACTTCACTCGTAGACACAAATAAGTTGAAAAAGCGGCTTGATAAGAAGGCACTAGCGGTAAGAATTAATACCATTATGAGTTGTGATCAATGTCGATCCAACTTTATTATTAAACAAACATAGCTCATTCCAATATGAACAATGTTTTTCTAATAATGAAGTATTTATTGGTTGGATTGTTCGGTCTATAAATTGGTTCGACATATATGACAGCCGATTATATGCTATGTTGTTAGATTCTAATAAAAGTTAATTTGTATGACAGGATGATTCGAATGATGATGAAGGTTATGTAAGTATTTATTGGTTGGATTGTTCGGTCTTTAAATTGGTTCGACATATGACAACCGATTATATGTTATGTTGTTAGATTCTAATAAAAGTTAATTTGTATGACAGGAAGGTTTGTATGATGAAAAATATCGTGATGTAACAATTTCACCACATCGAAATGAAACTTCGCCCTTAGACACGAATAAGTTGAAAAAACAACTTGATAAGTTGAAAAAACAGCTCGGAGATAACATCCTTGATGAATACGAAAAAAGAAACAACAACCCCCCTAAAGAGTTCTCCCCAACGTAAAGTTTATCAAGAATTTCTATTGTTTTAATTTCATATACGTACTTGTTATCTTATGGACATTTTGTGCTAATGTAGGCTTGGAAAAACTAAAGAGAGGAGAACTAAACTTGGACAACTAAACTGAGGGCTTCCACCAAGAACTAAACGGAATTTTCCTGGTCACGTGTATGTCTCGGGTCGTACCAGGATGAGGATGAAGGTTGTTGGGAAAAGTCTTGTTCAAGAAAATGTGCTTGAGTTCACTCAGGGAAGAGGGGTTTCCTCTATCCTTCGTTCAGTTTCTAAAGTAGTGTGGTTTGCAATTGTTGTGTATTTAAGTCAACCGACTTAACTGTTGTATTCATGGTTTTAAAGGGTAGGCTAGTCTTGTATAGTATATTGTGATGCATACGGTGGTTCATGTGAAAGACCCCATGGATTTTGGATTTGTGAACCCTCTTTTGCTTAGAAGATTAAAACAATTGGAAGCAAGTTCCTAAACTATTTGAGGTCTCTACATTAGAAAGATTAGAGATGATGCTTTTAATGCAAGAGAAATTGTAAACACTTCCTCCTCCACCACACCCTCAGCATCTCCTCAACTCATCCTCCACCGCAAACCATCACCATGACCCTCCTCGACGACGCAGACGGTGTCAAGACCCTTGAAGCCATCGAGGAAACCGTCGTGACCCGCCCCCAAGAAGCCTCCATCTTCGGCATCAAGCTTCTAGAAGACGACGAGCGCAGCGACGTCCTCCTCCTCAAATTCCTCCGCGCCCACGACCTCAAACCTGTTGGTTTTAGGGAGTTACAAGAGATAATCGGGCGTAATACAACCCAAGAAGGAATACAGAAAAGAACTGAAACGAAAAATACAAATGGAAATCGAAACTACAAACTGTAGAAGAGGAAATAGCCGAGTCGAGGAGGCCTCTTTCCGCAAGACGAGATACGCCCCGGTAGTGCTCTTTGGATTGGTGTTTCGTCCCCAAAGATAAAACGGTTGCGTCTGCGGGTGAAGCAGCACCGCTATCAACAGAGCTCCGGCGAACTGGATGGAGGAGAGGGCGAGCTTCGACAGAAGAACAATGCGAGAGAGAGAGAGAGAGCTTATGATGCAGAATGCTTTCTAGTGTTTGATGTGTGTAGAATGCATGGAATGGCTAGCCTATTTATAGGCTCGGTCCACTGCAGGGGGTCAACGGCCATAATGGCCGTCATTAATGCTAGACCGTAACGGTCGTCAATTACGAGCTGTAACGTTCGGGCGTTACGAGCCGTTACACGCTCTGAGCTAGAGAGGCTGAGTCTAGAAGCTTCTAGATTCGTTCACGACGTGGACTATCACGTGTCAGCCACGTTGGTTTACCGCGTCATACTGACTAGGTGGCATCCCGCTTGGCTCGCTGACGTGGAAACGGTGGTGGTCTAAAAAGAACTAGACCCACTAGACTTGGGCCAAGCCCGCAACTAGGCCCAAGCACCAAGCCCACGACCAAGCCCAAAGACCAATTACCAAGATCCAAGGACAAGGGCAAGGGCACGGGCACGGGCACGAGCACGAGCACGAGCACGGGTGCGGGCTCGAGGCTCGCGGTTCGCGGTTCGCGGCACGCGGCTCGCGGCTCGCGGCGGGACGGGCGGCGCGCGCGTGTGTAGGACTGGGGAAAAATACCGAAATACCGCCCTTATCATACCGAAAAAATACCGAAAATACCGAATTTTTGGTATACCGTGACTTTTGGTACGGTATGATACCTTACCGAAAGATTCCGGTAAGGTAACGGTACGAATTTTCAAATACCGCGGTATACCGGTGCATACCGAAATTTGGTATATACCTTAATTTAAGGTATACACCGTAAACTAAGGTATATACCACCAAAATATAAATACAATTATATATAAAATATATTTTATATATTTTTAAATTATAAAATCTATTGTGAAAAATAAATATAATTATGAATAAATTATATTTAATTTATTTTTAAAATTATAAAATATAAATAATATTCTAAATACTTTAATTTTCTATTTTAATTGATGTTGAAAGTCAGGTATACCGCAAAGGTAAGGTATACCGAAAGTCGGTACGATATACCGAAAATGAGGTACGGTATCGGTATGGAAATTCGTCATACCGAAAATAAGGTATACCGAAGTTCGGTATACCGAAAACTTTGGTAAGGTAAAGGTATGTCTTTTTCGCATACCATATTTACGGTAAGGTATACGGTATGGTGGTTTCGGTAAGGTATACCTTACCTACCCACCCCTACGCGTGTGCGCGCGTGTGGGCTCTTACAGCCCATCTTAGTCCACTATAATTATTACATGTAATAATCCTTCTTATTAAATACTAGTTTAATAAGGTTGTAACTTCCAATGTGGGATAAATAACTCTCTTAATTATTCTCTAAGCTTCTCTCATAGCTCATTAAGTTTGCAATTTTGCACAACTTTAATCCATTATTTCTCACTCACCGGGAATCGGATTTGAGAAAATAAATATACCACGGTCATCTACTCCGAACGTAGATCGACACTATATTATTTAATTTCATAAAATTAAATATATCGTTGAAATTATAATTGGTCAAAGTTCATTGACCGGGCATAGATTCCAACAAAACCCAACCACGCCTTCTCCATGCTCGACAACACCCTCAAATGGAGAAAACACTTCTGCATCGATAACGATGAGGAAGACGAAGATGAAGATGAAGAATGGAAAGACCGTGTTCATGCACGACCGCAGCAAAGAGGGCCACCCCGCCTGCTACAACGTCTACGGAGAATTCCGCGACGGAGAATTTTATACTACCTCCGTCCCCCAAATATTATTTGACACACTTTGACCCGGCACGGGTTTTAAGAAATGTAATGGAAATTGAGTTGAAAAAGTTGGTGGGATATGAGTCCTACTTTTAAAGTATTAGTTTTATAATAAAATGTGAGTAGGAATGAGTTAGTGGAATATGAGGTCCACTACCAAAAATGGTAAAAAGTGAAGTGTATCAAACTTTTAGGGATGGACCGAAATGGTAAACTTTGTCAAATTTTCAGGGATGGAGGTAGTAAGTTATGGAGTACTTATTAACCTAATACTTACCTAGTAGTATTATTTATTTATTTTGTCAAACCTTTTACTTTCGTTTTGGGTTTTAATCATTTTCTGACACGCGCTAGATCATATACTCTTATGTTGTAGTACTCCATCTGTGCTATAATAATGCCACACTTTCGTTTTTAGTTTGTTTCACAAAAGATGTCATATTTCTATTTTTGCAAAATGTTCTCTCTCACATTAATATAAAAATTATATTTTCTCTCTTCATTTCATACATAAAATAAAACCTTCTAAAATTTCGTGCTGTCCCACGAGTGTGACGTCTTCTATGGTACGGAGAGAGTAGTATTTATTAGTATAATTAAAAGAAGGTAACACAACAAAATTATAAAACCGTCATATATATATCCAATAGATATGGCAAAAGGGAGGTCCACGGTGATGGGACTACATATTCGTCTATAATACTAATCTACTTCCACCTACTCACCAATAAATACTTACAAATGCATCGTTCCAATTTAATTCCATATACTCATCCAATGTTCAATGATTTTCGTTTTGTCTAAATTTTGTTAAAACTATTGAATGTGATCCAACAGTTGAAGACTACTATTAAAACAAATTTTATACATTTTCTATGGTAATTCCACTATTTTAAGTTAGAGTGTATTTCACACGAAATTATAGTCATAGAATACAAGGAGAAACGAAATAATTGGAAACTGAAAGTTTAACTGATCAGAAGGACTAATTAATTTATAGACTAAAAAACAATCCATAAATCCGAATTCGAAAAGAAATTAGAATCCTAAAACGAAAAGGAAATGGAGTTTAAAATTGGACAAACTAATAAGCGATCCATTAGGATGCAGTTTTCGTCAAAAAATTCTTTTACTTTCTCATAGAAATTAGGCATGATTTTGTGGGCTTATTTCCATTTTCTGGGCTCACGGAGGCCCAAGAAGCTATTGTGCCTCTTACAAGATACCTTCTCAACCCAAGACGGACGGCTAGTTATTTTACCTACTTCCCCCGTCCCATGAAAGTTGAATCATATTCTTTTTTAGTCTGAGTTGAGTCATTTCCTTTTCTAACAAAAGACAAAACATCTAATCACTTTTACTTTATTCCATTATTTACTTTACTCTCTTTTATATTTCCTACTTTTTTCATCTCTCCTATTTATTTAATATAAATTCTTAATCTCCATGCCCAAAAGTTTTGTCTCAACTTTTATGGGACGGAGGGAGTATTTCTCTTTCGATTTTGGCTAAATTTATGTGCATGCAATTATATATTTTTGTATTAGATCTCTCACTTGAAATACTACTCATCGTTCCGTTTTCTAAAAATAGAAATTATTTCCCTTTTAGCTCGTTTCTAAAAATAGAAACTCTCCATTTAAAAAAATAAACTTCACAATCCACTACTTTTTCTCTTCTTCTATCCTCCTTATTTTACCTATTTTTTTCTTCATCTTTCTTACTTTACCAATTTTGCATTAAAACTCATATCATTATTAAAATTCTTATTTTTAAGAAACAGAAGGAGTATATGTTTTCTTTTTTTTCTTCTACTTTCTCCTACGAATTTAACCCTTCAAAACGCTGAATATGCAATTTATTTTAAAAATATTGGGAAGTTTGGAAAGTCTCACATCCATGTCTTTGGACGTACTCCCTCCGTCTATGAATAAATGTCTCATATTTGATCAGATCGGGTTTTAAGAAATTGTTTAACTTTGTAAAGAAAAATGGATAAAAAAAGTTAGTGAAATGTGTGTCATACTTTTATATAGTACAATATTAGTTTTAAAATTAAATGTGAGTTAAATGAGTTTGTGGAATTGGGGATTCACTTACCAAATAGTAAAGTAAAAGTGAAATGAAACATATATTAGCAAAGGACGAAAAAAGAAAAATGAGACATTTAGTGGTGGACTGAGGGAGTATTTTAGTGCCTCTTTGAGTATATCTATATGGCTTGACCCACTCCATTATTCGGCCTCAATATTGTTGTAGACTGACCCTCTCGAAGTGGGCTCAGAGCATACAACCAACTTCATTCTTCCAAAATGCTCTTACCCTTTGAGAGTTGGCACAACTAAATTTTCGTAAATATAGATGTAGCAATCGAAAATACTTTTGGTATATCCTCCGTTAAATACGGTATGCATGCTTGAATTTTAGGAGCCTCCACTTCATGTAATTATGATGAGTTGAGTGGATGTGAGTTACATAGTCATGTTTTCCGGTTATGAGCGGTAGCGTGGCTACAATCATTCCAAAATACAATAGATGTCGCTTTTCACTCATGTTAGTAATAGAGAGACAGCCTTGCCTAATAATAACTTAGTATGATTATACATTGCATAATCATTTGAAGTTAGCAAGAAACATGGATGATGCCTAGTGTCCTAAAAGTAAAAGAAAAGGGCAAAGGCAAATAAGTGAGAAAAGAGGTGAAAAAGAAGAGAGGCAAAGTAGCACTTTAGGCTTGTTCCAGACTGTTTCCCCTCATTACATCACTCACTATATTACTAGTATCTTTGCAATCGCATTCCCTGTGTCTGCTAACATACACTATCATATCCATGGCTGAAGCAGTAGTCATGGAAGTTCCCGAGGCTGAACAAACCCTTCCCTCGCCGGAAAACATCCAAGACAAAGCCCCTCTCCCCACTCCACCGCCGGCCGAAGACCACCCCTCAAAACTCCCCGAAAACGAGGCCAAATCACTACAAGAGCTCAAACACCTCCTCCGCCACGCCCTCCTCCACCACACCCTCCTCAGCATCTCCTCCACTCCTTCCCCTCCTCCGCCGCAAACAATCGCCATGACCCTCCTCGACGACGCAGACGGCGCCAAGACCCTCGAAGCCATCGAGGAGACCGTCGTCACCCGCCCCCAAGAAGCCTCCATCTTCGGCATCAAGCTTCTAGAAGACGACGAGCGCAGCGACGTCCTCCTCCTCAAATTCCTCCGCGCCCGAGACCTCAAACCCAACCACGCCTTCGCCATGCTCGACAACACCCTCAAATGGAGGAAAGACTTCGGCATTGATGACGAAGAGGAAGAGGAAGAGGAAGAAGAATTTGAGAAGGCGGTGTTCATGCACGGCCGCAGCAAAGAGGGCCACCCCGTCTGCTACAACGTCTACGGCGAATTCCGCGACGGAGATGAGGAGAAGAGAAGAAGGTTCTTGAGGTGGAGGGTTCGGTTCATGGAGAAGAGTGTGAGAAATTTGGATTTCAGACATGGAGGAGTTTCCACCATTGTTCAAGTGAATGACCTCAATAACTCCCCTGGCTTCAACAGATGGGAGCTCATTCAAGCTCTTCACCTCTTTCAGGATAATTATCCTGAATTTGTTGCCAAACAGGTTTATATTAGTATGATGATAAATATTGTCCGTTTTGGGCCAAGTCCTCCTCACGATTTTGCTTGCTTTTGAATTATTCATCAGATTTTCATTAATGTTCCATGGTGGTATTTGGCTCTGAGCAAAATGATGAGCCCATTTCTGACTCAGAGGATCAAGAGCAAGTTTGTGGTGGCTGGCCCTTCCAAATCTGCTCACACACTTTTCAAGTTGGTGGCACTAATTTTTTTTACATATATATGCAGTATATTGTTATTGAAAATTGAAATGTTGTGGGAATATATAGGTATATATCTGCTGAGGAAATTCCGGCAAAATATGGAGGACTGAGCAAAGAAGGAGAGTTTGAAGCAGGTGATAGTGTTACTGAGATTCTTGTGAAGCCTTCATCCAACCACATTGTTGAAATTCCTGTCAATAAGGTGAGGATTAATTCTTTTTTCAATTTAAAAAATTATATGTTGACTGAGTTTTGGAAGGATTGTGTGCACTGGCAAGAATATTGCAGTCTTGTTTTTTAGCTTGGCTGACTGACAATCTTGTGACCTGTGTTGTGCAAAAATAACATTTTATTTTAATTTAGGGATGTGTTGTGAGTTGGGAGGCTCGGGTGGTGGGATGGGAAGTGAGGTATGGTGCGGAATTTGTGCCGAGGGATGAAGATGGATACACAATTATAATACAGAAGAATAGGAGGATTGGAGGGAAGGAGGAGCAAGTTGTGTGTAGTAGCTACAAGGTTTGCGATGATGGTAAAGTGCTTCTCACATTCAACAATCTCACCTCCAAGAACAAGATGCTGCTCTACCGCTACAAAACTAAGCTTTCTCATTAAAAATCTGTTAATGTTGATGTTGATGACGAGATTCAACACTTTCTACTCTCTCCTCTTCTTTTTTCAAATTTGAAAATCAATATAAATCCTGTATTTCAATTAACTACTTTACCCACAAAATTACACTTTCCCAAGTGGACTAGTCATTTTAAGTTCTCAACTCTAATTTAATTACTCCATTATTTCAACATTTTTAATTATCCATAATGCACTATATAGATTTTATCTTGTCGGGATGCTTGATTGTGGTAAATTAGCAACACTTAAGAAATTTATATATTTGACATTCAAAGTTTGCGATAAACATTTGAATTAATATATTACTATATATTTAGGTGTCGTTTGGTTCATGACTCATTATCATATGATTAAATTGTGGGATTATTATATTTGGAGAAGAGCAACAATTGACAATGGCTTATTATGAAATTTAATCTCATAAACCACTAAAAAACCTAACAGTACACTTTTTGGCTAGACCTAGTAAACTAAGTGTACATTAGTTTTTCACCCACGGAAATCAATGAAACAAGCAACGTCTGTAATAGTACACCAATAAGTACTCCTATATGTTAACACCATCAAATAAACATAATTAAAATTGTTGTTGTAGAACAAATATAGGGAGACACTAGTATTTTTCACAGAGGGATGAGTGCAGAATATGAGCTGCTGCCGTACAAAAAGTAAGACCATTTTGCTGTGTTTCTATGCGACATTGTAAAGCGGGAAGGAATCCAATGTAGAAATATTTGATAAGTTTTAGGCGACATCTTTTAATTTCATGTTCACTTTTATTTTTGCATTGCACTCCTATTATTATGGGCATTTCATTCATCATATGTTTGCTAATTAGAACGCATTGGTATGTTAGGGTG
This sequence comes from Salvia hispanica, assembly GCF_023119035.1. Classification (NCBI taxonomy): domain Eukaryota; kingdom Viridiplantae; phylum Streptophyta; class Magnoliopsida; order Lamiales; family Lamiaceae; genus Salvia; species Salvia hispanica. Next base: position 33,008,683 of record NC_062966.1, on the reverse strand, counting down.
ATGCTAAATGGCCACATTATGGCTTGGCCATAATCAGATTTTACCATCAAATTCAATGCACTTAGAAAGTATCAAAATTCCATGACTATCTTACCCTTTGCTTTAAATCATCCAGAAACATTTGCTGCTTTATATATACGTTCTATACTAGTAGTAATTATTTCTTCTCTTATTTTCTAAGATTTTATTTCGTCTTAGTCATAGTATTTGTTCATGAAGGTGACTTAATATACATAAGGCAGTGGAAACGGAATATTAAAATAGTAAGGCATTTCCAATTAAAAGTAATATCACTAGTATATTTAATTGAAAATAAATACTACTATTTACTTACATTTTTATTAATTTTTTAGTTTATATTGTTTTAGTTTGATGGGAAAATTGATATTCCGCTTTAATGTTATAAGTTTGTAACGTAGTCTGTATTTTAGTTCATACTAGTAAATTTCATTCAATTGTTATTCAATTCAATTGTAAATTTGGGATTTCATTTAGTCTTAACATGCAATATTTTTAAAATTTATTAATAATTTACAATAATTCAATACATCATAAATATAATAAGTAAATATATAGGACTACCAATATATATACTATACGTAATATCATAATCATAAATAATAACTTTTATACAATATTAATACAAATACGTATTATTAATATTAATTTAAGATACTACCCCATATTATAATAATTTGATTAAGAAGAATTCATAATAATAACTTCATACACCATAATGTTACTTAATATTAATGTATATAATAAACTACAAAGGAGTATATAAATTTATAATTAAATATATTAAGTAATGACATTATGCTACACGATATCAAACTATATAGCCATTTCTGTTACTTTAATTTACTAGTAGTACTTATTCTTATTATTCCCACTGTTCTTAATAATTTAACACCATTTAATTCGACACGAGTTTTTATAAATATAATGAAAAATTGATTGAAAAAGTCAGTAACATGCAGGTCCTATTTTTATATATTAGTTTTATAATATAATATGAGTGAGAATGAGTTAGTGGATTGTGATCCATTATAAAAAAAATGGTAAAAGTGAAAGGTGACAAATTTTTAGGGACGGACGAAAAAGAAAATAAGTAACAAATTTTCAGGAATAGAGGGAAGTATTATTTACTTCATTAGCATCCGATAATAATTATTTTTGGGAAATAGAGTTTGTAATTAGTAAAGATGGAGATTAGTTTCAACATTTAATTTGAAATTAAATGTGTATTCTCTCTCCAAAATTGGAAGGAAAGGGTGATTGTGTAAAACTAGTTAAGCACTATCTAAAACTATTATTTTATTATATTACTTTTGCAATTATTTACAAAAATACCATTGTTGGCCAGCCACATTGTGGCCGCATAGCATTATTGGTTGTGTTAATACTCCTATTTATATCCCAATTTGGTAAACTTCTGGTTACAAAAAATAAAAAATATACTACTATTGTCTTTCATAGAAATATTTATTCATTAGTTCTCCCTCCGTTCCATAGTAATATATTCATTTTGTCATTTTAGTACATTCCATAGCAATAGAGTCATTAAAAGTCATCACATTTTTCCACACATACTTTACCCTCTCTTACTTTTTCCCCTTCTTCATCTCTCTACCTCTTTCATTTTCCACTTATTTTCTCTCTACTTAATTCACCTAACACAATTTTTCTTAATCTCCGTGCCGAAAAGAAATATCTCCATTACTATAGAACGGAAGGAGTATAAATTAACAAAATTAGCCTTGAAAATGACATTGTTTAAGCCGGTCTAAACCACATGTTAACAAGACAAGCAGAGAAGATGAAGAAGCAATTACAATTTTGAAATAAAGCAATTACAATTTTGAAATAAAGCAATCACTTGTCCTTTAATTTTGTCATGACAAAAAAATGTATTGGCACCAAAAGTGATAGCGAAACGTATATCAAGGCGTACGAGCACCCCTAGAAGGACGACATACATGGTTTCTCTTACGAGCATGCTCCTCGTTATGGTGCTGTGTCCGACATGCATATCCATACCAGCAGTCTTCGCGTTGCTGTGCTTCTTGGGGTAGACACTGCAGGAGTACAAAGTTTTGCCTTAGTTCCAACTCACGAGCAATAAACCAGCATAAACCAAAATACACATCTATCTAGTCTCATAAAAAAACATCATCTTAATCTTGGTGAGATACTGAAACTCCGTAAAACTAAGAAAATGTCCGAGTAGGCGGCTTACATGTTTTGGCAATGTGATCCGGAACCAGTATAATAGAAATGAGACCAATTTGTCATAGCACTCGCTGCAATTAAAGAAAACAAATTTACTCTTGAACGAACAGTGCGCAAATGCGTAATGCTAATTGAAAAAAAACACAATCAAACATGTTGTGCAATCAGCATAAACCAATTTAAACTACTAGTCTGTAAATTTAAAGATACAAGATATTTCAACATGTCAAGTTTAGGAGCATGTCCTAATATGCGTTTCCCATTAGTAATTACAGAAATAAAAAATGGAGGTAATGTAATACCATAATCAAAAGACTGTTGTAATTGCAAAAGGTCAATAGTAATTTCTAAGGCAAATGAAGCTTAAATAAAAAAAAATGCATATCAACATTTTTTGCTCAGTGCCGAACTCTAAGGAGAATATAACCATTAACAGAGAAAAGTAGGAAATAACTCACCCGCAAACATAGGTCTGAGAAGTAATCGTTTCGGAGTGATTCAACAGAAGCCTCGTCCTGTCTGGAAGAGAGAAACAAAAAATCATGAACTTCGTACCGACAATGAGTTTCGTCAAAAGCTAGACCAAAAAGGATAATGTTTTTCTAACAAGTGTTTTCAAGCCCTGAATGGATATTACCTACTTCCCGGTTACTCATTTTTCTTATCCATTCTGAAATCACATCCTGCAATGGTCTTCCCATCTGCCTGATACATTTCTCTGTTATCTGCAGAAATTGAAGGACAAGTAAATAGAAAGAAAAAAAAAAGAGAGATAAAAACAGTACTATAAGAAAAGGAGAATAAAGCATAAAAGAAGTTGCATACATCTTGTTCATGACGATTCTTTTCATGTGCTAAAAATGGTAATCTAGTGAGAGAATGGGCAGCAATCTGAAACATGAAAAATGTCAATCAAGAACCAACAGCAGATGAAAGTAAGGCCTCCATCTGTAAGATATTTCCATGTGTCGGTTTTAGCATTTTCCTACCCTATGAGGTTAGTAAAGAAAAGAAATAAGGAATCTACACTTCCTCCACACCGGGCACTTATTATGACTATATACTAACACTTTCCAAAGTCAATGAGTGTGTTACTTCACAAAACTATATTAATGCCTCTTATGTCTTCTAGACAGCTGTATAGACTTCGAGATTCCATCACAAAATAATTTTCCATGCTTAATCAGTGCCAGAGCAATATCTCATTTTGATTAGGAGGGAGCAAGAAGTTTTCTGATTCAGGGCCCCCCTTTACAACTCAGAAATTCTATTTCTACTTGGAACTATTTCAGGCATTACTCCTAACTAATAAGTACTCCCTCCCCCTCCGTCCCGGATAATTCGGGTCACTTTGACCGGGCACGGGTTTTAAGAATTGTAATGAAAAGTGGGTTGAAAAAGTTAGTAGAATGTGGGTCCTACCTTTATATATTAGTTTTATAATAAAATGTGAGTAGGAATGAGTTAGTGGAATATGGGGTCCATTACCAAAAATGGTAAAAGTGAAATGGGACAAATTATCTGGGATGGAGGGAGTACTTCTGATTATAATATCACACATTAGGTAAAAAGTAAGTAGTAACAAGAAGATATACAATCTTGAGGTAGCCAACAAGCATAGAAATTGTTAATGATGGAAGAGGTCTATTAGAAATGGGCCACTCACCCCTTAAAAGGCCTCATAAGGGGGAGGGTTATCCACACTTATATAGGTGAGCTAGGATCGTTACCAAGTCGATGTGGGACAAGATATAGAGAGTTTTAACAAGGTTAAAATAAAAGGATGTGCTTACAGGCTTTAGAGTTTCTTGATTGCATACTGGATAAGCATCAGAACCAGCAGCCCCCATAGCATGCCAGTAGGCACCACAAAATGCTCGGTCACATCCTAAACCTGTAAAAGGAGAAGACATCCATACTGAACAGTTCATCAAAAGTTCAAAACATAATAAATAAAGAAGGACATCTGTAATCTAACATTTTCATAGTTTGCTCATATTTTATCCATGAGTATACTTCTAAGCATCACATAGACCTCCTTAAGAATTTCCTTTTGAGCCATATAAACCCTCATGGGGGCGTTTACTTTGAGTGATGGGATGGATAGATAAAAACAATTCATGCCAATCTAACATTTATTTCAATGGATTGATGAATTTTTAAATTGTTTAACCATATAATCCTTCAAATATTCAAACCTATGCTTTATCAATTTATCCTATCACTCAAAGTAAGCATCCCATTACTATATCTGTTTAGTAAAAGTAACATGTACAAGGGCAAAAGGGAATTTACAGTGCTGTGGCACAGGAGCATTTGATCTGGAAGGCATCATGCCAGAGCATGCTTGACATTGAAGATGAACTGTTCTTTCATTGCACTGAAAACCACCATATTCTCTATCTGAGCCACATAAATAGATTATCAAAAGTTTGACTAATGGTAGCTTTAATAATAAATCATGGAGAATGAGACTATTGACTTATATAAACAAAATATTACCATAATATCTGAATAATGCATTGTATGTGATTCAGTTAGGAGGTAAAAAGACCACGTGATATTTTTACTTATAAGTTAAAGAGTTCGCACAAAAAAAATTATCAGTATTTATATGGATGGTCAGATAACAAATAAACCATAGGCCAAAGAGATTGTGTGATTACCACACTGAGGACATGATAAATCCCTTCCACTCCCCTCGGCAGATTGAGCACGGGCCCGCTTGTGACTCATATTTTTTCCACGGCTAACAACCTGTAATAAGATAAATATTTGCCATCAGAGGTAAATCTAATATTGGATTTATCATACTTGAGATTTTCTTGATCTTAAAAGTATAAAAGAGCTAAGCAAACAAAGAAAACGTAAGCTGATAGAAGTAAAGAGAACACAAACAGAAAAGCTAAACTATGAGGAATTACAGTGATAATCAAAGAACACCGATGAGTTTCCAGCAAAATCCTAGCCAAGTCTCTCTCAAAGAGAGAAATTTTTTTTTTTTATTTCCCACAGTAGCTTATAGAGGAAGCCAAGAGTAGCTTCCTGTGAAAGCTAAGGATAGATGGGCTTGATAAGCATTGCATAATAGGAGTAATAAACTAACAAGGAACCACCAACCCACAATTAAAAGACAATTAATGCATAATAATAAACTAGCAACTTATGAAATAATGAACATAGCAGCTAGCAGCAGCAGCATCTCCAGCGGCTTCTGCACGCTTTCGATGTCCTGCGATAAACTCTATCGCAACACAAGCATATTGTAAACCTGGACCACAATCTTAATTAAGAAAAAGCAAGCATTAAATGGAAAAAACCCTAAGTAAACACAGATCAAGAAATCTTCAAGTTTAATAAGTAATTGTTTAAAAAAATTCTTAAATTCAAATACTATTAAGAAGAGAGAGTATAAGACAGCTACAGAAGTCAACCCCATAACGTGAATAAGTCTTCCAATGTGACTGATAAAACAGCTGGACTATTATACATGAGTATCCTTTAGGCTTTAAAGCTAACATAGTTTTTGGTCAGACACTTTGCAGTATGCATGTCAAGGCATCAAGCCAGTGAAGCAGGTTCTAACAGAAAAAACAAGATTAACTATGACCTTGACCTACATCAATACATTTGACTATTTGAGGTGGGGCCCAGCCTCCTGGTAGTTCTTTCATCCGGATAGAAATACTTACGAGGGGTGACTTAATTGTTGAACAGGAATCCAAAAGTACAAGCTCTTCATCCGAACGCCTTAGAGAAGAATCGGCTTGCAATATATCCTGCATGATAATAAGAGGAATTGAAGTGCAAAAGGCCAATGCCAGCAAACCAAAAGTATAAAGGCCATTTAAAATATAAAAAGCTTCATAAATATATGCTCAATACAACAATAAAAGAAGGGAAGAGGAGGGGGAGGGGGGACATGAAAATAATAGACTCTCCAAGTCTTGGCCATCTAAAACTGAACAGAAATAACCAAGTAAAAGAAAACAAAATAAGAATCATACGACTAGCCATTATATAGAACTAGAGAATGTTACTAGAAGTGAAAAGTAGACAAACTAGGCATAACATCCTTTTCAAGATCTGAATCTGTTGAACTGAACTACCCACAACAAAAGAAATGAAAAAGAAAGGAGGACCCAGTACCTCTTCTATACTGTGCAAAAAATGGTTTCGTCCAACAAATTGCACAACTGATCTGCATTGAGGACATATAACACTAGCACGTCTTTCTTGACTCCTTTTTAGCCACTCTGAAAAGCACCCATTGCTGAATACGAGAAGCCTGATTAGATATTAACATGGTCAAACAGAAAAAATAGCTACATGAAGATAGCGGAGTAACATACCAGAAATTGTGGAGACATGGTGCGGCAGTTACTACATCATGCCAAACATTTAGGCATATTGAACACTTGGCGTGCTCGGGATCTAGAGTTATCTACCAAAAAAGGAGCATTTACTAATAAAATCTAATCCAAATTGATGCTGGCAGTTCGCATAAAAGAAAAGGAAAATTCTGATACTTGTATTAGTTGTATAAACAAATACCAAGAAGCAGGCTAGCTGCTTTCTACCTTCAGCTGTTTCTTGCAAATTTCTTTTGCAGGCATTACTTTGAACACATACCTCAAGAACCCTGTACCAATAAAATGCAGAAGTAAGGAGTCTTAAAGTTGTTACCTTGTGGAACATAAATACCAACACAAGTGTTCCATGTTTAAGTGATGCTAGCAAAAATAGATCATTTTTATGTTGAAGACTTCTTAATCTGCTTCCCGAGCAAGAAGACAAAAAAACCAGAAGGATGGATTAGTTTCCCATGATACTATGATAGCAACTCACTATTAGCACATCTAAAATGATTTAGCAATGAAACCATTCTAACAGCATATTATGCAATCAACATAATTTAAAGAAGTGATTTTCACTAATAAGATATGGATAAGAGTTAATATTAATAACTACTGGAGTAGTATTTAGATGTGAAAAAGCTGAACTGTTGCACAAATGTATTACAGAGTACTTGTCACTGTGTGTATATAAGAACATAAGGAATAAGACTTGATACAAATGGGCTATATCAACTCTCACCATCGGCCACAGAACCCAGAATCATTTCGCTGCCACATCTAATGGGGCTCGTATCATCTTCTTTGACAACTGCACCATCAACAAGGATCGAACTACAACTAGTTTCCACAAGAAAAGGTGTAAAGTTCTTAGATCATTATATAAAATTGAAAAATAGCATGAAAAATAAAAAGCAGTTCGCTACTACATAGATTAGCTGTAAGGTCGATTCTGCTAAGAAGCATTGCAAAAGGACAACAGCAAGAAAGGAAGCATAGGTACACGATTCTAGGTAACCTGGCCAACAGACATAATAATCAGAAAGTAAAATGGGATGAAATATATGACATCCAGACAGACAGCAACAAGTAAGTCCTCTGCAAGGGTCAAATTTCATGTAAGAGGAAGGATATTAACCACGCATCACAAGTCCCATCCGTTAGAAGTAATGTTTTGTTAGGGTACTCCAATGGTATACCCAAAAATGAAGCTTCGACTTGTCCACATGAATGCCACATCAAAAATTAAAATCTATCATCTTTTTTTAATTTGTCACTCCAATGGTGTACCTAGAAACTTCTATACAGCCACGTAAGGTGTCTCTCCAATGGTTAAAATTATGATGGAACAAACAAAAGTAGCATGCATGCCACTTATAACTCGTAAGACTGTTATACTACGTACTATGTTTCAAACACATCCATGCCATTTGAAAAAAAAGTAGATGCAAAGATAGATCATCCTGGATACCAAAAACTACAATTATAAGGCCAGCTGCTAGGCTTTTGCAAGAAACTTTTACTTGATTCATAAATAGGAGTTGTCACTGTCAAGTTTACTTAAACAAAACTAATCATTTCAAACATTTTGTGAAATGCTAAAAGAAATTTCTTACTGAACACCCAAATTACTCATCAGACTTAAACTATGCTAGGGTGGATAAACAGCATACCACTTATTCTTCATTAAGGCAGAGTTATGATCCTTCTCCCTAGTTATCTGGCACCATACTTGCTTTTCACATGGAGGGGTTTTTATGTCTGAGCAAATTGTCTCCTCATTCAATCTCAATTCTATATCCGGATAACTCGAGTTCAATGGCACTGCAAAAAAAAAAAAGTTGTGGTAAATATGTTTGCTGGACATCCAAATTCTGGGAGATCCTAGAGAGATCATCAATACCCAAAATCAAGGTAGATAAGTTGGATAAAAGACTAAACTTTTGTTGCAACCTAAAGTGATCATCTTCAATCAAGATACATTCAACTTAGAAAACCACTTTATACTGTAAACTTAAGCCGCATAACAACCAAATCACATTACATTTATATGATATGTTCCTCTTCTGTTTCCTTCTTCCTGAAATGTCTTCACTCGGGGATGGAATGTTTTTTGAAAAAATATTCAGAATCCAAGAAACCACGATTATACAAAATCATGAAATGCGAAAGAAAACCAAGAATTCATAGTTAATAAATACTCTAGTAGAATGGGTTGGAAAAACAGAAAAATCCGTCATGCAATTACATAGTTCATTCCAACACATAAAGATTGAGAAAAGCAGTCAAACACTGAAAGATACATTCATCTCGAGTGAAAAAAATCAAGAAATAAATTTTTTCACTTCGTCATTTTTCTTGTTACCTAGTTTAGCCCAGACGTCGTCACTGGAAGAACTGGAGCCAGAGGCTTCCCCTTTCTCCATTGTTGGTGCTTAATGCCGAAACAGTCTCTGTTGATTCGGAAACGTGCGCTCAAATCCAATGTTTGGTTCAGTGGAATGTTCTCTCTCTATTTAAAGAGTAAAAACAGCTTTTACAAAAAGACGTCTGTTTTTCATTTTAAAAACAAATTCTATTTATGATTTTGATATTTTACGACTAATTACAGAGGTTCAAGATTGATGCCCAATTCTAGTCCACGATAGCGTGACTTTTAAAAATTATTATAAATTGAATTATTATAACTTTAGGTATTGAACTTTATAAATTGATCATACTTTTGTCTTTAAAGGAAGGTTAATTTCAACATTTAATTTGAACATGGCTCAACTAGTGCACAACCGAGCGTGATTTCGAGTTATTTTTGCTTGATTTTGGAGGTTGATTTGATTAGTGCATCAACTTATGTTCTTTGGATTTGGGATTGATTTTGATTAAATTTGCTTGATTTTGGAGGTGGGCTTCTTTGGTTTTTGTGATTTCGATTTGGGCTCTTCTTATTAATCAAACAACATTCTAAAAACACCATCTTGTTATTTGCAACACACAAACCAAATACACATACAAGAAAAAAAAGGACATAGTGGTATGTAGATAAAATATTTGCTAGCATCTTTATCCGCATTTATTTTCCTCATCTTTTTTCTTATCAAATAAAATCCCAGCGCGAAATACTAAGAGCATCCGCAACGCTGACTCGATGCGGGCTCGGTCTCATCTCGACGAGACGAGCCAACATCGAGACAGCATTGCGAGGCTCGTCTCGTCTCGACGAGACGAGACATCTCGTCGCGCAACGCGACCCGGCGAGGCCGGCCTCGAGCTGGCGAGACGACGCGTGCGCGCTGGAGCATTGCGTGACGCCCACTCGCCGGCCCGCGAGTGGGCGTCGTAATTATGACGTAATAATTTTTTTTTTTTATAAATTCGAAAAAGTCGAATTTAATTAAAAATAAAAAATAAAAACTTTCAAACGGTCAAATGACCGTTGGGAACAAAACGGTCGAATTTTTAATTTTTTTTTTCCTTTTATTCTTCTATAAATATACTCCATACTCCATTCACTTTACACACAAACACTACTCTCATTCCTCTTCCATTTTACACACAAACATTACTCTCAAACTTGTTGAAAAAATGTCCGGCGATGGAAACTCCAGCGGCGGCGGCGGCGGCGCTCCGGCGGGTTCGACTTGAACTCGTTCGACGATTGGGCGAGCATGTACAACTTGTTTGGGTACTCCCGGTTCGTCGCCGGGCACCCAAGGCTCGACCACCCCGCCGGCGTACTAAACACCACATTTTGATGTGGATGCATACTATCGTCCCTCCCCCCACGCAGGTACGGGCAATCGCTGGGATTATCCCAAAATCCGGAGAATTTTTTGGCACACGAACGCAGTTTGCCCGACCGGCCAATTGGTGGAGGCTCCGGCAGGATTAGCCTCAGCTCGGCGTCAATGCCGAGGAGGAAGAGGAGGAAGCGGATGCAGAGGCTGTGGGAGACGGCAGCCGTATCCATACAGCCAAGCCGAGCCGTTGGCTCTGTACGACGCTTGGATCAGCGTCTCGTACGATCCTGTCGTCGGGAATCAACAAACCCACAAGTGTTTTTGGCTAAAAGTCACCGAAGTTTACAACGCACGAAGGCCGAAGAATACCGTTCCCCGCAAAGTGAAGATGCTCCGCAGTCATTGGGACCGATGCGACAGAGATGTCAAAAAATTTTGCGCGATATACGGGGGAGAAGAGGCGAATTATCAGAGCGGAGCCGACATTCTGAGAGCGGCATTGCGGGTCTTCAAAGACGACGTCGGCAAAGATTTCAAGCTTGTCGATGTTTGGTCGCAAGTCCATCACCTTGAAAGGTGGGCTGGCGGTGTCGAGTCGGGCTCGAAACGCACGAAGCGCACGGCGCGTGACCACTACTCGTCTAGTGATGGCGGCGAAGGCAACACCTCACGTGAGGGCACGCCAACCGATGATGCAGGGGGGTCTTCTTCCGGTGCACGACGCCGGCCGCAAGGGACCAAGGCGGCGAAGGCGGCTAGAGCGAGGGGAGAGCGAGAGGGAGAGGGATGGGCCGCGGTGGATCAAGCCAGGCGGGCGAGGGCTCGGGCTCCGGCACGGGCACGGGCTCGCACACCCTAATGTCCATGTACCTGGTCGCCACGATGGCGGACCTTTCAAAAATGACTCCTGGCCAAGTTTCAGCCCATATGGCCGGAATTGAGTATATGAAAGCTCAACTTGGTATAGGTGCACCGCCGACTTCGGGGGATGATGATTCGCCGGCGGAGTAGTTTTTATAGTTTCATTTTTTTTTATTTTTTAGGATTTTAAATTATGTATTTTTTTTATTTTTTAGGATTTTAAATTATGTATTTTTTTTTTATTTTTTAGGCTTTTAAATTGTAATCTTTATTTTATTTTAATGAAGTGTGTTTTTATTAAAATTGAATTTGTTGGAATTAAAAATAAAAAATGAAATTAAATGAATAGTTAAGAGATGGTTAAGAGATGGGGGATGCAGGTGCTGTCTCTTAGTTAAGAGATGAGCTGAAAAGTATAGTGGGGCCCATGAATAGTGAAGAGAGACGAGACGGTTAAGAGATGGATAAGAGACGGATAAGAGACAACGTTGCGGATGGCCTAACTTACTCCCGTATATGGATTTGTGCGAAATAATTAGAAAAGGAAAAATGTTATAAATTCGAAAAGCACCGTTGGCAGTGAGAGAATTTAAATAAGATTGCACCACCTGATTTTGTTTTATACTGTCATTAGTAATTAATAGAAATGGATTAGCAACCATCTTGGACTTCTTTCGCTTTCAGTTTTCACACAGTCCTCCCACTACTCTCTTTTCCACCGTCCCTCTGCTCTCCCTAGTTTGATTTCCTCTTTCTCCTTCTTCCCTGTTGCAGAAGAGCCAGCAGGTATAGTATACTGTAAGCCTGTAACACACACTCACATTTGCGCCAGTGATGGGGAAGTATCCATCATCCACTGATTCGAATGGTGGGATGGGGAACTCAAACAATGATATCATCAAACACAGCAGGAAATGCAGAGATTTGGTGTTTCTTATCATATTCATCGCCTTTTGGATTGCAATGATTGTTAACTCCAGCTTTGCTTTCAACCAGGGAAACCCATTGAGGTAATTAGATGCATCTGATTCACCTTTGCGTAATCCTGATCTACTTCTTCCATCCTTGATGAATGAAAAATGTTGTCTTTGCCCTACTTTATGAAGAAAGTTTACATCTTTACATTTGGGAGTTTCATGATATGAGTACTTGTGTGTTTGAATCTTCATGCTGGAGACAGTTGTTTTCGAAAAATTGTATCTTGAGCTCTTCAGAATTTGGATTGCCATGGAAATATGAATGTTTCTCATATTTGGATTGTTTCAGTTTGTGAGCCTTCTGGCCAATATCCTCAATATTTAACAACTATGAGAACCAAAGACCTTAGGAAGAAACAAGAAGTTATTTTTGTTTACCAGGAGTATCATTTAATAATTTTTTTGATTGCTTGTATGTTGTGTTGTTGTGTGGCAGGCTAAACTATGGGCTTGACTATAAAGGGAATGTTTGTGGTGAAAGACATGGTGATCAGGATCTGCGTGAATTGGAAATTAGATACTGGTTGAATTCCAATCAGGTTTACCAAAGTGGTGCAAAGGACAGCAAATTCGAGCTCTCCAATGCTCGGAGTATTTGCTTGATGGATTGTCCCATCCCATCTGAAGACTCCCTCAATTGGGTTTGTGATTATCCAGAAGGAGATATCCGTATATCATTGGATGATTGGACTGATAGAAATTATGATTACTTTGCGGACCTGACCCCTGAACTCAGGAACACTTCTCTTCAGCTGCAGGGGCCTTGCTATCCTGTTATATTTCCTAGTGTCAATGGTAAATTTCTACCATTACTGACCTTTTGCTTCGAGGCAATTCTAGTTGATCCTTTTGTTTTCTGATAAAAGCTTTAAAGAGTGGTTTTTCTTGTTTTTTATTAAAGATTATATCTTAATATACTAGTCTCCGACTTATGTTGTCAGTTTACTGGACCTGCCAGTTCATTGCACGGGCATCAAATGTATCTTTGAACCACTGGGAGCAGATGGGCGGAGTGAAAGTTATAGAGGATATCGCGATTGACCGATCTATCCACAAATCGGTTAACGCTAGGTCATCAGTACTAAAGGTTAGATGCCAAATTTGGAGTTGGAAATTCCTGACAATTTAGGACTCTTGCTTCCTAATTTGTTTCTCTTTAACAAAATTTACACAGTTCTTACTCTGATTACTGTCTTTATGTGTATGATTCTTCATGTTTCAGTATTGTCGGGGACTAAACATTCTGTAGACTTGGACTTGTATAGATTTTATTGATTGCACCTCTACTGTTTCATTCTTTAATCTCTACTTACAAAATATGGCTACTCTGTCCATCTACAGAGATATGTGGCCGATGTTGGGAAAGCTTGGCCCGTACTGCTTGTATGTGGAGGATTTCTGCCACTGTTCCTATCAATCATATGGCTTTTAATGATCCGTCATTTCGCTGTTGGGATGCCATGGTTCACTATATTTTCTTTCAATGTCCTCATGGTATCCGTGACAATGTTTTACTATATGAAAGGTTTGCTTATTATCCCTTAACACTCTTTGAAGAGGCTTATTGGAAGTTGAGGAAGCAAACTTCTGTTTCAGTTTTTCCCAACTGTTTGAATGATTGGATTACGTATCTGAACTTGTTATGTTTCTCTTCAGCTGGATGGATTGGAAATGACGCCATCTCTCCAATCATTGGTGAGCACGACCCGTATTATCACGTCTCAGCAAGGGTACGACTTATAATCTTGATGATCTTGCGTGAAGGTTGGATTCCAAGTTGGAGTTTTTGCATTTAGTAAATTCCCTTCAAACCTTCACAGCAAGATACTCTCCTTCTGATTCTGATTCCCCACTTCTCATTACCGAGCTCAACCTGTTATGGTATTCACTACATCAACATTCGCGTTTGTGTTTTTTCAGGAGTTGAATCATCTCCATGCAGCTGCTGTTTTCATGACCATTTTGATGATTGTCGCATTTCTCTCTTCCATCGCTATAGTCCGCCGTATTCTCATGGCAACATCTGTCTTAAAGGCGAGTTCTGAGAACTTCTCAAACTATTGCTAAGATCTTATTGTCCTAATTAGTTCAACTGTATATATAGGTTGCTGCTAAGGTCATTGGAGAAGTTCGGGCCTTGATAATTTTCCCAATTATACCGTATACCATGCTAGCTGTTTTCTTTATGTTCTGGTTGTCAGCCGCCCTTCATCTTTTTAGTTCTGGAAGTGTACTACAAAATGACTGCGGTGCTAACTGCTGCGCTTACAGTCTCAAAGAAAAGAGGCTGAGCTGTAATAGTTGCTGTGGCTATAGCATTCATTACACTTCCCATATTGCTGCTGCAATCCTTTTCCACCTATTTGGTGGCTATTGGGCCACCCAATTCTTTCTAGCATGCTCGTCAACTGTGGTTGCTGGTTCAGTCGCTTCATATTATTGGACTCGAAGAGAAACTTCGGTAAGACACTGGAAGAAACTTCAAAAAAATCCCCTTCCTTCCTGTTTTTTTCTCATGATGAATCTTCCTCTCTTCTCCGTGTGCAGCCTGAGATCCCCTTCCTTCCTGTTTTTTCTTCGATGAAGAGGCTTGCTCGATATAGCCTAGGATCAGTTGCTCTTGGTTCTCTAATTGTGTCTTCTGTTGAATCAACACGCTTCATACTTGAAGCTCTTCGTCGTAAGCTTAAGCATGTTGATTCCATGCCTGGAAGCTGGATCGGGAAGGTGATGTATCAAACTTCGCAAGGCTGTGTGAGGCTTATCGGATGCATCATCAAATCTGTGAACCACAATGCTTACATTATGGTAAGTTGAGATTGTGTTTGTCAGATTCATGATTGCTCTGAGATGGACAAGGAAGCATGGGATCCAATTCGATGCAACTGTTTACGTGATGCTAAAATGTCGCTGATGATCTATCATATGCTTCTTTTCTCCAGATTGCGATAACAGGGAAAGGTTTTGTGAAAGCTTCTGAGATGGCAACAGAGTTGATAATGAGCAACATTCTTCGGATTGGGAAAGTGAACGTGATAGGGGACGTGATTCTCTTCCTTGGGAAGCTCTGCGTGAGCCTTTCCAGCGCGCTTTTCGCTTTTCTGATGCTGGACACACACAAATACAAATCTGCACACAACAAGATCACATCCCCTCTGTTTCCTGTACTGGTATGCTCGAGAGCTTCACTTTTCATGATTAATAGCATACATGATTGTGAATTTTGATCTTAAATGAGAAAAATAATCAAAAGTAAACGCCCTGTTACTGATGAAGTTGATTGTGAAGGTTTGCTGGGGGTTCGGTTACATAGTGGCAACTCTGTTCTTTGGAGTGGTGGAGATGTCTATCGACACAATGATCCTTTCGTTCTGTCAGGACTCGGATGAACACCAAGGAACTGCTCAGTATGCTCCTCCTTTGCTTATCGAGACTCTCAACGACCAAGATGAGATGCAAAGATTGACACAATGAGCATTTTTGGTTCTGTGCTTGTTTTCTGTTTCATATTAGCTTAAATTAAACCACTTTTGCTTCTCCTCTCATTTTTTTGCTAACCAGCTTTTTACAACCATGTATGGTCTCATCTTTCATATAATACATAACAAATATGCCAAGGTGTGATTCGAGGTATCCGCACAATTGGACATAAACCATGTAAGAGAAAACTATAAACAATGTAGAACACGAAAACGTGGAAACAAATGCTGAAGCCACTCTATCTACCAGAAAACTCGTCACACTGAAGCCACGCGCAAGAAAAAAAAAAAAAAAAAAACTGTGATGTAAAAAACCTGAGGTAAGTTTTTGAAATGGGCTATGTCCAAGCACTCTGGATATAGCTGAAATCGGTACACAACCCAACAAATCTCAAATCAGTGTCATCTAACTTGGAACGGTGAGCGTGAGCCTTTTCCCCCAGTCTTCATACTCTGTGAATCTTTGAAGCATACGAAATGGACAAGCGTCTTTCCATTAGGATAAACTGCAAACACACTGGTTCCTATTTTTTTGTTGCAAAGCGAACACATACTGTCGCCACTAATCTTCACTGAATTCTTCCTTAGGCTATAGAGATCTTCTTTGACCTGTTTGCAGTATCAGCGATCGTGAAATATTAGTTACATATATAAGAAAACTACTATCCACATACATAGACCTTCTTTGATTTGTTTGCAGCATATTTATGCAAAACAAAACTATGTATGAAGAGTTCATAAATGCTAAGGATAGTTAAGTATTGGCCTACTGTCACCTACATAATTTTACTAACATAGAAGAAAAGAATTAAAGCTTATTTTGGGGATTGCCTCATCCATTAAAGAGAGTATATGCAACATATAAAGTCATTTTACACAAATTGCACTACCTTATGTTGGAAACAAACATGTTTTCATAATCATACTGTATTTTAAAAGTTGGCTCAGAAGTGGAATGTTCTGTTTTTTACAGACATTTAAAAGAACATACCTGTAGGTTCTCACTCTCTCTGAGGCTCTTTATGACTGAAAAATTCCTGTATACTTCGCTGGATTTTCTTAAAAGTGGTCCAAGGAAAGGAAGTAGATTCTGCAGTGAGCCCAAACCGATGCATTAAGCAAGAGAGAGAATTAAATATTAATAGAACAAGATAACATTTACCCTTAACTAATACAGATTTTAAAAATAAGCATGCATCTCATACATATCTTATCTAAAAAGTACTCTGTTTGACAAGGGAGTAACCTTCAGCTTAGTTTCCCTAGGAAGCAGTCTTAGAGCCTGAGCTCCATTTATTCGATCCCATCGTTGGCCCAACAAATGAAGAACCTTATCGAGCATAATGGTAGAAGTTCCTTCCTCATTATCATTGGCATCGTCAGTATCATAATCACTTTTTCCACTGTCAGTACCACTTTGGCTGATGCGTGTCTCCGCAGCACCTTCAATTTGCGCAATCTTTTTTGACAGGCGACCTTTATTTTTAACAGCCGCATGAACAACCCTGTGGAATGCAGAACTTCGGTTGGATGTCAAGCTAGTAATTCTCTTTTCAAAGTTTTTCGTAGTCCTCTGAGGATTCAGATATATTTGTAGTAGAATAAGGTAAATGTTTCCATGAGATTTCCCTGAGTGTTGAGGTCCCGATTCATATATCCGATCACAGTAGGACAGCGCCAATTCAGGAACATTAAGCTGAGACGGAAGACATAGTGCAGATCAGGAAAACTAAAATTACGAGCAGAAGGTAAAAATGCACATAAGTTTTGTGGCCTGATATTGCAAGGAAATCAAAAGTCTGCATCAAGTGTTCTTCTGACATGCATTACATGTGACACATGTAGAATCTAACTTTTAGGATCTACAAGGTAATTAGTACTAGTATATGAAGCAAGAACCAGCTCCACTTTTCACTCTCAAATACTTTAAACCCAAGATGATAATAGACCACGCAGAACCATTAAAGCTAAAGAGAACATCACAGAACATGATTGGTCCATAGAAATTTCTAGTGACTTGACTAACAACTAACAAGTCTCCAAAAGTTTGTGATTACAGTAGTTAATGTAGTATTTTGTACATGATCCATCTAAAACCTTAGGAGAATCACCTGATTCTATTTCTAGTAAGGATGATTCTGGAAAGAAGTCAGAAACATGGGGAAACAAATCACTTATTCTAGCAATATTAGCAGGTTCATGAGAACTGTATATAATTTATCAGGTGCCTGATTTCTAGGAAGATGATGTTTTTAATAAAGTACCTTGTGAACATAAATCGAAAGAGCAAGCTCATGTTGGTTCATCTTTCCCAACAAAATTGCCCGCTCTTCATACAAGGCATCTGGCGGAAGACGCTTCAACAAAACCTCAGGGTTGTACCCAGAGATACCCTCCAAAGCAGACAACAGCTTCTTCCTTGTAGGAGAAAAAGCTTTCTCGTCCCACTTTTGTTGAGAATTAAGATCTTTGTACCAATCAAGCACTTCTGACAGGTATATTTGCATCTGTAAATATTCAGTTAGTGAACAGAGTCTATTAAACTTTATACCTAATACACCAGAAACCTTTCATTGTTTCAGTTGTGGGCACCATCTTAGTATTATGATTTATGACAAAATAAAAAACTAAACTGAACCCTGAACTTCCACTTTTCACACTAGACAAGTACCAAATGACTGCATAAAAATATGTGACTAACTATAAATGATGGAATATACTAGTATTAGATAACTGGGCTGTCAGGGGAACTTCCTAACCAGATGCAAAAGAAGTAACAATATCCATACCATTTCATTCTGGAGGTTCCCGGAGACACTGCTCTCATTCATTGCAAGCATAAGTTCTAAATATGTAGTCTGCATATTTGGAGCATGCTGTTTCAGATAAGAGTTCACTAAGTCTGCTTGAATATTTCCAGACAAGAACAGCTCAATAGTTTGTGAGGGGCAGCTTTCAAGGACGAGCATAGAAAATTCCAGGACAAGCATCGGATCTGTACCACAGAGAGGCTGAAAAAGGAAAAAACAACTCAGAAATATTATCAGTAAAGGTCAGGATAGAGTGAAGGCAGAATGCAAATAGAAATGCGATAAAATATGATAACTCTCCTCAAACAAGGCCAGCGACAATTAGTCCAGAATACAGTATAGTTCATGGTACCTAAAAGGAGAATAAAAGACCCCTATAAATACTACTAAGACCATGCACAATGGACTGATGCAGACATAGTCAGAAGAGCAATGAAACACTATCAAACTAACATACACTCTGACTTCTGCAGCCACAACCATGCTATTGGGGATTTTAGTACACAGCATCTTCCTTCCCTTCTTCAGTACAAATCTAAATGAGAAGATATTATTCCTATTACTTCTCTTAGAAGCTTCCTTAGATACATCTCAGATGATACTGGTATTGACCTTACTTGAGTTACCTAAATAAAATAAAACTCGAGTAAATTACTATCACCTATTTCAGCAGTTCACAAGAAATGTGATCATTCAATTCTAAGCTTGATAACATAAACTAAACTTCTTAGTGCACTTCTGTATTTGTTGTGTGGTACTATTGGAACACCAACATGGAAAAAATAAGGAGATCAAGGCTAGTACGTTTAATAGCCTAGCAGAGACACTACAAGAAAGCGTGAACATGACACTGAACTTGAAATTGTTCTCTGAAATCAGCATGTATATTAAGAAATTGTGCAAATAGTGACGAGAAACCTAGAAAACATAACTGGAATCCAGGAATGACATTTTATCATGTATAAAAGCTAGACTGCCTTCCCTAAATTTATGCATTTGGGTTGAAACATCAAACTATATATATAGTATGTGATGCCAATTAAGACTTACTTTAAGATAATCAATAATCATTTCAGGCTTAAACTTCTGTCCAAGTTCAGCTGGTGGGTTGTCTGAGTTTGAGTCTTCCACCAATTTGTGCAGAAGCTTTAGTGCTTCATGATGCATGGCATTACATTTATACAGTTCTAGCAGACAGGCATGCTGATTCCTTTCCTGCAAAACCTCCTCACATATCCTTAAGTCACAATAATTGAGACCCCTAAGTAGTTCCAAAGCAGCTGAAGTTTGTCCTGTCAATAGAAGGGCCTGGAGTAATGCTGTGTCAAGTATGGCTGCAGTGTCCCTAGCAACTGAGCTGATAGATACATTGGCTCGAGCCTACAAGACCCAGAAAAACAGTTAAAATGTCACCCAGCTTGAGCTTAATGGCACAATTAGATTCAAGGCATGCTTTATGCAGTAACAGTAATAAATTTATAAAATTGAAATGAAATCATGCACTTCTCATGAAGGATTATTAAAAACGAGAAAAAGCTGTAGGTACATTGAAAATTTTCTAGTTTATATGCAAACTCAGGCCAATCCACGTCATCTATCCAGGAAAAATGGATAAAAAACTTAATAAAGGCACTGCAATTCTTAAACATGCACAATAATTCTGATAAAGATCATTGGTTGCAGATTTTAATTAGTTACTAGTATTAATTATTTTTTATTAGTTATTTGTATCATTGAGGAGTCTGTTTCTTTAAGGAGTCAAGTTTATTAGTGGTTAAGCTTTTATCTATTAGAGTTGAACCAGTGAGGAGTTTTTTTTTCATTAGGTTCAGTCAGCTCGTCATTTATACAGTTATGTTCCTTACGCTTCATTCAATCAGAAATATAATTAAGGTTGAGCAAGTCTGTTCTATGTTGTGGCCTCTTCGCAGGAGAGTTTTGTTTCAGTTCTTTTGTTTGTTTCTCTTTGTTCTTTTCCATGAGCAACCGCCATTACTCTAACAAATTCATGGTGGAGTAAGTATAAAAAGATTCAAAATTTTGCAGAAACTTAAGTGCTATACAGCATTAGGACACATTAAGTAGAATCATGTTTGAGACTTTTGAGTTATTACTTGATAATGTCTATTTTAGGGTATTTAATTCAACCCCCCTATTCACCTTGGAACAGGAAGAACACCTCTACCATTCATCGAAAACATGCTTGAGCTATTAAAATGATATGGGTCCCATAAACTGCACAATATAACTCCAGCACCTCAAAACAAATACAAATATAAATTAGCAACTCCTTTACCTTTACCGTTTTCCTTGGCCGACCACTACCATAAGAAACGAAATTATGTCCTACGGCATCTGAAACAGCCTCCTCAGTTCCTTCTGCAGCAGCTTTTTCAACAATAATAAATCTTTTCCTCTGCAAGAACTTAATGAGAGCCATCAGAGTATTGTGGCTCATTTTCCTGGATTCAAGATCTGTTCTTTCCTCAGAATCTAGGGCATGAAGTGGAAGTGAAGATTCCATGTCATCTGACAAGCTTGAGGAACCTCTTGATAGAACTGGAGCATCTCCACCAACATCCATATATTGCTCAGGGTCAGGTATAACAGATGATTTGGGAAGAACGATTGATGGATACAAAGAAAGCACATAATTGATTTCCACTTGAGATGCATAAAAATGTTCCATTGCCTCCTCATAGTCCCCATTCTCAAATAAATAGTGAGCATATCTGAATAAATATGATTCAACATCATGCTTTAGGCAATCTAATAAGTCATAAATAGCAGCATTTGCAGGACATGGCTTGAATTTTCAATTACATAGTGATCTCCTGTTCATTAGCTTTTAAAAACTAAGATCCGGCAGTCAAGATAGCAACAATCTAATGATGTTTTCATTCTTAGTTACCTTTAATTTCCTTAATCTATTTAGTTATTTAGGGTTAGAAAAAGTGATGGATCACACTCTTCTGTGGGCTCCAAGTTATTTACTTGGGGTTCCAGTTTTTAGGTCCTGAAATAGTTATTAGCGTGTCAAGCTAGGAACATCATTTGATAATTATTTTGGGATAGCGTCCGCTGTAAGCTTTGTGAGAGGAGTTTGGGGAAAATCATGTTGTAGGGCCTCGTGAAAGGAGGGATTCTCTTTGTTTTTCTTGCTGACTATTTATTTCAATCGGATTTTCTTTGTTCCTCATTCACTATTTATCTTAATCACCTTTACTCTAGTCTCTATTTCATTGGTCTGACCAGCTCACCAGCCTAATAGAAAAGATGAAGGAGAGAACGATAGAGAAGGGTATTGAGTCAGTTGACTCAAGTTCAGCAACATTGGATCACATAACGACGAAGCTCAATTGCATTGAAAAGATGCTAACAATTACTACAAGATAGTGTTGTTGTTACACATTTCCATATTTAATCGCTATGTTTACTAAAACTCCCATGATAATATCTCAATTCTGAATACCTAGGCAGTCTTCAAGTGTTTAGATATGAAATCAGTTAGAGGAGCCAGTCACCTCAGATAACCTAGGTCTTGACTTCCTATACAGAGATGTAAAGATATAGCCTTAACAAATCGCCGAGTTATTTCTAGCCCCTTTTGCACTTATATTTTCAATTTAATGACCTTCACACCCAAATAGAGTAAGGGTGGAAAAAGTACATTAGAATAAGGACCGATGTTTACCTAATATGAATTGACTGCTCCTTTGCGGCTCGGAGGTTTGAATCTTCAGGAGGAAGTAGCTTGCACAAAGCCAGTGCTTCCTCAAAGTTGCCTGAAGCTGTTAGTTGTACAATCTGGGTGGTAAGAAAGAAGAAAAAGGTCATTGAGGAAGTGATTGAATTTCTACTGAGCTTAAGCTTTTATTTCAAAAAATAAATTAAGCTTTGATGCTAATTATTAGCTTCTAAGATTATGCTTTGCATCTCCTAAGTGTATTCCCATTGATGATTTATCCCTTACCTTATTATATTTGGAAAAAGAGAAAGCTGAAGTGATCAGGACGTCTAAAGTTACTATATCTTGTAAGAACAGGAAATAATTACTGCATATATTTCTAGTAGCATTCACATAATCCTCATACGAATTTCCATTATATAGTAGCTTTAGATGATACATTACTTCAGACGTCAGCAAATGCAGTAATCATTAATTCACATATCAACTATCATTCTTAAGATATAAAAATTGAACGATTGAGGAAGTTAATAGCCATGAGACATGGGTGAACTAACTTGTATTGAACAAGCCATGAATTTTTAGAAAGGACATACCTGTGCCCCGATAGGAACAGGAAAGAAGCCATAAACGGAACTCTCTAATGCAACAACTATAACATGGGCACTCTGGAGGATCCGACGAACATTCCGGAGAACAACGGTCTGGATCAGTGGATAAGGATCACGAAGGGACCGTATCTACATCCAAAACGTTTACTAAGCCTGAATATAATTGATGTATTGAAAAAGGATAGAAGTATGGTTGATGTATTGAAAAGGATAGAAGTATGGAGTTATCTACAGTAAAGTGTAAAGATACCTCAATATGTCTTGGTAGAAGACCTACTGCATATGGCTTTTCGACAACAACTGCTGCAGGAGCCTCTGACCAGCAAATCCTGCCTTCCTGAAGAAGTTTTCCATTTTGGTCGACAAACACTCCAATATTATCCTGAGGAAAATAAAACAACTGAACTTGTTAAGTTCTGAAGAAGGATACCAAAGAGCATTATTTTATTGAAAAGTGCTGCGAAATAGACGTAAGTGACCATGCTAAATGATAGCAATCTAATTGACTAAAACGTATAGAATGCATAAGAATTGGGCTCATCTTCCCCTTTATTCTTTAAAGGCCTTATAATGGAAGAGGGAAATCCAAACTTTTATAGTCAGGATCTTTATTAAGTTGATGTGGGATAGAAAGGGCTTCAAGTTTAACACACCCCCACAGTGTATTAACATGAATCAATCATATGAACCACTCACAAAAACTGCAGTACCTTCCCAAGAAGAAGCTCCCCAGTTGGAAGAGATACGACCAAAGGTGAAGCAATCCTTCCAGAGGGGAACACCTCAGACAACACACCATTTGTGGAATTTAATATCACATACTCCTTTCGAATCCCCAAACATATATTCTCACCACACCATGACATTGATTTGACTGAATCGGGAACACCAAAATCTTTTACCTCTACGAAACCCCGTCCCCCTGCACAAACAACAAAACTCATAAAACCATAGTTCTATCCAGAAGAACCATCAACCATCAATTCACATATACTTGGCAGAAATCCTGGCAAAGATGTAAACTTAACCTTTGCAAAAACATGATAGATAGGGTATCATAATGAAACCACATACAAACATCCAAACCTATGAACAGGGATTCATTCAAAAGATCAAATTATAGTATACAAAATTCAATTTTTTGTTCTGTTGATTTAATGTGGCCAACCTCATTTAAATGTGACAAAACATCATCGTAATTCAGAACCCACTAAACCATATAGTAAAAGCTACCATCTTCATATTGGATTGAACTAGCTCCCCACCCCGGTCAACCCAATTGCTAAACCTAATAAACCATAAAAGCAAAAAACTTGAAGAAAAGCTGAATGTCGTTAAATTAACGATTACTCACCATCGTGTCTGAAGATGCAAACCCTCCTCTGGCGCGCAAAGCAGAGAAATCCGCGCCTCTCATCCCAGGAGTAGGCGTTGGCGCCCTTGGCCTTGGTGATCACGGCGAGGGTCTCGAAATTGGGGAGGCGGTGAAAGGCGATCGATTCCGAGAGCGAGAGGAGGAGCTCCCGCGACTTGAGGACCTCCATGGCGAGCATAGGCCTCCTAGAGAATCCATTGATCGTCCGCTCGAGGACGTAAGGCTCCTTCTTCAGCTCGGGATACTGCAGATAGAAATCGGAGGACGGCGGCGGAGATCGGGGGTCGTTGGCGGAGGACTCCGGGCAGTAAATGCGGAGGGAACCGTCGGAGCAGGATAGAAGGAGGTTGTGGCCGTAGGATTCTACGGCGTCGATTTTGGCGGTGGAGTTGTGGAGGAGCTGAAAGGAATCATACGCACTATGCACCATCTTTTAATTGGATTTTGGAGAAGACAAAGTTTTGCCGGAAAAAGGAAGTGTATAGACCAGACGCCAACGACGTCGTTTTAAGTGATGGGGTGTGTTTGCTCTTTTTTTTTTGGTTTACAAAATAATGAGATGATATTTCTCTATTGTAACAGAAAATTATAGGAGCACTTTATTTAGATAAAAATATGGAAATATGAGTCATTTTTAATTGTTATACTTTTGAACAATTAGGTAACGTACATCAATTATAAATTTATGTAACAATGTAGATAATATTGATGTAATAATCGAATTTTTAGTAGGAATATTGAAGTTAATATGATATTTTACTCACATGATTACAATTTTATATTACTCCATTAACTTACCGCTCAAAATAAACAATTGAACTTTTAGGGATAAGGTCATTTACAAATACCTCATAGTCATACCTCTATCACTATATTATTTTAATTATTTTATACACCAAAACACAGTTCTTACAACTTAAGTATACTATTTCTTCTCCATACCTCTACTTCAAAAACAAAATTTTATTTAATAAAAAACATTCGCACATAATTATTTTTTTAAAATTCATTAAATTACAAGTCCTAAAATTTTAAAAATACTACAAGTTCTAAAAAATTAAAAGATAATTATATTGTATTTTAATAAAGTTTTGAATTTGAAATAAAAAAAATCGCCCCGTTCTCCCACCCCCACTCTATGGTGCGGTGTGGCGCGCTCGGACCCACACCAACAACCCCACTCCGCGCTAGATGAGTGGGTTGGCCTTTGATGCTCTGCTCATCCATATCCATTCGCCTTATTTAGCTATTTATTCAACATTTAAATAATAATTTTGATAAAATAAATAACTATAAAAAAAGAAAGAAAAGTTCCATTATATTTAATACATCATATTTTTTATTTTTATGACAATAAAACTTAATTATTTGATTGTTTGAATACCCTATAATTAAATAATTTTAGAAAAAATAAAAGAAATCTTTAACCTTATGGGCCCGATTGACAAAATCTTCAACTACGTGGAATTGACGATCGGTTGACTGAGTGTTCGGACAGGTAATAATTTCCTGAAACTAAAAACTGCAATTTTACCGCAATCTCCCCCAAATAATACCAAGTTTCCCTCTTTCGCCTTCATAATCCCCACCACCATCGCCGCCGCCGCCGACACCCTCTCCCTCACTACCCCCTCCACGATTCTCATGGGTGAGCAGGCTCACACCCAAATCGAAGCCCTACCTAAACCAGAATCCCAAATCGATAAACCCAATTCGCATCCAGATTCCAACTCCCAACCATCACCACCCAATTCCGACCAAATCCCTCATCCCCACCCCGCCACCTCCGTACCCGAGGCATCCCACCCCATCCCCACCGAGATCTCCCACCACAATCCCTCCAAAATTCCAATTCGCCCCCAAAAAATCCGCAAACTATCGGCTCAGACCACCGCCGCTGTGAAGCTAGCCACCGATGATTCCTCCATCTCCGCTTCGCCTTCTTCAGCCCCCAATCCGGCCGCCATTACTCCCGCCTCCGCCAAGAACCGGCGGCGTAGCGTCTCCCACGCTCTCCCCCAAATAATCAAACCCTTGTCGGCCGACGGAGAGATTGAATCAGCCATCCGACACCTCCGCGCAGCTGATCCTTTACTGGCCCCACTGATTGATTCCCATCCACAGCCGCATTTCGAGTCCCACCACCCCCCATTCCTCGCTCTCACCAAGAGTATACTTTATCAGCAGCTCGCCTACAAAGCTGGAACTTCCATCTACACTCGTTTCGTTTCGCTCTGCGGCGGAGAGGACGTAATTTGCCCTGATTCTGTCCTTGCTCTCTCTACCCAGCAGCTCAAGCAAATTGGGGTTTCAGGCCGCAAAGCTAGCTACTTGTACGACCTCGCGAATAAATATAAATCCGGGATTTTATCGGATGAAACGGTGGTGAAGATGGACGATCGGTCATTGTTCACCATGCTTTCGATGGTGAAGGGGATAGGTTCGTGGTCGGTCCATATGTTTATGATATTTTCACTGCACAGGCCGGATGTTTTGCCGGTGAGCGACTTAGGGGTTAGGAAAGGAGTGCAGTGCTTGTATGGCTTGGAGGAGTTGCCACGGCCTTCTCAGATGGAGCAGTTGTGTGAGAAGTGGAGGCCTTATAGGTCAGTCGGGGCATGGTACATGTGGCGGTTCGGTGAAGGGAAGGGATCCCCAGCTACCAGTTCTGTAATGCCGCTTGATGGTGGTGCTGTGCAGCCACTGCAGCAGATAGAGCCACATCAGGATGGGCATCAACATCAGCATCAGCATCAGCTGCAGTTTGTGGAACCAGTTAATGGCATGGGCAGTATTGGGTAGTTATTTACTATTCTTTTCTGTTTATATTATGTACTTTGAATGAATTGCTTAATATATCATATATTCCTTTTTCTGAACTAAAAATTAAGCTTGAACTGAGGGAACTTGGGGTTAGCTTTTTCCATGTGTATATGTATATCATTTAGCTGTAGCTTGATATTATGTGATGAAACTCACATTGTTTTTCATCAAAGTTTTAAGTTTGGGGTGCAGAATTGGGTTCCGTATGTGCAATGGATTGATAGCTTAGAGTTGGAGATGCAAAATTTCTCTCTAATGTGAGGTTCCTAACAATCATGTCTCCACGGATGAACTAATTTCCGTTGGCTTTTCCAGTAAGGAGTTAACAGAAGCCTTGTGTAGCATGTATTGAGGTTCATGGTGCTGTAAACCTTAGACATGCAGAGATTTTTATTCTCTTTCGAAATCTGAGACTTGTGTGATGGACTCTGCAGAATCAAAATTCCGAACCATGATTTTGTTTATGTGACCAGTTCCAATCTCTCTTCTGCTGGAAAATGGTTGTTGGCCATGCTCATATCTTTTTCCTGTTTTTTACTTGGCTAATGACCTTATGTTTTATGTTGCGTGCTCTTTTGTAATGAGAGATGCAAATTGAAATAGTTATGTGCTTCCAGTTTATGAACAATTCACAATCCTGAGCAGTTATTCTTTGAAATGTTGACATTAGAATTTTCCTGGCCTCTGCCTAAGAGTCTACATTTTGAATTGTACTATCTGCATGCTGTAAACGGAATGGACCCATTCCATCACCCTAGCAGACTATGCACTTTATAAATTAGGTTGAGAAAGTTTCATTATGAAACATGATGCCCCTGCTCATTATGTTTTCATAGATGCAGATATGTGTATATCCTCAGAGATAAGCCTTCTACTGTATAAAGCATTTCATATTACTACTAATTATTCTATATTTTTAGAATTTGCTGGCACAACACAAGAGTTGATTATTGGATTGATTAGGAATAATCAAGAAACATTGGCGTGATGAAACCCACGCACAAATGACTCGGTGTCGGTGATACCTCAGTTTTCTGGATCTGAGAATACTGAAAACCTTTCTTGCTACTTTGGTTGCTTTGCTTGATTAAGCTAATTGAGAAGTTGATAGGGAATTTCAAGGATATTTCATCTTATATTGTTGACAGGGAGTCATGAACTATAGCTCGCGGGGTGTTTGGCTAACCTTATTTTAGACACCTTAAGTTCCAACATCTTATAAGATGTTTCAAGAGCTTATACTTATAAAATGTAATGTTTCAAGAGCTTATAAGTTGCCAGTTAGTCAGTTAGAGAGAAATTGTAGTATGAAGAGAAAATTGAAAATTGGAAGGAGATGAAATGGGAAAAATATATGCTGATAATGGGAATACACAGTAGGATTATCTATGTAAATTTATTGTTGCTTATAAGAATATGAATAAATAAGATGAGATTGACGAACCTTGCTTTTTGGAGCTTATTTAAAAACTTTATAAGTTTAGGGTATTTTCTTGTCAGACACTTTTCAAAAGCTTATAAGCTCCTAAACATTTTTGGAGCTTATAAGCTCAGTCAATCCCCCTGCCCCTCCCCTTGGTTTCATCTAATACATGTGAGGCCTAAGCCTCAGATCCTCGTTCAGTCGTTCTCTTGTTTTACCAGTTAATTGATGAGAGAATTCAAGGTTTAAAAAGTTTTGTCAACGATAAAATTTCCCAACTTATAATTCTGAAGGACAAGAAATTCAGGTCATGACACTCACACCGATATTAGTCTTTACACTACATAAGAATGTTGCACTGTTGGATATAAATGACAGACCTAAATTTTGCCTACTTGTTTGTGTGGCTGCTTGATTTTACTTGTATTTTGTTATACTACCTTTCGTTAGTTTCTATAATGGAGCAATATGATTATAGGCTGAAGTAATGCTAGGTTCAACTTGAAAGATACTTCTCCCCCCTTCCCGATATCTGTTTACGAACTTTTCCAAAGTTTTGCATATTCCTATGTAATGAAGCTGAAACATAGGAGGTGTTCTTTATCTGGACTTTTGTAATCGGTCCATTTCAAGTTTGATTAGTTTTAAGCAAATTGTTCTCCTTATTCCACTTAATGTTTTCTTCATCTTCTTCAGGGCATGCATTTGGAACCAGTGATTACGAAACGCCAGTCTGGTGATGTTCTTTGCTTCCTCTAATGGGATGAGATGCTTGATAAATTCCAGCTCGAATCGAGACTAGAATCTTAGCACAGAGTTTGAATGTTACATTTGTAAGCTATATACTGCTATTTTGGCTTAAACAACTCTAATGTATTAAGATTTTTGTAGAGTTGATGGAAGCTAGGATATGTGGAGAATTTGAATTGGTATCAATCTGGGAAGTAGCTTATTTAAACCAGGAATTGATTTAGTGTTTAATTGCTTACTCAATTCATCTTTTTTTGTAAGCTGTACCGGAAAGTAGTGATGGTGGTTTCGGACTGGAAAGTCCGAGATTACAACTAACGAATATAAGAAACATTTACTGTAATTTTATTGAATGTGATATCTTTATGATCACATGAAAACTATATACAACTATACAACTATACATCATATGTATTGTACCAAAGTGCAACAAGGTCCTAAAAACCTTTGTTGCTAGCCTACCAAACCAAAATATTTATTGAACAGCAACACATTTAAGAAGTACTCACTTAACCAGCATCAACCACCATGTTGTTTACATAGATGCACTGCTACCCTTCATCCCCTGTGAAGCCCTCTCCTTCGCCTCCTCGAACTTCTTCTTATCCTGCTCTGTCATCGACCCCTTCGCCTTCTCCTGCGCCTCCTCGAACTTCCTCTTGTCTTGCTCCGTCACCGACCCCTTCGCCTTCTCCTTCGCCTCCTCGAACTTCTTCTTATCCTGCTCTGACACCGACCCCTTCGCCTTCTCCTTTGCCTCATTGAACTTCCTCTTATCCTCCTCCGTCACTGACCCCTTTGCCTTCTCCTTCGCCTTCTCCTTCGCTTCCTCCATCTTCTGCCTATCCTGGGGTGACAAATTTCCCTTAGCCTTCTCCTGCGCCTCCTCTAACCTCTTCTTATCCTGATCCGAGATCGACCCCTTCGCCTTTTCAAAAGCCTCGCCCAGCGAAAACTTGGTGTCTCCGTACGTGTCCGCAGCTTTGTCCTTGCCTTTCTGTGCCGCCTCTCCGGCCTTGGTATACACGGTATTAGCCTTGTCCTTCACATCGTCCTTGGCGTCCGCAGCTTTGTCCTTGCCTTTCTGCGCCGCCTCTCCGGCCTTGGTATACACGGTATTAGCCTTGTCCTTCACATCGTCCTTGGCGCCCGCTGCCTTGTCCCCGGCCTCACGTGCCAAATCCGAAGCGGATTCGTACGCGTTGTTGGTCTTCTGCTTCGTGGCCTCACTCGCACCGGAAGCCATCTCGGACGCCTTCTTCACGGCCTCACCGGCTTTCTCCGAAACCTGGTCCTTGGCACTGCCGACCTTCTGAGATGTGCTGCTCACCACGTCCGATGCATACTTTGATGATTCTGCCCAAATTAACCAAGTGAATAAGCAAAGTTGCAACTACTCCATCCATTAACCATTTTTCTTTTTTTCCGTTCGTTCGTCAATAAATATTTTCATTTCATCTTTACTATTTTTAGCAAGTGGACCCCACATTTCATTCACTCAGTTCACTGACATTTTATTATTACGTACTTATATACTTAAAAGTCAAACAGTCTCTTAAAATATGAATTGATAAAAAATGAGATATTTATTATCAAACGAATAGATTAATATAAAGCATTTTACGACGTGAAATTTCACATTTTGAGTTGAAGCAGACGATATCATGCTAATGACATAATACCTTGTGCAGCGGAATTCACGGTGTCCGCGGATCTCGAGACAGCTTCGGATGTTTTCTCGACAACATTGTGAGCGACATTCTTGGCCTTGTCGGAATCAACAAGCCCGATCCTAAACAAGATTACGACTCAATCAAAAATGAATATATCTAGTTTATGTGAAGAGAATAAAGAGTATGCATGATTTGTTTTACTCGGAGAATTTGTTGTAGGCCCAACCAGTCCAAGAATCATCATCCTTGTCGAACTGGGGCTCGACACGGTCGGCCGGTTCTTGGGCGGAGCAGCGCCCCACACTTACAACGCAAACCAACAGCAGCAGCAAAAACGTCTTGTTACAGGCCATCTTGGTTGAAATCAGAGGGAAAAATGTGGGAATTGAATAATCATAGAAAAGTGAAGTTGAAGATATATAGGCGAAGGTGAAGGCGGTTGGGTTGAGATGTGATCAGTTATTTTCTGTTTTTAGCAAAATGCGCGCGACTTCGTTAATTTGAAGGAGGGTATGTAAAAAAGGTCTGCCGTTGAGGATAAATAGTAAATTCTTTATTTTGCAAAAAACAGTGATGAATTAGAATAAAAATATTGACTTATTTTTCAAACTCATACCCATGACTATTTTTTCTCAAAATTTAATGGATTGTTGCATAGTTCTTCCAAATATTATTTTGGACAAATAATTTTAAATAGTTTTGATGTAATCATGAAGATTATGTGATTGCATGACACGATAATATACTACATTACTACTCCCTCTATTCCATAATAGTAGAGTCATTTTTTTCATTTTGGAAGTTCTATAATATCACAATAACCTTAATTAGTACTCCCTGTATTAAAGAATATGTCGACATTCTAATTCAAAACATGTTTAGCTGAGAATCTACAGACTGCAGTAGCTATTATGCTAATTATGGAAATGTGAAGAAATCGATAGAAAAGCAGGAAAGAATATGTCTTATTACACATTACTGCTAGCTATAATTCCTTATTACTCACTTATTTATACCTCCCCATTGGCTTCACATTTAAACACTGCAACCTTAAGAGTAGAGAGAGAGTGAGAGGAGAAGTGGAGAGCTGGATTTGAAGAGTTCTTCAAAGGTTGTTGTTTCTATCTTCTTTGCATGTTGCTAAGCTTTCAAAGCTAACATTCAAGCATTATGAGATGTTCTTCACCTGTCTTACTCTTACTATATTTTGTGAAGCATGAAAAGTGTTGAAGCATGAATGTTTGTGTAATATAACTTGTTAATTATGAGCATGAAAGATGGAATTTTTGCAACATTGTATATTAGCATGTGACATACGTGAGATGAGGGAGGCGCTTAAGCCCTAGTTCAGTTTTTTTTTTTTTTTAGTTTGTACTTTGTTTGAAATTTTTGAAAACCATCTACTTTAGGCTTTACAAAACCAATATCTCATAAGACTAATCATTGGAAGTTGAATGATTGAGAGGGACTAAATTAGAAATTCTGAAATAGTTGAAGAAAAGTGAAATGGTTTGAGGAAGAAGAAGACCATAAACATTAATATTGTTATAAAAGATATGTATGTGATTTTGTTCTGTGCTATTTACTGTTTGGCTAGCTAGTTTAAAATATTCAGAATTTCTTCTAGACTATCATTAAAATTGATTTATTAGAATTATAATCCAAATACGAATTCTTCTTCAATTTAAAAAAATTCCCTAGACTAGAATTATGCAGAATACTCCAGCATCGGTTATTCAGCTTCTTCATGGCTGACTTGCTTGGTGATATTAGTTTTTCCTTATATCTATTCTTTTCAATTTAATTATACAAAAGTTTGTTTTTCTAAAGTTATTCATATTTACTTTATTAGGAGAAATTAATAATAAGAATATACTAAAAATATGTTATGAATTGAATTTGTTGTTTAATATTGAAAAGTAGTATCCATTTGAGTTTGAGTCATTAGACTGAAAGTTTTTCAGATAATTGATAGTACAGTACCAAACAAATTCTGAGTGTCTAGTTGTTGTGATTCAATATTAATTGTTTCACTTTTTTGTTAGGATATATGTTGCTCTAGTTTCATGTACAATTACTTATACATTTTTATTGTTTACTATAAATGATTCAGAGTAAAACGTCCATGGAGGGGAAGAATCCGTCTTTCTACAAGATCTTGGTGGAGCTCTCTTCCCATCTCGTAACTCTTTCTTTTACTATCTTTTACTTTCTTTGTCTTCGTCTTTGTCTTCCTTTATTATTAGTATCATTCATGGTGTGTAATGTGTATAGAGATTGCCTCAAGGCTTCATGCAAAAGCATGGCAAAATGTTGCCAAAACAAGTTGAGCTGAGGATTTGCAACAATACATGGAATGTGAGGGTGAAGATAGAAGGAGAGGATCACTACTTCTTCGAGAAAGGATGGAGCAAATTCTGTGAAGACGTGCGCCTTGAAATCTTCGAGCTGCTCGTCTTTTCTTGCGTTGATAAGTCCACCTTTGTGGTGACCGTGTATGGAGTCACTGCTCTGGAGAAGACCATCTTCAGTCCTCCACGCTGCATTATTGTGCTCAAGGACTACCGCTGCTATAAAGTTGTAAGAATCCCTCCACTCTCCACCACTGTTTATGTGTCTTCAAAGGCATGAATCTTTATGATTATTTTCTTAAATTGCAGCATATTCCTAAGAAATATGCTGTGGCTTGTCGCTTGTTCGACAAGAAGGAGATATCGTTAGAGTACGCGGGCGGATGCACTTCACCAGTGTCGTTGACTATGTGGCAGGGGTGGATAGCTTTTGGGGCGGGTTAGTCCACATTCCTCAAAGCAACCCGGCTCTCATACGACATTGCTGTTAGTGGTTCTAGAAAAATCCTCTGTTTCGAGTTCGATCCCATGAAGAATCTGATCAAGGTTGAGCCACTCCACAATTGAATTCCGGTTGTAATAGTTGTGAGTTTGAATTGTAGTGATAAGATTATGAGTATGAGTCTAAAGTCTTCAAACTAATGCTAGTATTTCTTGTGTGGTGATTGCAATTTTTCTTTTTTAAATCCTTAAGCAGTACTCCAATATAGTAGGAGTAATACACATGGGTCTGGATGACTAATGTAATGTGCTCCCGCTCATCCTCAGAAAAGGCTATGTCTTTATATAGAATTCTAGCCAAATCCAACAAAATTAGACTTGTTAGCTTAAATATTTGGCAACACTTATATGGAAATCAATAACATAAAATGGAGAATTAAAGAAAGCCCAGATAGTTAAATGCTGTCAAATCTTTTCTTTCAACATTGCTCTAATATTGCACCACCATACATGTATTGCATGTAGTTTTATATATTACATTCAAAAGGTATGTTGCCACAAAGGATGCATGGCATTTCGAGCTAATGAACTAGATGAGATATAGAAAAGAAGGCCGAGTTTTCGCATTTGTCTAAGAGTTGTTCTAGCCTAAGAGAAACATACTACTATATGTTTGGCAAAGACCATTATTATAATGAGTACATATACAAACTCAAAAAATTGAGAAAAGGCTTGCATCCAACTACTTAAGAACTATCATATCCGTAAATAGAATTATTTCCTTTTATAGTAAGAAGCTCGTAAGACAAGTCTCAACTCGTGCAAAGTAGCAGATAAATAGGGTTTATAGTAGTATTAATTGTGTCCTCTTCAATAAGTGGTGCATTTGCATCAATGTTGATGGTAGATTTGGTGAACAATGAGAAGAAATCTGTATAATGGTGAATTGGTGATTGTGTTGAGTTGGCTTCATTTACTGCAACCTAAATGGATTTCAATTTCTTATCCAAACATAATTGTATGCAAAGGGTATCTGTCGGTGAGGGAATCAGCATATGAGTTCACTTCTTTCCTTGCGGCTGTCGATAATATGTAATAATATTGTGGCATGAATAGCATGTGGATCCGTGGCGCAATGGTAGCGCGTCTGACTCCAGATCAGAAGGTTGCGTGTTCGATTCACGTCGGGTTCAAATCCCCCGATCCTATACGGTCCATTCCTTTTTTATATTCCCCTATTATTTCATAAGGGAAAATGCGTATAGATCATTTATTCGCCGGCACCGAATATCCTCGGTTCCTTTGTCCCTTACCTCACTGTTCACACAAAATTGGATTATAACTTAATTCCCATTTTTATGTTCCTCTTTTTTTTACGTTTATATACCATTCAAAGATAACGAGTAAGAGTAAGAGAAAGCTCACATTGTAATACGTATATATTTAACAATTTTTTCATTTTTAAACTGAATTATATGTCAAAATGATGTTGCCACTAAAACATGTTTACAGAGAAACAAAGTAGTCTGTTAAGTGTAAATATTCCAATAAAAACAACAACGAGTTGAGTCAAATCGAGATATCTCAAGAAACACAAACTACAAGGACTTCGACTCTCCCATCTGAAAAATTATGAGTTTGTAAAAGAAAAGAGAAACACAATTCCATATATGACTACATCGTAAGAGAATGTCTCGCTCAAACAAATGATACAATATACGCCGTGCCGGTGTATTGTCTGTTCTTCAATCAAGTTTACATCAACATGAACAAACCAACTAGCAGAAGCACCACGGCGCCAATCGGGCTGAGGCCTGCCGCTCCATTGTCGTCGTCGTTGTTCTCGTTAGTTCCCGGTGAGTAATTACCCTCAGGTGTGCTTGTAGTCAGAACGACAACAATCCAGTTGTCCTCAGAGCCAATCCCAACACCACTGAACTTGGTGTCATTGAGATAGCCAGAGTAGAGCGACTTTGTGAAGTTGGACAGCACGAGGGTTGGATCGAGATTGGGGACACAGGCTGGCATTATCTGCCCGTCCCTAGTGGTGGTGACGTTCAGATGGCATTTCGTTAGGAGGTTAGGGAAGCTGGAAATCTGAGGTTCGGTTCCAGGCACGGTGTTGGCGCCTGTAGTGTTGGTGCAAGGTTGCTTCTTAAACTGATCCGCGACTTCACTAGCTAGGCATTCTGCTCGGTCACTCTTGGTTAAAGCCGTCAAGTTTAGAGATGTTCGGTACTGGTTGATCCCTTGAAGAAGATTGTCTTCCTCGTCTGCATATGACAAAACGACACCAAAAATCTTAGCACTCGACTTAGATCAGCATCAAATATCAAACTTATAGTCATTAATCTAGAAAGTCACAGAAAGGGATGACAAACAACAATATTCATGGATTTTCAGTAGAACTCAGAAGTGTAGAAACCTTAATCCCAACACAGAGTTAACATGCATCAACAAGATTTCACCAATCTGTCAGACAACGTAGTTATCTTTACCTACTTCTTGATATATTTGAGCAAAATCGCACGATGAATTTCTTCTTATCCCATTACATCTACCATACCTTATAGGTATCAACCATTTCCTACTATAACTGAAATTGGGAAAGTTGTTTAGCTCTGAGAGATGAGAGATATTGGGTGATGTTGTATTTGATCTATAATATATGACCCATCTCAATAAAATCTCACCTCAAATTTACTAATCTAACCATCAAACAAGCTAAATAAAGTTCCAAAAGCAATAAATAGTTCAAATGATGTTTGAAATCTTCATCCATAAGTCCATAACAATAAAATAAGATGCTTATTTCAATGTTTAGGAACTGCAAAAAGTAATGAGAAATCATCATTGCATCAGAAGGAAGAAATGGTAGATCTAGCATACTAATAGCGTTCGAGTAAAGCAACGCCTTTAATTTTTCATTATACCAAACTTCAAAGGCAAATATACAAACACAATCTTATCCTTGATCATTTAACATCTATGTCCAGAACTTTAAGATCTTCAGATTGAAATATTAAATAATCATGGAAATTAACCGAACTGAAGATTCCACTTCTGCATAACATTTTACAGTCCAAATTCCCTAAGAAAAATCAATCTGCACTCTAGCGGTTATCAATCGAAATAGCAATAGCTGGATCGCAATGCAAGTCTCCTCACAATGCAAATCCAATAACCCACCAACTAAGTCAAAAACTCATGAGAGAAAATACAATATTACAATTTCAAATCTCCGAAAAAAATTCTAGCTAACATTTCTATTAATCACTAGAAACTTTCATATAGAGAAAAACCTAACTGAAAAATTGCAATGCAGGAACAGTGTGGAAATTCTTACCGTCGCATTTGATGAATAGAGCAGAGTGAAAGAGTAGAGAGAGAAAGAGAAGATGCGAGAATGACGCCATCAAAGAAGACTTGGAGGCTGGAGCTGAGCTGAGTTTCTGTACTGTAATTTGTTGGACACGGGTTTATGATTTGTGATTATATGAAAATGTCGCACGGCGTCTTTTCGTTAGCATGTCAATTTCGATATCAACCTTTTCTTGATTTTTTTATTACTACTACTATGTAGTAGGAGTATTAAATATATGTTCGAATTAAAGTTCCACCGACTGAATCTCATAAATAAAGACCGAGTAAATCAAATTAACCAACCATTCACAAAAAACTAACCTTTGATTTTATCATCAATAATTTTCTCTTGTTAAAAAATACTGGTCTCTAGTTTTTAAGTGAATAATAAATCGATTTATGCAAAAAAAATGAGAATATATTATATATAGACAGAGCATTTGAGCTGGTGAGCAAGATTTTGCTGGCCCAACAGCCACGACAAAGACTTGCTGCCTGAATTTTTATAAAATTAAATGGGCAAATCACAGGAAGAATAAGGAATTTTAATTAAATAGAATGTCCCATAATTTTATAACGCAATAAAAAAAACGATGAATAATAGATTTAGTTCGTAACAACAAATTGGTTTGACACCGTAATGAGTTAAACAAAGACGCCTGTTCATCAAGAAAGCGGCATCGTTTAATATAAAACATCAACAATATACTACATGTAACAATGAAATTTTTTCTCATCATGATAATTGCATACTAATCCAAGCTCCACGGATATGACCAAAATTCATGATTTTTCAAATAATTTGGACTGTTAAGTCCATTTATAGCAAAAAGGAAGAGCATTAAATTTCAGTAATTTGACATCATTATTGAGAATGAGTAAACAATGCACATATAAAATATGTGGCAAAATCTGAAGTCCAACAATTAACAACTGCCTTAGATCTGTTGGAGGATGACATCGCCACTAGAAACGTCGAACTCGGAAGGAGCTTTCTCGATGTTCAGAGCTTTAATCTTGCCGTCATCCACATAGGCCGACCACCTTCATGTAAAGAGCGCAAAGGTTAGTGAAGATGGATCGATATGGTCTGATTTTTGGAATAGAACCAACCGGATTAACTGAATATCATCGCACAGCCACATAGTGAAAATACCTGTGGGATCGAGGTCCAAGTAATGCAGCGGATAGATCTATCATCAAGTCAAGCTTCTTGTGGAAGCTCCCATCGAAATCTCCATAAAATTCAATCTGCAACAACACAAGATGAAGACCCAACACAGTCAATATGCTCTTCAATAGCACGAGCATAAGATGAAAGATCAACTATTCTTTAGGCCCGAGATAAAGGCCCTTGCCATAGAAAGGGACCAAATTCGTTAGCTAATGAGGCTGACTAATAGATAGCAAAGGCAAATAGCATTTATTCAGACACGGCATTACCAAATACTTAAACCACAAATCGAACAAAATCATTAAATCACAAGGCCATATAGATGAAATCAGTATATGACACCATTATCAACAGCTCATCTTTCTCAAGCAACAAAGTTTTATTCAGTAAATGTGAAACTTACAGCTTCTTTAGCTTGAAGTTTTTCAGCCCAGGCGTTGATTGTATAGGGATCATTGACAGCTACACATATAACCGAATCAATTCCTTTCCTCTTGAAGCTGTCGATATTTCTATTGTAGCTAGGGACATGTTGTGCCGAACACACTCCAGTGTATGCT
This sequence comes from Salvia hispanica, assembly GCF_023119035.1. Lineage (NCBI taxonomy): Eukaryota > Viridiplantae > Streptophyta > Magnoliopsida > Lamiales > Lamiaceae > Salvia > Salvia hispanica. The sequence continues at coordinate 32,970,003 of NC_062966.1, read as the reverse complement.
CCCTAAGGGTGTAAAACCAAACTCAATCAATATGCAGAGAAACAGATTAAATTACCCTCTTTTTCTCTAAGAAAAGGCAAAATAATAGTAGAAAAAATGATGGCTAAAACGAACTCGGCCTCATGCTACTATCACACCTAATATATTGACAGGAGAGATTGCATACACAATTTCTTAACAGATTCAAATTTTAAAGAGTTGAACTTCTAATAATATACTTCAATGAACAGAATATAAAGATTATCGTTCCCAATGAAATCTTTTTATTCTTCCCATTTGAGCCATTTACTTGAGTGACTTTCACGGGATAAACCCATTCAAACCATTGACGTATAAAAATATCTAATGAATTTCTTCAAAATGTAAAAGATTCAATTCAACACGATAAACTAAATCAATCACAAACTATGTTAAAATAAAAGCCGGAATGAACAATTTCTAATCTCCTAAATAAATATCACAATGCTACCTAAACACACGAATGAATAATCAAAAGAAAAGGAGAAATCGATCCGAATAACTCACCGGAAGCCCAAAGATAACAACTTTCTTGCCCTGAAAAAAAAAACAAAATAATTAGAATTCCAAGTAATCCACTCGAAAACCCTACAAAAACAGAATGATTTTCACCACATTTATTACGGATGGAATGAATTAACCTTGAAAATGTCTGTGAGTGGAGTGGTGGCGAATTTGGATGAGACGCCTTCGTCCCAAGAGCGAGCTCTCTGGAGGGAAACATCCGATGAGGCCGATATCAAGTCCGAGCCCACTGCAACCGACGCGAATGCCCTTGATGCTTGGAAACCGCCGATCGCTGAGTTAATCACCGACGTTCGCTTCAGCAATGCAGAGAAAGCCATAGCCATTTCTTCAGATTTTCCCCTTTTTTTTTGGTAGCGCACTGAAATGAGAGGATATATACGTTTCGCGTTTTATTTCGACAGCTAAAAATAAAATCGTGTTTCTTTCTTTATTTTCTGTCGATTTAATTTTTTGCTATAATTAGGGCTCAAAAAAGTCGAAATACTCTTTCCATCCCATTTTTACAGCCAAGAGTTACTACTACTATTTCTGTTTTAGAAGATCAACTTAGTATTACATAATGAAACTATTCTTAATCTCTTTATTTTAATTTTTTTTTATAAAAAAAAAAAAGCTCTTTATTTGTATTAACCAATTAAAGAATGTTCTAAGGCTTTAGGTGATGAAGTTAGCCAGTCAATGGCGATTTTTATCCGATCTTCGACCCGCTAACTCCATCACAATCTCAAAATCCAACTTCTCCACATGAGTTTCTACTTTCTACTCGAGGGACGATTACACAATAACAAAGCACAATCGATCACACGATTGGAATAATTATTGGAGGGGGGGATCTCCAAATGCAGAAAGCATTAAAACTGGCATAAACAGCTTGATGTTATTGATCATCCAGATGCACCGTGCAGAGGTAAACCAGCATCAACAACTTCTCAAACAGATTTTCAGAAAACATAAACCCTAAATCCCTAAGAGAGTGTTTCAGAGCAAAAGAACCAAGTCCAGCAAAGACCCAAAGTTTCCGCTACTTCTGAACATCAAGATTTTACGGGCTCAGCTCTAGGCCTCCATAGTCCAAGCCGGTACTTGTGGGCATACTTCAGTATCAGCTTTCTCTGCAAAAATAACCAAACACTCTTCCATGAGTTTATCCAGTAAAGAAAAGGTCTGTGGTTGGAGATATGAACGAACGAACTAGTATGGTTCATATATTTGTCACAACATTTGTCAATAAAAATCACTGTGTCAAGCTTGTTAATTATGTAGCTCTTTGAGCTAGATATTAAATAAAGTAGATGGCCTTCTGTCTTATAAGGCTTTACATGACAATAGAAGGGACCATCTTTGCCAAATGGAGCTCAAAGTATACGAACATATCATACGAGCTGAGGTCAACATGAAATAGTTCATGTAGGACTGACCCCAGATCATGCAAAGATGGGACCAGAGGGGTTTCTTGAGACCTCTATAGTACACATGTTCATGTATCCACATTCCCGACCCAAACCATGAGTCTCATTAGATATCTTAGAGACTTAGACAAATTCTTTTCAGTTGCAAAATTACAATGATCAAGCATATTCACTTCAGCTCCAATTATGATGGTTTTGTTAACCTATGTTACAGAGTGCTCTACTGGCAGAACCAATAGTCATGAAACAGAAAGCAAAGCGAACAACATGGTCTAAATTTATCATATACTGTATTACTAAAAGACTTTGGAAAACCATTATCAGGTCCGAATACATCCTTATAAGTTTGTAAAGACATAATTTTAACTTTCAATTTTAATACCTGACTACATAAGCAATTTTGGCAATAAAACCTTTGTTGATCAAGAGAAGCGGTAATGCAATGCAAGAGGTGGGATTATTCCACCCAAACTGTAACAAGGATACGAATACCTATAAAAGCATAGGCTAAGCACACCAGTGCATCTTTCAGGGAGAGATTCTCAAACAAGAGAAGAAAGCAAAGCAATGAACCAAGTAAAAGGCATTATGATGATAATACCAGTTATCTATTTTCAGCAGCCCTAGCTTCGGCTATTGATCTAATAAGCACTTAAGTATATATCTAACCCTTTACAAAACCAAAATCAATTTCCACAATCCATCTAAAACCCACATTAACTAAGACACAAGCTAAAATACGTACACAAAGAGAGAAATTTCTCTTACGTCTTTGCAAGGGATCCCGAGCCGCTTGAGCTTAATAGTTCGAGTGACGAGAAGCTTATTCAAATCTCCAATCTCAGATTCCAACTTCTCCACATGATTTCCTAATCCTCGCCCCACTCCGTTCAAAAACTCCGGAATCCCAACTTTCACTGCATTTTCAAATCAAAGCGATTGCAGCTCATTTTCTGAAACTGAATCGAACAAGCAAAAAAAATAAGATCAGAAGAAAGCATCTTGCAATTTCTTACCCATGTAATGACTGGATTTGGTTGAGAAATTCGCAATTCCAGATACATGATTTGAATTTGTGAAAAATGAAGATAATCGGCTGCTTCCCGTCTGGATTTGCCTCCAAAGAGCCATATCAAAAATGGAGAAATAGATTTTGGATTTTGTCTATAGAGAGCTAAGCATAAACCCTAAGATTATTGCGGCCTCTAAACGACAGCGTATCAGTGATCTCTTTCTTGTCCTCCTTTTTTTTTCTTTTTCCTTTTTAATTTTTATCTATTTAACGCATTAATGTTTAGTTTCAAACTTAAATCCTTTTTAGATGTTTTAAATCTAGATATTGTTTTGTTTTTTCAGTTGGACTAAATTAAATTTGATCATTGAGTGTTTTTCATAACAAAAAAATTGATTACAATATAATTATTCTTGTTTAGTATGGATCAAGATTTAAGTTAAGTGAGTCATTTTTTTTTTCGCTCTCTCTTTTGCTTTTTTCTCTCAGCATTTTTGTGCATCTTACTTTATTTTTTTAGTTAACTAATAAATTTTCATTTTCTTTAAACTTGTGCCAAAAAATAATGCAACGGGGGAGTACCTCAATTTTTAACTCATCCCTTATTAGATTTGATTTAAAGCCCATCATCTTATTAACTAGTTGGATTGTCATAATTCTAAGTTTTTTAAAAGTCTTTGTTAATAAACAGAGAAGTAGTATAAATTTTTCATTTTTTATTGAATTGTATTTTCAATGAATATCAAATGCCGTGTCCCAAATAAACAAATGATTGGACTTATCGTTTCAACACAATTTAAATACACCTAGGCCCATAAAAGTCCTACACTCCTAAATAAAAAATTTAAGTTACAGTATATATTACATTACAATTATTTAAATAAAATATTTAATTTAAATAAAGTACTCGTATTATGCATTAAATAGTGGAGTACTAGTAAAATTTAAAATTTTGGGAGTTTTATTATTTCAAAACAAAACCAATCCGGCCAGATCAGAATTTCGAAGATAAAGAAATTTAATTTGAAAGATTAGAATCATATTTAATATTTTTGTTTGGTTTGATTTTATTTGTCAGATTTAGAGTATTTTATACTTGAGCCAAAGAAATAGTATGATGATTACATTGTTTCCAATATACCATGCTCGCATAACGGCATAAGGATTGTAGTGTTCAATATTCATCCCATTGCATTTTTACACCCGACTTCAACCATACTAATTAATTTGGCATTTTGGATATCAAAAGCTCGAATCTCGTCGTATTTATAAGAGAAAATAATGGCATTCATATCAACATACTACTATTTCATACAGAATACATGTCCTAAGAACAATTGTTACTGGTCAAAAATTGGAAATTTGAGAAACATTAGATTAATTAAATTAGTTTTGTGAGTTTTAAGTAACAAAAAATGAGTGGAGTGGATGGGCAAAAAACAAGAAAGGGGGTTGGAGTTTGACCATTAAGTCACAAGAAACATGCACACTGCCCTCTTTCCAACTGACATAATGTGGTCGGAACGCATTTGGCACCCTCCTAACCACCTCACCTCAATCTCTAATCCTAACTTTTTCTTTTCATTTTTTATATTCCAACTCATGTCTATCTATAACTCCTTTATTAATAGCAAGAGGTGAACAAATCATTGGAGATCTTATCATAGTTAAATAAATGAAACTTCAATAGTAAAACTACTATTATTCAATCATTAGTCAAGACATTAATTATTTTATTCGTTTGTTTCTTTTTACTAGTGGATCTAGTAAGGTTAATTTTACTTTTTTCATTAAAAGTGACCCCAATACTATTATTGGTCTATTAAATTACAAACTTTAGTCAAATTTTGGTATTTTTTACAAATTTTAAATTTATTCTAAAATATTATATATTTTACATTTTTGTTTACTGTATTATTTTTCACGGCAGATCAATCATCTTATTCGACTTACTTTCGTGCATTTCCTTTATTCTGTTGACACTATTAAATCAATATGGTTTTCTACGTGTCTTTTTATCCTACGTGTCACAAACACAAATTTTATGGTTGCAACGTATAATAAGTTTTTTTTTGGCAAATATATCTTATTATATTTGGGTTAGATTGTGAAATAAACATAATGTAATGTTTGTGATCTTTTAAGTTAATTCTAAAATTCATAGGAAAATATCAAAGTTCATAGTTTTAAAAACCAATATCAATATGAAATTTAGACATCTTATTAAAATGGCGTTATACATATATTGGATTTGGCATTATGAAATTGTATATTGAACGTACATGTGCAAACACTATTGTATGTACTTGTGTAGTACTAATATTTAATGGTCATACGAGTTGGAAAGAGTAATGTAATTATGCATTTGATTAAATATGCATATGTGATATGACTATGATTTATTATTGTCTAGTAACTTGACAATATTTAATGATTTCATTATATTTTATCATTTTATAGTCTAAACACGATATCTCAATAAGGTTTTGAACATTTTCACTTCTATAATACTTTGCACTAGTAATAATTTATGATCCGAACTTTTAATTGGTGTGATTTGGAAAATGGCCCTAAATTTTAAAATATGGAGTAATAAATTATTTGAAATAACATGAAAATTATAAATATAATTGGAATGTTAAAAAGAGCATTAGCCTATATAAAACACTAACTTTTGGTCACATATGTTATCTTTTACAAATTGTAAAAGTTGGTTATAAAAATAATGAACTTTGACATTTAAATTAATTTCACATGATTTTAGTTCGATGGAATTAAAAACTTATGAGGTTCATCCAAATAACCTTATTATCCACTTGCATATCAAACACATATGACACTACTACTATTTAAAAATTTGGGCCATTTAAAAAATTTCTTACAAGTCTACAACTACTATTTATAATTTTTAAAGTTCATTTTAATTTTGTTTCATAAACACATCGACACTTTTATACCTCAATCTCTTGTTATTATTGTGTCTATGTACAGTACATATTCGTTTGATAAGAAAGATGAGATATAACAAGATTTGTTAAATAAGATAAGAAATGCGGGCTTCGTGTCAAGATAAACTCGGATGAAGGTTTTTTCGTTGTTGTTTGGTAGACAAAAAATTGTCTAGATTTTGTATTAATAAATCATAATAAATGAGGTAGAAATGCTATCCGACCAAATTTGTGAGATGCATATCTTTGTATTTTAAGAAAAAATATGCGGGCTCGAATGGGCCATAGAGAAAACCACGGGCTGACATAATAGGTTAACTATGATATCAAACACTTAGAAATAGTCATATAAGTATCTATATCTAGGCATTACTACCTTATCAAACGGGCCCTATTGTTCACATTTTTATACTATATCATTCTTAAAAAACAATAATAATATGGAAATATTAAATAATGGAAGCAGTCTGCATACAAATCAGGGGAGTATTTTTTTTATCTGCAATAATATTTTGTTTTTTGAAAAGAAAATCTTAAATTATTCTTGAAGTAGATTGATAATTATCATCGTGCTAATAAACAATCATAACCATAACGCGCTTTCACTATTTTACCCCTGGTTTAATCGGCTCATCAGCTTATGGTATCTTCGACTAATCGGCTCGGCTTTAGACTAACATGATTATTACTGTACTTTATTTCGTTTTTCTTTTATTTATATTGAAAATCTATTAAACAGATAGAGGTTTGCAAAAAGAAGAAAAATAAAGTAAAAGATAGTGACAAGATGTTGAATTTTATGTGGGCGTTGGAGTAATAGTTAAACTTAGAATCTCTAATTTTTCAATTCATACTATTTTCTCAAATAAATCTTTACAATAGTATAAAAAAATAAAATAACTAAAATAGCCACGTGATCTATGGCTCCATTTAATTTTATTTTATTTTGAGAAAGAAAGCGTAGAAACTCCTCAATAAAAAACAAGATGGGAATGCATAAATAGGAGTATTCATATATGAGTATTAATTATTGAGGGATGAATGTCCATGTTGAATATTAACCCACATACGATTTCCATTAATAAACACCAAGTCTATTAAAAATATGTTTGAATTTTTTAGGTAAAAAATGTAGTATTATAAAGTTTGTTAAAAATTGTGTTATTTATTGGCTATATACATTTATACCCAATATCGTGCATTAAGATATGTACTATATGTTCGTGTACTATAAAATTGAATGAGCATTAAACGTATAACAACTCTACCAATTATATCTCAATCTTTTCAATATTAAATGAGAGTTAAGTATCCCATCTACCCTGATTTTTAGTTTTACCAATTTTATTTCGATTTTTAAATCAAACAAATTCATCTTTACCTTTAATAATTGTTTCAGTTCTATGGCAAATTTTAAATTGCGAGGTGCACAGTGAAATGGCGTGTATATTGAGTAAGTTGCTACAAATTGAAAACATTAGGTTAGTATTGATAATTAAAACACTTGAAATAAAAATTGACACACTCATTATAGGTTGTGGATAAAATTGATAAATTCAAAATTTGAGATGTCATTGATAAATTATAGATGGTTGTAGATAAAATGGATAAATTTAATTTTTTGAGATAAAATTGATAAAACTCTATCATATATATTTAATCAATTTTTTTCGAGACCTATATAAATTGCATGCTCTTTAAAAATAAAGTAAAAAAAAATAATCAAAAGCTAACATAATCTAGAAAGGAAGATAGTGTGGAAATAGAATTACTTTCCATCGACGCTAGTTTAAAAAATTATTAGCATGGGAAATCGTTCACACTACAAATGTAGAAATTTCGGGTCTTAACTCTTAACAGTCAAGCCCCACAATTAAAGTAAAAAATAAAACAATTTTCTCTCAATAATCGTAAATGAAAGTTTATTGAAAATCATATTCTCCGACAACAATATTTTTCTAACAAATCCATAAAGATTAATTAGCGGGAAATTTATAATAAATTTAAGGAACTTTATAATTTCATGTTAATAACTCATTCATTTAATAATAGGCAAAGTTTGTTTAATTTCTCTTTCAACTAATTAATGAAGAGGAATCAGCGACCAATGACTGAAATCGGGGAAAGGTGATGGTATTATGGAGGGAAGATGGTAGAACCCACCAATTCTTGAATTAATTTTTATATATATTTCCAATTATTAGTTTAGCTAATTAATTCCACACAAGGCTAGAATAAAGAAACTTGGAAAGCAATACAATCTTGCATTATTTTTTATTGTATTGTGCAAAATCCATACACACCCATCTTATTATTGTACAACTTAATTTATTAGATCACCAAGTTTAAGTGTATGACATATACTCCTATACAATTAAGGAAGTATTGGATATTTTAAAGAAAAAATATTACCTTAAACTCAATCCAAGTATCCACTTGATTATATGTTAAACAATACCTAGAAGTTTGAGCTTTGAATGGGAAGTCCCTCGAAATTAACCCTCTCAACCCCACTTCTTTTGACTTCTATCACTCTTTATAATTTTAAATTAGGTTAATGTTGCTTTCTAATAAGTCTAGTTAGTCACGGGATTTCAAACAAAATACTTGGCCCTTGATTGGAAATCCAATCAATTTATTTATCTACTTATAAATATAAATATGATTATTTGCTTATAAATAATTAAACTTTTATCAAATTTTAATTTTATTCACTATTAATTTAAAAATCTCCATGTCAATTAATGTATTTCAGATTTTGCTAACAAGACCAAATTAGAAGACAACAATTAAATTGTTGTTGTGGCATAATTGTGGTTATATTGCTTACACAAGGCCAACAACCCCCGTGGTAGTTCTCCATTTCTAATTTTTATATTGTAGATAAATCTATGGGCAAGAGAATCTGCTAGGCGAATATAGGAGATTCTTCATTCAAGATTGAATCTTTACCAAGAGCGTAACTTCATGTTTGGTTTCTTCTGCGATTTGGTGCAGCCGAGACTGAGGATGATTGATGCATTTTGTATAGGTATGAACATAATTATTGAACATCTTTTTTTCAAGTGCGAGCCACCTAGTAGTCTTTGACATTTTTGTTGGGATCGATGGAATATTTCTATGTGTATTCTCAATCATACAAAAGAATGTCTGCTATCTTGGATGGGTGTCCTATTTAGGAGGTTCGACAATATCGTGTGGATATCTATGTTCTATGTCATTTCAAGGCCAATTTGGAACATTCAAAATAAAGCCGCATTTCAATATTTTAAATTAAACTGAAAATTTGAGAAGAATTGACTCATTTGGCGTCTAGACACTTGGGCAAAGGGATGGTGTCCAAACCTCCCCTTTCTCCGACCCTTTGTATTGAGAATCTAAACCATATTAGATAGTGGTAGAATTTAAGAATGTCACAAAATGGTACGCATTGAGTGAGTTCTTCTGATATACGTCACGAAAATTTATAGAGGAGTATCATAAATATACATTTAAAATTTGGTACGCCACGTAATATACGAATCGGAGATCCCTGCGCATGAGTGGCAAATTGATGATATCATCGTTTGATCTACGCGTTACTGATGCTTCAATCCAAATAATTCCTTAATTCAAACACAATAATTTAATGATTAAGACTTCTAAAATAAAATGATTCCATCGTAGATCAAGTGAGGGGATTGTTAATCCTTGGACGCAAAATAGTACTTCCTGTCAACTAAGATATAATTAGAATTGGAAAATTAACAGATGGATTTGACATGTAACAATTCGACAAGTTGATAGGATTTGTTGCTTATTAGATCCAATAATTAGTTTATAAAAGGGATTTGTTATAGTATAGTGCAAGGTTGAATTTATAAGGTTCCTAAATAAAGGAAAAAAATATATCAATCCCTAGGTTGATAGAACGTTAGGATGATTGATTAAGTAGAATCATTCTTAATGAGTACGCTAATTATTATTAGTTTTGTAGTAGTAGTATATTAAATGGGGGTGTCACGTTTCTTTTTCCTTAAAAATTGTATGTGTCCTTGATTTGTTGAATTACCGTAAAAATTAAATTTGACCAAAATATATAGAGCCGAATTTTCGACCAGTCAATTGAGATAATTAAAATCAACATAGCAACCTAATTATTTTCAATAATGTATAACCATTTTTAAAATTTATTTAAGACAAAAATATTCTGCAATTAACTTTTCATATCCTTAGATTGCCTTGTCTTAATAGATTGTGTTGTGTCACTTGTTTACTTGGGCGTAATTTGAGTACGTGGTGCATTATGAGGTCGATATTCTTTATATGCATGTCTGATATTATCGTTAGTTTTTGTGATTTTTGTAATTCTCTTTTGATATCTGGTGTATCGATCATGGACTCTCCTCGTCAATTGATGGCTTTCAAAATTTTCATATTTATATACAAAAAAAGGATAAACGAGTAGGTATTCAGTATTCTAGACCTACAAAATTTTCAAATATTTCCTTAAAAAATAATTTTGAAGAAAAGTATTAAAAATTTATGAAATAGTCACACATATTTTTCAATTATAAAGGGCCGGGGAGAAGAATGGTCGTACTAAATACTTAAATAATAAAATTAAAAATATAAAGGAGGTAGACATGTAATGATTAAAATCATGCACAAGATTGTAAGATCGTGATATTAAATATAAAAAAATCATGATTGTAGTAAGCATGATTGGTGTCTCTCATGTAGTTTGAGTACCACGTGCAACAAATTGAAATATATTTAGCAGCTTTTGAATAATACTCCTACCATTTTATCTTTTCAATTTAAAATCAAGTTATATTTCTATTTTAGTTGAGTGTACTTAAATTGTTGATCCTAGTGTTTTAGATCTTGATTGACGTTCAATTAAAAAAGTGAGTTTTCAAATGGATCGACGTACATGTTGCTGGACTATTGCTATATTAAAGATATGATTAAATATATTGTGTGCCAAGATTCTTCGATCTTATGAGATTTGAGGAAAGTTAATTTGACCTTATTTCCACCTAACAGTTTCTCTTCAATCAAAGTTGACCTTATGTATGTATCGAGCATTTTTTTTAGTAATCTCGTTAAGATAAGATAACATTGAGATTCAATTAGGCTGAATTGCATACCATATTTATCATACATTCATACTACTCCATAAGATAGTAGTAATTGGGAAGAATATTGAGCAATTTAAAATAATTGATGACTATGCTTCCACTATATAATATCGGACTAGCTAATGACCTAATAAGTTAATTTTGTTCAACCTCACGAAGCCCCAAAACTGTTGAAAAAAATTATAAATAAACAAATTCACGACAATAAGCTACTACTATTTCATTTCTTACTTTATTTCAATCTAGCCCAAAAATCCAAGAAAATCTTAAGCAAATATTCCCTCTGTCCCACTTTAGGAGTCTCAGTTGAGTTCGACACGAGTTTTAAGAAATATAAAGGAAATTTAGAGAGAAAAGATAGTGAAATGTGAGTCATACTTTTTTATATTAGTTTTATAATAAAATGTGAGTGAAAAAATGTTAGTGGATTGTAAGGCCTAATATTATATATGAAATATTCCAACCGGGACTCCTAAAACCCAAAAATGGTAAACCGTGACTCTTAAATTGGGACAGAGGGAGTAATCACTAGTTTTGGTTGTTAACAATAAGCTAGTTTAAACTCGTTTTATGAGACACTTCGCTAAAAGTTTCTATTGATACCATATGAGTTCTTCGGTATGCTTGTGTCACTCGAGTTCTTAATCGATAAATTAAACTCGCATTACTTGAGTTTTTTTTATACACATTGTATACTAGTGCCATTTGATTTCTTCATGGTTAATTTATGCTCATATTACTTGAGTTCTTCATTGACAATTTAAGCTCGGCTCTTATGAAGAAGTTTTATTTATTATGCATGTGCTAAGAGTTTTATTAGATATTTTTTGTTTATTTTAGGAATTGAATAATTCAGATAAAATAGTATGGATTATTTCAAAACCGTTATATGGTTGTTATGTCATGTTAAAACATGGAATCGGAATTTGGGAACAACATTGAATCAAATATTGGAGCTTACAATTTGATGTTGTATTGTAAAATTTGTGGTATGATTATATCTATTTCGTCTGTTTCGATTCTAGGTGACACATTTTCATTTATAAGATGTACTACCTCCGTTCCCCAAAATTTGCTACACTTTGACCTGACACGGGTTTTGAGAAATGTAATGGAAAGTGAATTGAAAAAGTTGGTGGGATGTGGGTTCTACTTTTAAAGTATTAGTTTTATAATAAAATATGAGTAGGAATGAGTTAGTGGAATATGAGGTCCACTACCAAAAATGGTAAAAGTGAAATGTATTAAATTTTCAGGGACGGACTAAAATAGTAATATGTATCAAATTTTCAGGTAAAGAGGTAGTAACATGTAACGTTCTAAATTACACATGTAAGAAATATAATTTCATTGTCTAAATTTGACGTGCATGTTACATTAAGACATTAAGATTAAATCTTATTTTGACAAAATCTCAGAGTCCTACGTTGAATATGGAGTGCAAACATACTGCTACTCCAATTTCCAAGTCTCAAACAATAATTCTATTGGAATTATCTTCTCTTTTCTCGAATAAATTACTCTACTAATTATGGTGTAATAAGCAGAAAATGGTACTAGTAGTAGTAGTGGAGTAGGAGTATGTAGTAGTCGGGTGACAAGTGTCAAGTACGAGAGGCGGGTCCCACTAAATTTACTGTGTGATTAGACAGATGAGATGGGGCCCACGATGAGTATGTCCGCCGATGGCCAAACACTGGGGTCGCCCGCACTGGAATATCTCTACTTTTGATGCTCTCTTCTAATTTGTTTATTTTTTAGTGATAAGACTATACCATATATCCTGCAAAATTCCTGTGGAGTCTCAACGCCGTTAGATTTGACGTTTGATTTACCTCTTTAACGAGCTCTTCTTCTCTCTCTACATTGTCTCCGTCACATTTAATTCTATCTACATATCTTTTTTAAAAAGAATAGTAAGTACTACTCCCTATATTAAATATAACAAAAAATCAAAGTTATTATTGCAAACAAATTGTGATTAAACCGTGATTTACTTATTTTTATTAGAAGACTCCAACTAATTTTGGTTTTTTGGATGGTTTAGTTGATTAACATACCATATCGTGTTTGAGAAATTATAATCACGTTTCTTTACTAAAATATTATGTATATGTAGCATGCGTTTCAAAGTTCACGACTCAATTCGAGGTTGTAAGTAATTGTGGTATCCTTCCTCATTTCGAATAATAACAAAAAACCTTATTAATTATCGTAAATAACATAATTATCAAAATCATTGTACTACACTCTTATTTAGTATTCTGACTCTTTTCATTAAATGTTCTTAGCCATCAAATTACACATATTGAAAAATAGAAAATCTGACTTAATAATCTTATTAATCATCATACTAAATAAACAGGTGGAGTACAATTAATTGCCAAATTTCATAAAGTATCACTAAACACGAATAAAATGGGAAAAATGTCATAATTGTACTCAATTTTGGATAGATGACATTTATTAGTGAATAAGAAGATAAGAGACATATTTAAAAAGTAGTAATCGACCGAGAAGAAAATTTCAAAGAATATTACTAGTAAAACTAAATTATAGGAAATGAAAATTCGATTTATGTCTTGTAAGAAAAGTTGATGATTTTGGGACCGACAAAAAGAAGTAAATGACTTTATTTTCGACATAGGTGGAATATTATGTTTGTGTCACACAACAATCTTCTCTATGATATAGTCAATCTTTATCTCAACTAGAGGGTGTTTGTTTTCATTTTCAAATATGTGTTTTTTAATTCTTATGTTATCATGGAAATTCAAATTGCTTTTATTCTTTTGTAATACCTTTTCTTTTATATCATAGTTATATCAATATTTTTCTGGAGTATATGACTGTGTAATACTTAGTAACCACATAGATGTGTATTTGATATTTATAGTATGTGCATGTATTAGTTTAAGTAGAGCGATTTAATATCTTAATAAAAAAAATATTATAAATGTATATTTTTAGTGTATATTAGTTCAACCTACGCGCTGACGATCTTTGATATACATCGATTTTAGTAAGGTTATTATATAGTACACTCTTTATTTATAGTGTAAGAGCAGGTCTTGTGAAGAGCATTGGTGTGGTGTTATGCTCTTGCAGAAGAGCATGAAATTGAAAATCAATACAAGCGGATCTGAATATTCTTTAGAGAAAGAGCATGGATATAGATACTATATTTTGACAAATGGAATATATAGATACTGCATTACTACTATTAATATATGAGCAAACCTAAGCCTACTATTAAGAATAAAATGAAATTAATTTATTCAAATCACATTAGTAAATACTTCAAATACTAACGTGGAGTGTAATTCAATGCATATATTAATTAGTAAATTAAAAATAACATTATAAAAAATTTACTTTTACATAATTAATTAACAAAAATATTTAGTCGTATTAATAGTCATTTATAATATTCTATATAACTAATATAAAAACAATAAAAAATGCAAATGCAGAACCTATATAGATATATACACATGCTAAAAATTATTAAAACTTAGTCAGTCAACAATAAATACACACCATCCACGAAGATGATTATGACAGTTTTTCTTCTACAAAATACTGGTTTGAAGGTAATTGTGTGTATGATACTTTTCTTAATGATGCCAAATAATTCCCTATATGAATAAACTACCTGTAAAAACGAAGAATAACTGTACAATTAAATTGTTAGTATACGATATAATATCATTCTTCTATTGTAGATAGGATCCAAAAGAAAAAGTAACACGATAAGAAGCAAAAATAAATTAAATAATCAAACTAAAAACATAAAACAACAGGAAAGGAAACTAACATGTTAAGCTCGTGAATTCATCTGCAATAAATGACAAAGAAAGAAACAGTAAATGAACAATAAACAGAAAGATAGTTTATACTTTAGAGAAAAGAAAATTAAGCGAATCTTTCAACAATAAACAGATAAATGATTTTAAAAAAAGAAAGTTGAGCAAATCTTTTGTGAACATATACCAAAAAAAGAGATCATTAGATCAACAATAAATAGAAAGATAGTTTAGAGAAGAAAGCAAACCTCTTATGGCAATAAATTGACCTGCAATATTTGCAAAAATAAAAACATTCAGCATAAGCAATAAAAACACCGAAGATTTAGAGAGGAGAAAAGAAACTAACCACCCATTAATTAACTCTCTATTAATTTTAAATAACTTCCCACTGACTTCAAATAACAATTTAATAAAACAAAAGTAGTTTTATTTTAAATAATACTAATATCTATTTTAAAAGAATATTTCCCTAAATATTCAAAAACTCCCCTTTTATATATTGTATAGATTTGTGTTGATTTAAATAGACTGATTTAATATTGTAACCAAAGATATCAGGTGATTGTATTAGTTTAAGTAGAGCGATTTAATACTTTAGCCAACGATATCAGAAATGTGTATTTACAACGTGTGTTTGTAATGATTTAAATAGACCGATTAAATTATTGTCATAACTAGACGTAAGGTGATTGTATTTGTTTAAATAGAGCGATTTGATATCATAACCAAACAAGGGCAGATCCAGCATATACCCAACTAGGGTATCTGCCCCTTCTCAAATGCATAAAAAAATTTCTATATGATATACTTTTGCCATTCCTCAAGCAAAATTCTGGCTATGCCTCTGTAACCAAATATATCAGAAATATAGTGTTTGTATTGATTTAAGTAGAGTGATTAATATTGAAACCAAAGATATCGGGTTTAAAGATATCGTGACATGATTATTAAATTTTGCATAATTTAAGTAGAGCGACTAAATATCATAACTAAAGATATCGGATTCAAATTTATCGCGACGTCGTCATTAAATTTTGTGCATCCAATGCAAAATATGGACATCCATGGATAATAACATCAAATTTAATTAGGTCCCACTAGAAATAGCATAAAATATCTTCCAACTCTTTTGTACAGTATTATTTTCATTTTAAGCATACACACATAAATAACTTCCTTCCTTATATATTAATCGCTCAAATTTAAACAGGGTGGAGCATTAATTCAAGAATAATAGATTTTATACTAATTAAGTCATGATACTAGGACGCAGATAAGAGTTCAAATAATAATTAAGCTACAGCTAATTAAGATTTCCATTCTAATCCAAAGTGTGCAAAAAAGGAATTACAATTAATTAATGTTTATCTACTAATGTAGACACTACAATCTACTGATTCTTCTGCCAAAATGATTAATATTTTCGTTTTTATCTTTATTTTGGTTTTTCATTAGAGTGTCAGATAATATTCCCAAAGATTTCGTGATTAGAAAATTCCAAAATTGTCCTACATGACAAACAATTCTAATGTGTATCGATAGTGATTTATCAATCTTCTCCATCTCCAATCAATAATACAAACTTTTTAGGAAATTGATGTTATTTTTTTCCCAAATTTAAAAGTTCAGACATATCGCCACCAAAGTCACAATCTATTATCTAAGAACTCAAAAAAAAAAATCGATGTAATTCACTAATTAGACTATCGATATAGAAATTGAATGTCCACACACACACACACACAAAAATACTTTAAATATTTTAAATAGATACACAAATTGAGTGTGGATGCCACAGTCAATCAGTGAAAGGACTGAATGTTTTTTCATGAAATTTTGTACTACACTATACCCCACATCACACTCCACAAATTCATAATGCAATTGGCCACCACTAAACGTTAAATCCTCCACTAAAAACGCCTAGTCAATATACATAATCATTCATTTTCATTATCTTATGTCAAACAAATCTAAATATAGACTAGATTTTGAATCAAATACTCTTCAACTTGGTCAATTTTATTTCCTAGTGTCACACCACACATACCCCCTATTGAATACTAAAATTCACGTGAAGGTAGTGTGAACCATAAATTTAGAGCAAGATATAGAAATCACAATTTGTGCAGAGAGATAGAAATGGACAGGTAGATGGGGTTTATTTTATTCTCTTCCCTTTTGCATTATTTTTCTCAAATGCCATCCTATTTTTTTGCATTTCACAAATTATACTCCTAATTCAGCCAAATAAAAAAAAAGAGGACATATAGAGAAGCAAACTCGAAGTAAAAACATTTCCATGTGTAGTAGTACTATAACATCAATTCAAGAAATTATGAACTATTAAGCTCTTGATTCATCAACCTCCCTCACATCACACTACAACTAGAGGTGTTCTCATCACTGAACATGGCATACTGGTCGGCCCGCTCGCCGGGTGGGGGAGGGTACGGGTAGGGCGGGTAGGGCGCCGGCATGTAGTTCACGGCTGGGGGAGGCCGCGCGTACATCATCGGCTGGAACCTCTCGTTCCCGTTCGCCCTCTGCTGGTTCATCATCATGGCTGCTAGCTGCTGCTGGTAGTAGGGGTTGTTGTTGCCACCCCCCGCCATTTGGTCAGGCGGCCCACCACCCGGGAAGTACCCTGCACCACCACCACTACCACCACCATGAGCCGCGGGCAATCCTTGCACGGCGGCAAGGTTCCCCATCTGCCCCATTGGTGGTAGGTTTCCCATATGCCCCATTTGGCCCATAGGCCCCACATTACCACCACCACCACCCATAGCCATCATGTTAGGCATGCCATGAGGTCCATCACTCATTTTCTTGGCCCCATTAGGCATGAAATTGTGCCCGTTTCCTCCGCCTCCTCCTCCACCGCCACCCCCATTTTTATTTTGGCCAGCATTGCCTCCACCACCACCACCATTCTTTCCCCCCTTCGGACCACCACCACCACCACCTTGATTCGGGTTCCCACCACCACCCTTCTTCCCACCACCACCTCCACCACCGTGGTTCATTTGAACAGGAATGCTACCACCTTCGCCCCCGCCTTTCTTCCCATTCCCAGCAGCAGCACCACCACCGCCACCGGGCTTCATCATCTGAGGGAGCTGGCCATTCATCATGTTCTGCATCATCATCCCGGGAGGCATCTGCGGTCCTCCACCACCATGGCCGCCTCCCATAGCCGCCTTCATCTTACTCATGGCCGCGTGATCCATCTCATCGAGCTCATCATCATCAAAATCATCGTCATCATCATCAAAGTCATCGTCATCATAATCATCATCATCGCTCAAGTCCTCCTCCTGAGGCAGCTTGAACTTGACCGACTTCGCATTCTGCTCCTTCCCACCATGGCCGGGTGGCATCTTCGCATCCTTCATAAACTGAGGCATCATCTTCATATCCTGAAACCCCTTCATCTGCTGCAACTGCTGCAATTGCTGCTGCAGCTGTTGATTATGCCCAGGGGGGCCTCCCCCACCACCACCTCCTCCTCCTTTGCCTCCTCCACCGCCACCCTTTGGCTGATTGTTAGCACCACCACCCTTCTGGCCTTGCCCTTTACTCCCACCACCACCGCCCCCTTTGCCACCGTGGTCGATTTGGAGATTCTTGAACTGGTTGTTGAGCTGGTTTTGATTGTGACCGTTGGAGGGCTTTGCACCCCACATCTCAGCATGCTTCCCATTCTTGATTAGCTTCTTTATCAGTGTGTTTGGATCAACATTCCCAGAAACAGTCACCTTCCCTTGCTCTGAATCTATCTTAGTAGTGTATACACCTACCACCAAAACCCCACATTAATTCCTCTCCAAGATTCACACACACTCACCATAAATTAGTCAAGAAAGTTTGTTCATACCTTCAATCTTCTGCAAGATTTTCTTCACTTTATGCTTACATCCATCACAGTGTATATTGACTTTAAGAACACAAGTCTGCAAGAACAAGCAACCAACCACACAGACACAGCCACCTCAATTAGAATAAAGATTGCAACTTTAACATTCTTGAGCCAAAATCAGACCAGGAAAACAAGAAATCAACACTGAAACTACACAAAAATCAAAACTTTATCCCAACGAAAAAAGTCCATTTCAGTGAAATCAACACAAAACATGAGTGACTGAGAGAGAGAGAAACGGCACTGAAAATCTTGAGTCCCTAAACAAGAAAAAATACTGAATGCACACGCAATACAGCCTATCTCTCTCTCTCACACACACACACACAGAGAACAAATACACAAACACGAGCTCACCATTTATCAAGAAAAATGTGCGTGTAAGAGAAAAGAAAGTAGGTACCTGGATCTTCAAGAACTCGTCTTTACTCATTTTGCAGCCCCCTCAAAGCACAAGCAACACAAATTACAAACAGGGTAATGCAGTGAGAGAGAGAGGTAGATCTGAGTGAAAAAACAGTTTGAACAAAATGATGTGCAGTCCCTTCACAGAAGTCACAAACAAGGAAAAAGGAGAGAGAAAAGGAATTCAGGCCCTGTTTGCAAGCCACATTAACACTTCCCCTGCTGAATTCTGGACTACCTCCATTTCAGAGTTTTGGAGAGAGAGAGAGAGACTGTTGCAAAGGGAAAACAAAACAAACACCCTCACTTGTCTTGCTTTTGGAGCTTTATTTATGGTTAGCCCCTTTTTTTAATACTATTATTATTTTTTTAATAATAAGGTGGTGGGGATGATTATTACTGCATAACCCACCTTTTAATCATATTATATTTACATTTATTTTATTTTTCCTTTTCCCCAAGTTTCACATCGGCTCGGCTCCGATGTTTTCCCGGCTCGGCTTAACTCGTGTGGTAGGTTGAGCTAACCATTGTCAGATTTGAGATGATACAAAACGATATCTGCTGAAATATCTGTATAAATATTTACTACCGTCAGATTTGAAGTCAGATTTTACCCTCTTCAAAAAGTGGTTGAAGCAATAAATTTGTTTATATATTTTGTCATTCATTCTTTGCTGTGTGACTTGACAATAATGCCCTTGATCTTTTTCTTATAATTTGAGTTTTTTTATTTAATACACTATGAAGTGTACTTGCCTAAAATAGAAAATGTAAATTTAAATCGTTGATAATCTGTAATAGCAAATGAAATATTATTTCTTGGACTAAGTATTACCTAGATTCTGTGATGGGACATTTTCAGTCAAAACTCTTTCATAGTACCACTTCACTTAAATTAAATTGTGAAAATTAATTTTTTAAAATTAGTTGTCGATTCTGTAAAGCTTGAATTTATTGGTCTGACATTTGCTTATCAAATTATACACTTCGACAATTTATTTGTTCAAAGAATTTTATGTCAAATCTATCGATAAAAAGGTTGTTTGGTTTTTAATGAAATAAGGATTCTTGGTTAATTGAGTTAGTCCATTGAATTGCAGACTAAGATTTATACACTTTAATGTATTATTTGGTCAAAGAATTTGTCAAATCTATAGATAAAAAAGTTTGTTGTATAATTTTGGTTTTCTATGAAATAAGAATTCTTGGTCAATCGTGTCATCGGTCAGTCCAATAAATTTTAAACAAAATTTATATACTTTGACATATTGTTTAGTCAAAGAATATATGTCAAATCAATAGATAAAAAAGATGTTGTAGGAAGTATTACTTTGGTTTTCATGAAATAAGGATTCTTGGTTAATTGGGTCAGTTCATTCAATTTAAGATTAGGTTTTTATTCAGATTTGAGGTTAATTGAGTTTGAATTTTATTGAGCTAAAAATTTCAATCTAAATATCCGATTGTTCGTGTTTCGAACGATAAATGTTCAATTGTTCGAGTTTTGAATAAAACCTAATGATGAAAATCAGCCTTTATAATTTTTATACCTTTATAATGGAGAAATGGATGCAAACAAGTTGAACCAATCATAGCAATCAATTATTTATTCATTTTTTTCTTATCCCATTCATAAATGTGTACTCTTACAGATATTATCCAATAATATCTCTTCATTTTTATCTTGCCTGCGTGCTATTATATAATGATAGTAAATACAATAAGAAAGGAATTATTTTAATTGCGTCAAAAATAGCAATTAGGATCGAATTCATAAGAAAGCGATTTGGATGGTAAAATCATAAAAATAGACTAAAATAGGAACAATAGGTACTCCTAACTTGATTCAAAATTCCACCGCATTCTTAAATTTAATTCTGTGCAGTTAAGGAAATTGTACGACTTAGATAAGAGGATACAAAAAAGAGTTACAGAGAAAATATCTGCATGAATTTAATCAATGATATACTCCATATATCCATCAGCCTTTACAGTGGTACATGTGGGATCTCAACCTTATCACAGCATACAAAAAGAATTACTAGTAGTACATAAAAAATATATCAATCTGCTAAAAGAATTACTATATACCCAAATTTCACCAAATATACCTGCATTTTTCCGGTCACAAAAATGAAAAATCTAATCTTTCCAGCTTGCAATCTTGATTGATGGCTGAAAACATTGTGCCCCCTCACACGGATGAATGCTCGGGCCTCACGCAGAGCGCGTTGATCAGCACGTGCCCGAGCATGAGGTCCACGAAGTACTGGTGGCCGATCTGTCCATCACGCCACCTGGCCTTCAACGGGGCGCGCCCATAGTGCACCCCGTCGTTGCACCGATTGTCAAAGTGCCACGGGTAGGTCATGTCGAAATCGTCGATGACCCGATCGAGCAAGCCATAATGCCTCAGCTTGTCCACCACCACCCCATTGAACACCTCCATCTTGTGAGGGTTAAACGCCATCGACCTAGCGTAGCCTCCTGTGGCTACGGTGGTCCGGTATATGACCTCCGGGGGATCCAGCCCCCTCTGCCTCACCCCCTCCATCACCCCCTTCCAAAACTTGGCCGCGTAGTCTGCGCCCTTGATGAAGTTCCGGATGGTGGACCAGTATATCCCGTCGTGCAAACCCGAGTTCATGATTACAGTGTCGGGCACGACACTTTGAGAGAAGTATCCCTTCAACGTCTCCCGGTAGTCCTCGTTGATCAACGAGTTCAAACCTTGGTAGTTCCCAGTGTGGTTCCAATGCCCGTTGAAGATGCTCGTGAACCGCACTGTCTGAGACGCGTTTCTCGGATTCGTGATGTTCATGTCGAACAGCCTCGGAACGGTGGGAATGTCGGTCACATCCAAGATAAAATGCAGGATGTTACGGATGGTGTCACAGTGGTTGGAGTCGCCCCACCAGAAGATCCAGCGGCCGCTCAAGCACTTCCACGCCTCCCGGCTCCTGTAGAGCTTGAACGAGCATTGGGCCGAGTACACCCACCCGTTGCTCTCCAGCACGCCTAATGGACCACTACACCACGGCCTCTGGCAGGGGAAGCTCGGGCTTTGGCACCTATACCTACCATCATAGCTAATCGCGCATTTTTCGTTCTTAGCATGCCTTGTCCAACGACCAGACCAGACATCCCTCGTGTAGTCACTCCACCTGCAATGCCTGATCTTGGGCAAACGCACCACAGACCTAACGAACGTGATTGGAACCAAGCGAAGAACCTTATCCAACACAAACTTAGAAGGCGAAAACTTGAGACCCTCGTAGTGCCTATACAACAAAATGATGGTCAGATTGTAGTCACCAGCAAAATCAGGGTGAACTTGGAGCGAAAACGAGTATGTCCCGTTGCCCATGTCCTTAACCGGGGGCCTAGACTTCCACTTCTCGCTCGAAAGATCGGTCTCAAAGTAATCGCCCCCCAAACAACGAGGCTCCCCTGCCTCATCAACAGCTTGGAACACAAACTCATGGATTTCACCAGCCACCAACTCCACATTCTCACTTCCATCCAATCCAGCAACCCTAACATCCACAGTTTTCGAATCCTTACACGCCTCAGCACCCGGTGCCAGCCAGTTTGCAATGATACGAGACGAGTAATTCGCCTCCAGCTCAGCCGAAATCCAAGACAGAACCCTAGGGCTTGGAGAAGTGTCCATCTCTGTCCTAGTCTTGCTAGAATCAGCTGAAACATTAGGGCTCAAATTCGAAAACGTAATCGAAATGGACACATTGAGAGTTCGATTTCCAACCAAATCAATCGGATCAACACTTGGATGAGTTTCTGCCAAAATCTGGTTGGTGAGGTTCAAATCAATCTGGTCATGATTTTCCAATTTGGGCTGAAACTTAATGGAACGATTCCTAAAGCTGAAATCTTTAAAGGGTATAGTAGCTTCTGCGGCAGTGTCGAGCTTCACCACAACAAAATCACTCTGGAAAGTGCTCATGCTCACACCATCAATCCCCCACACAATCAAGATTCCAAGAAACACACACATCACCAAAATCTTGAACCATGAATGAACTATGGGGTTTGCCCCCAGAAACCACGCAGATTTCTCCCTCATCTGAACAAAAAAACACATAATAACACCAAGAAAATCAATTTGAGACAAAAATTCCTAAAATAGCATTGTTTTGACTAAAGAAGTAGCAGAAAAGCAACTTGCCCAACAAAATATAAGTGCTCTGGTGTGTTTTCTTGTAAAAATAAAACAAAGTTATCGTTCAAGACTCACCCTTTCTTCTTTTATTTTATTTTCTTCAATATTGGAAAAGCCAATAGCTGGAATTTCCTTCAGTTTTGCTTTCCTCAATGTAGCCGAAAATCCCTCCTCTGTCTCTGTGTGTCTCTGTTGCTGTCGCTCAAGAATAATGGTGCAGTGATTAAAGTAGTGGAGAGTTTGTTGCTGGAGTTGAAATTGAAAAATCAAAGAAAAAAAGAAAGGCGGAAATGGAGCCGGAGTTGGATTATTATATGATGGCCATAATCAATTCTTGCAAATGGCTCGTTTTTACCATTTTGCCCTTCTCGTTTCCGCCGTCCACCGACGGACAGTTGGCGTTTAACTGTGTTGGAACGCGGTCCTTTTTGTCTTTTCCTGCTCTCGCCGTCTGCATGGTTCTACCGGCCTTCGTTTGCCACGTGGGCAGCTGCTTTTCCATCGATTTTTCATTAATTTTAAAATTCTAAGCTTGCATTTTTTTAATTCAACAAAAATACATTTTTGAATTCTTTGTATTTTAAATGATTGATTATTATACGATATGTCATGAACATGAAAACAAAACAAGAATGATTGAGAGAGACGTGCTGATCAATTAGTCGCATTTTTAGAAAATCATTATATTTTTATATCATATGTTAGTGTGATCCCACATTCCCACTTATATTCTTTTATCCTCTATTTTATTAATTATAATTTCCTTTGAGTCAACCTGTAGCAGTTCGTTTAAACGTTGATTATAACCTTTAAACTTTATGAAAATTTCATTTGTGGAAAAAATGTAATGGAATTCAAAGTATTAAACAAGTAAAGCTTATGAATAAAATCAAATGATATAGTAAGTCAAAAGTAGTTGCACTCTTTTTGCACTAATGAATGGGGTGCGTTACACCTACCGCACAATTATTACAAGTCAAGTACATAATGGAGTAACTATTGCTAGTAGGAATACATTCTTATTTGATTATTTAATTAAATTTTACCTCTTCTTGATATTGGAGTTGTGCTCTATTGGAATCTAGACCTTATTATTTACGGGTAAGGTCACATCACTTTTGTGTTGTCGGAATCATATTTAATTACTAACGGTAATTACATTGGAAGGTGATTGATAATGGCTTTCTCCTCATTTCTAGGCGTTTGTTTGTTAAAAATGTGTTATGTAAATTTTCGATTATTATGACTTTATAGATTCAAATTCAATAGAGTAACGTACGTCAATTATTAGTGCAAAATAAAGAATATCAGTTATACGAAATTAAATTTAACATACTACTATAATATTTTTGCAGTAATTCAGATATTGCAGCTTTATGGTTTTAGTACAAGTGTACAACATCTAGTAACTTAGTTTGGGTATACTCGTCCTAGATTTATAACAAAAAAATTTACCAAAACCCTTAAAAGATTATTATAAGATATTATAGTAGTAGTAATTGAATTGAATGTCGGCATTGAATAAAACGACAGAGATCATGTGACGGAACGACACTGCACGTTGCAGGTGCGCTTCAATTATTTGGCTGTGCATTGTTGGCAGTATAATAGGGGCACATATTCCTCCTAGACGTGGCCAAAATCATACTTTATAAAATTGTTAAAATCATACGTAGATCTAAATAAATTGTTTTCAAATTTCATAAATTTTTTTAGAGTAGTGATAAACGTACGTATACGTACGTACATAACCGAACTTTTTTAAACATTTTACATTGAAAATCATTTTATAAACATTAATTGATTTAAAATAAATTTCGTACTAATCATTTTGCAACACTTCAAGAAAGATTTAAAATTTATACTTAAATATTTGTATATTTAATAAAATATATATTTTCTACTAAATATTGTATATTAATTCAAATCATAGTCGAAATCATGCTACGATTCGACATAAAATTTCTATATCACTTCTTTGTTATTGCTACATATATTACAATAAATAACAAAATTAATTTTTAATTAAATTCACTTAAATCTAAATTTTTTTAAAATATTATGTACATGTACAATTATGTACGTTTATCTTTTCCCAAATGGTTATATTAAGTACATCCGTACTACTAATTGATTAAGTACATCACAATTTTGACATTTTCTCAAATTCACATCTTACATAATAATCATCTAGAAATCAATCACCGTAATATAAAACAATATGAGTATTAAATTATCCAGAAGTTAACTAAATAATTTAAATGATAAATTTATCAAAACTTTTAATATGTTGCGATAATTAATTATGATTTAATTAGCTACTTTTAAAAATTATGAGATTAGTCCGAAGTAAACCAAAAGTTATAATTTAAATGATAATTTTTCGTTTTATAAAATAAACTCAACTTTTGGTATATTCCACTAGTTGATCAAAGGCTTCAATTCACTTAGAGGATGAGTGCGTGAGTGTGAACCTTTAAAACAAGTCCAAATTTTATATTGAAAATCCAAGAGTTTTCTTTTAAATTTCCCAAGAATGAAGCCTTTAGTCGGATCAAAATTGACGAATCAGTCATGCAAATTGTATTGATGCACCCAATCAACAAACACCTAACACAAATCCTGCTCACGTTCATAGGCAACTACCATATATTCTGTTACATCACCCTCACATATACACGCATCGCCTACTCCCAAAACGTCATAACAAATAATTTGTATAATATTTCAAGTAATTCAAGATAATCCAATTCATAAACATAAAACCTATCTCTAATACAAAGTAACGCATCACATGGAGGTCAAAAAACATGCCTAGTTCGAAGGTGACATGCTAGCTCCACGGGTCATCCCATCCTTTTGGGCCATCTCTCTTGATGAACTCGATTATGGCTTGGACAGCTTCCTGGGCTCTGTTGGAGAGCGAGTGGTTTCCATACTCGATTTCAGCCTTCTCTGCGCCCCCCATTGCTGCACACAGCCTAAAGAGATAGTACGTTGCACAAGTTAATCTAAGAGGTTATATTGTTAGGCCGTAGCTGAGAGAGTTTCGTATTCTTGCCTGTCAACCAGAGCTTTCTTGTCCACGTATTCAGGTACGTATTCGTCTCCCATGGAAAACATGACCTACAAGAAAGTAAAATCTAAGCAAAGTAAACAGAGAGTTTCTAGACGAAGATATCCACAGCATATTGGATAGACGAGCATGGATGTGAGACTCAAACCAACGTAAATGATTTTAACTACGAGGACCAAAATGAATTTCAGCTTTAGAACTTCGGAGTGTAGCTTAAACCATGCATCAAGTTTGAATGAGACCCTACCAGAGTAGGTGTGTTGGACATGTGGCCAAGTTTCTGCTTCAACTGGTCTTCATTAAAGTCGGAGCTGAACATGTCATCATCTCCGTTGTATGCACAGAGAGAATGAAATCTACATATCACACACAAATTTTAAGATCACTATTCTCTATCCGTGTGTTAAAACACAAACACACACAGTAAGGCTACTCACCTGTAGGCAGTAATGGGAGAATCTGGATTGGCTTCCCTTGGCATCAATTCTGATCCCCGGCCTTCATTTATCATCGTTGAAGCTAAATCAATCATGGAGGCAGTTTCCGGGAGAGTGGCTCTGTATTCACGGTCACTGACTGGAGCCTGAACATTGGATAGAAAAGATGAATCAAAACATATAAAATCTGGAGCAACTAAATTCAAAACTAAAGTGTCGATAAATTTCAAACAGTGTCGTGTGATAGAAAAATTACTTGTAAAATGGCTGCACGAACTGCTCTTGAACATGCTGCATTAGTTCGCAAGTAATATACAATATCCTAGAAAATATAAAAGTAAACAAGCCTTAGCCATATTCCACGCCTTCGACCATGGGGCTATCTTTCATTCGATAAAACTGCATCGAGAATCAGATGACTATTCACTATAACAGAATTAGCTAATTACCTGGCATCCGGTACTGTGTCCTAGTAGCACCACACCTTCAGAATCTTCCTTATTTATTAGATAACTAATCAATTGATCAAGCTCTGCGGCATCCTTCAGAGAAATGCAACCATAAAAGTTTTTAGCACATGCAGATAAACATTCAATAGTTGCAAGTGTTGAGCACACAGGAAATCCTCTCCAAAAATAAGCAGCACATAAAAGAACAAAATGACAGTAACAAACAAGGGAAAATGGGATTCAAGATTCACTACATTGGCACCATGGAACATGATTTCAAAAGAGAATAAATTTACTTGTTTCAAGCTCGAGACGCCATAACCACTGTATGACGAAGAAAATAGAAATTGAACCAGCGACCAGCGCTCTTTCTCCAACGCAATTGCCAAAGGCTCCAAATATCTATAAAATTGACAATCATCTATATTAGGATATTTTAACAGAAATTGAACATGTGACCAGCAGTCTTTCTGAAACACAATTGCCAAAGGCTCCAAATATCAAGAATATTGACAACAATCCATATTAGGATGAAATAAATAGATGTCCATAGATTGTAAGCCATAAAATGGCTGTTAGTTCATACACAGATGACTTTAGGCATTTGATAAAGAGAAATAATAATTTGACAGGAATTCATGCATGAATGAGATAACGAGAGGAAGAACATAGAAAGAACATGCAAACCCCAAATCAGTAAAACAGGGGTAAGGGAAAAATAATAATAATAAATTCAGCATAGATTAACATACTCGGTAGCTAAAAACCCATCGGTCAGCCCACCAATAAAAATGACTTGCTGCTTGTAATCACCTGTTTTGAAAGCAACCTGTACCAAGAGAAAGAAAGAAAAAATAGGCGATATGAGTAGAAAGGGGTCTTAAAAGATCAATGTGAAATATGAGCACAAGGAACAAATTTGATAGTGCTCACCAGTTTATTCTAGCTACCTCTATATGCAGTCATCACAAAAGAAATAAAGTAACTAAATCATAAAGTTTTTAAGTATATTTCCTGTTGATAGAAAGAGTGTAACAGAACTTGCCCAAGAAATCCAGATGCATCATAAAAAACATAGAAACGTAGCATATTTCTTTGAATTCCACAATTTGAGCATCTTGTCTATTGCTTCTAACAAATGACACTGTAAGAACAACAAAGGCACACTAAAAATCTATCAAGAATGACTAGTTGAAACTTAAAAATAGAACAATATCTGCTATCTATGTACCAAGACGTGGCTAATTACTCAAAAGTTGGGTTAAGAACTAATGAGCTATTCACCAAAAATGTGTCTGTTCTAATATTACCAATCAATCTAAACATCTCCAAGACAAAAACAGTGCACGAAGTTCAATGTATTTACATTACCACTTCCCAATTCACTAAATTTCAATGAGAACATTTCGCCCGAATATCACTCCAAGAGCTCATTCTTCACATCACCACTCAATCCTCAGCACAAAATCTAAGAACACAGATCGTTGTGAATCAACAGACTATTGCACAATTCCATCATTTATCTTCCTGATTTTTTATCATTTCTCCAATAAAAACTAACAGAAAATCAATAAGTATTTATCAGCACTCCACACCTCAACTCAAAGATCTTGTATCGCTGGCGCTGCTAAAACCCTCAAACCCTTACAAATGTAAAGCAGTTCCATTTCAGAACCTTGATCTCTAATTCACTACTTCGACTGCGACATTCTCCAAATTTTACAACTAACAAATCAACAGCAGAAATCACTTATTGAACAAAACCCTAAAAAACTCAGCTCAATTAACCAGCCCAACTACATAAACTAGCTTAATCAAAACCAAGGAAAGAGGAGAAGAAAAAAACACACATCTTGCCTTTTAATTTCACAACTTCTGGATAGTTTTCAATTTCCTATACCTGAATTGATTTCGTGCCATACTTGAACATCGCCCCGCGAAATTGACGTTTCTTATTGATGGGTCCATCTCCGCCTCCAGCGCCGTAGCCAGCGGCGGCTGGGGTTTTGTTGGGAACCTTGGCGGAGGCGGAGGAGCGGCTGCGGACAATGCCAGAAAACCACGAAGTGCCAGACGACGCCGGCTGCGGCGGCGCAGAGATCGAAGATGGCGTCGAGAGATTCATAGAATTAGAATTCTCCATTGAAATTCATAGAATCCATCTTCACTGCACACACTTTTACTTTTACTCTTTAAATTTCCCCTTTTTGAATTATTTGCTTTTAATATTTGTATAGTATTTAATTTTGATCACTTTCATCTGGCCATGTTTATAATCGACTGAAGAGGTTAGAGTGTCCACAGTGAGAGGGCCGTGGCCCTTAGCCCGGAGTTGGCTAAGGCGCAGCCCCCCACTACCGAGCCGCAGGGTGGACGAGGCTCAGGGGGGTGGACGAGAGAGAGCCGAGCTCTCGGCCAGGCCGAGGCTCTTGGGCGCGCGACTCGGCCCGCCACTGCAGGGGCCGAGGCCCTTGGCCTCCGATTTTCATTTTTATTTTTTTGTATTTTTCAAAAATTTTTATATATTCGTCATTTCTCCTCCATTTTTTTTACCCCAAACCAAACTCCACTCTTTCGAATTGATTTTAATTTAGTTTCAAAACATGGATTCCGACAATGAAAATTTTCGTTGTATAATTTTTCCTTTTATAATATTACACCGAAAATTTTGTTTATTTTAATTATTTACTATGTATTTTAATTATCATATGCAAATAATATTTATCATAGCTAAAATTAAAATGTAACAAAAAAATATTAATATTAAGAAAATAATTTTAATTGGTGGTTCGAAGGGCCACCATTATGGTGGCCAAGTTTTCATAGACAAGGCCAAGTTTGTTGGGCATGCCTGCATACCCGAGAGGGCCACCACGGTATTCACTCTTAAATAGTTTTCAAAACCAATCATTGCACTTTTATAAAAAAAAATAATAATTCTGCATTAAAATGGTATTTACGGATATAAACATTAGTAGTTGTTGATGTTTATAGATCTAAATATTGAGTTACTAATATTTTTCAAAATCAGGACATTAGATTTTGTTTCAATCTTAAAAATAAATCTTTTTAAAATCAATTGTTTATAATGACAATTGATATGTTAATTAGTTAACATAGAGGGTAACTCAATCTTTTGTTAATCTTTAACATTTGTGGGGGATGGATGGTCTTCTTCACACAATTTGCTCCCTACATTTCACAATTATAATTCTATTTTATTTCGTAAAGAAAGGGAGGACTAAGCTGTTCCAAATGTATAACTCTAGGGTGAGTATTCCGATTTCAGATCAGACTTTTTGCTCAATCTAAAATGAAGAATTTCATAAAAAATAATCTAGACTAAAAAATTTTAAATCACATCAAATATAAACATATAAAATTTTGACACCAATTTCCTAAAATTCAACACCAGGGGTACCAAATTGCATTAAAATATAGTACTACATCATTTACAAATCATTCAACACTAACAAAAAAGAAATCTAAACAAATCTATAACAAAAATATAACAATACTCTTCAAGTCATTCCCCTAGAGCTTTTCAAAAAATGTAAATATATCTTCACACCATTGTTTGTTTTGTGGATCCAAAAATAACACACACATGATGCACTGATGTTTGTTTTGTGGACCCAAAAAATGTCAATACATATTCGGATCTACAGAATAAACAAATACTCCTACGAATGATTCCATTTCTTCTATACTCAGACAATCAAGGCTGCACACTTATCATGTGATTCAGTTTTTCTCCTTTACACCATTTCTTTATATTATCAAGTTATTTCGACAACTTCTGTGATCCGACCATATAATAGAAATTTTGTATATGTACTACAGTCAAATATAAAAGTCAATAATATTGGTTAGATATTAATTTGATTTAAGTAAAATGTAATATAATTAATTTTTATAACTTCAAAAAAATGGATAAATATGTCCCTTAGTCAAAATATTATCCTCATATTAGTCTCCACCTTTTTCAAAATTAAGATTAAACAAAATACAACTTATATACCATTCTAAGAAAGATAGACCCGTTTTTTTTAGGTGGCATGGAATACAACTTTATTTTATATGTTCAAGTAAAGGGCTAGTTCAGTTGGCTCCAGAGGTGGAGATTTGTAACAATGAGCGGGTGTTCGAATCCCACTACCACTGTGAGGAGACTGCCACCTCTCGGGCACAAGCGTGAGGCCTCTGTGGAGGTGGGTCTCCGGTGAGAGAGTGGGTTGAACTCTCCCCTCTAGTGGGCTACTGAGTACCGTAATTTAACTCCCCTTACTGATGTCAGGCTGGGGATGGAGGGCGCCTGGGGTTGGCGATATAACCTTTGTAACAAAGTAATGAATAATAAACAAGAAGAAAAGAAATAGAAATAAAATTATTTTTATTTTTAATAATATGTTATCTTATCTATGACAACCACAATAGAAAGTGAGTTATCTTAAGTGGGTATACTAGAAAATGAGTATGTTTTATACTGTTTTATTCCATAATTCAACTTTTTTTTAATGAATGAGAATAAATATTTATGTTACGTGGTTTCTCACTTGTTGATAATAATTGAATAAACAAGTCATTCTTCTATATTTTAAATTGATTGATAGACTCATGATTACTACATAAACTTTTTCAGTTGGCTAGTTGGCTTCTTGTTAAAGTAAGATACATAACTCAGATCGACGTGGACAATCTATCATATACAATGTTGATATGAAGTTATTCTTATTTTGGATGACTGATAACACTAATGTATAGTATTATATTAATTTGAACCACAAAGTGATAAATATTTTAATACTTGTACTTGTTAAATCTAAATACGAGATTTTAGTAATTGTTTATCTATAAATTTATAGAAGTAACATTGACCATACACGCTACTTTGACTTGTCCATAAGTGCAAATTTTGGGTAGCAGTGTGACTAGTATTCAAGAAGAACTAGTATTGTTATTCCATAAAATTGTGCTTCGATATTCTAAAGATGATATATTTCTTATAAATATTCCACATTAGGCTTTATTGTATGAAATATATAGCTAGCTAAAATTTATTTAATATACTAGTAATAATTTTAAAGCTATAGCAAATTCATATATTGAGTGCAAAAAATGGAAATGGATATATTTTGTTGATTCAAAATTAGTCTGTAAATGGATATATTTTGTTGAATCTAAATCAGTGTCTACTCCTAATTGACTAGTTGGGCGCCTCTCACAATTTTTTTTCTTACACACCCTGCAAATCCCAACTACCCCTTTTCGCTCTCTCTCCGCTCGATGATATCTCATCACGCATAGACTCAAACCGGAAATTCACATCACACTGCTGGCACCGGAGCTCACAAATATGCACTTTGTAAATGCGGCGGCGCTGCTGTCGATAGCGTTGAAGAACGGCGGTGGGATGTTAGGATCGGAGATAGAGTTCGGCACCGTCTGGTGGTACGTATACGCGGGAATATCTTGCATCTTGGTGATGTTCGCCGGGGTAATGTCGGGCCTCACGCTGGGCCTCATGTCGCTCGGCCTCGTCGAGCTCGAGATCCTCCAGCGCAGCGGCACCCCCGCCGAGAAGAAACAGTCTGGTTAGAAACACTATCCCTTTTTTATCTCTCCAAAATTTTGAATCTTTTTTTGGTTATTCGATGTTTTTCTTGTTTTGGATTGTGAATATGTGATGACTGATTCTGTGACTGATTTGAGCTGGTTTTGATTTTTGTTTTTTGAGGTAGTTGGAATTATAGGCTTATGATCGATTTTAGTTGTATAAATTGATGGGGGTTGAGTAAAGATGGAATTTTTGCGGTTTGATATGATTGGAGGCATTGGATTTCTTGAAATGTTGATATATTAGATAGAAGAAGTTCTAGGGTATCTTTGAAACTGGATAAAGATTGGATCTTGCTTTTGAAAGTTTTGTGATGATTCACTGTTATATTTTACTTAGCTGTTGAAAGGTTAATTTGGGATGATAATAGGATGAAGATGGGAGAAGCAAATACTGAAATCTCGATTTTCTTGACTTACACTTATTGCTTAGCCGATGTTGGAAGTGTAACTAATAGTTGGGATTGCAGCTCTAGAGTATATCTTAGCAAAGTGATTTTGAAGGATCTTTCTCTTTTTTATGAGTACCTTTTTACCCTTCAATCTGAACCTAGTCAATTTTTCATCAGCTGCGATATTTCCTGTGGTTCAGAAGCAGCATCAGCTTCTTGTGACATTGCTTTTATGTAATGCTGCTGCAATGGAGGTACGATTTCCCCTGATAATGTTGTTCTGATATGTGTTTCTCAGTCTTCAAAGAAGCCGGAAACAAGCCAAATTGCATATTCTCTGTATTGAATATATGCTTACTTTCGTTTTATTTGCAACTTGCAGGCACTTCCTCTATACCTAGATAAGATCTTCAATCAGTATGTTGCCATTATACTGTCAGTTACATTTGTCTTATTTTTCGGAGAGGTATTGATTTATACGTGTTCAGCTTTTCCTTCTTCCGACTCTCACTTTTTGGTGTTCATTCTCTGATGAGATTTTTTTTTATTATGTTGTCAGGTCATCCCTCAAGCAATATGCACTAGATATGGTCTCGCCGTGGGTGCTAACTGTGTGTGGCTTGTTCGTTTTCTGATGATCGTTTGCTACCCGATTGCTTACCCAATCGGCAAGGTAATTATCAACTGCCAATGTGTTTTTAGATATTCCTGGCTTTCAATGCTGAAGTTTGATCTTAAATCGATTGAAACTCGTGATTTGGTCATTCAATGAATTCAGGTTCTGGATTGGGTTCTAGGACACAATGATGCACTGTTTAGACGGGCTCAGCTGAAAGCTCTCGTTTCTATTCACAGCCAGGAGGTAAACCACTTGCAAGTTGCTCAACTCATTGATCACGACCGAATTAAGCTGTTCTCTTTTGTTTTCAGGCCGGAAAAGGCGGTGAATTAACGCATGATGAGACAACAATCATTAGTGGAGCGCTAGATTTGACAGAGAAGGTATGGTGTTGGCGGAGATCCATAGGACCACTGTTAACTGTTTCGATGTAGAGTAATCTCAATTTTAATCTTATGAAAGCATCTTTATCTAATCTAGTTTTACTGTTTCTCGACCAGACTGCCGAGGAGGCGATGACGCCAATTGAGTCAACATTTTCGCTGGATGTTAACTCGAAGCTTGACTGGTAAGAATTCCTTGCCTGATAGAAAAGATTTCTTTACATTGCTCAGATAGGAACAGCGTTTTTCAAGCTTCGTTAGTAAAGCATATATGATACATCGATATATGCCTTTCAAAATGTCTGAGTTTTCATTCAGTCTACATAAGTTTGTTTATTTATTCGAGAAAAACATCGTATAACTTGATTTGTCCTCTCAGGGAAGCAATTGGTAAGGTTCTGGCTCGTGGTCATAGCCGTGTCCCTGTGTATTCTGGAAATCCAAGGAACATTATCGGACTTTTACTGGTAAGATTCCGAAAATGGACTTCACTATATCATTATCCTTAATGCTCGACTCTCACACGAATAGCGATATTAGGTAAAAAGCCTTCTCACCGTGAGAGCAGAAACAGAGACCCCTGTCAGTGCTGTATCAATTCGAAGAATTCCTCGGTATGATGTTGAACAATCGACATGCTCATTGTATAATTGACTATTACGGTTTCAGATTTCATCAGTGCCGTTGCTTTTCCAGTGTTCCTGCAGATATGCCCCTTTACGACATACTCAACGAGTTTCAAAAGGGTAGCAGCCATATGGCAGCTGTTGTGAGGCCAAAAGGAGAAAGCAAAAGACCTCCGTCGATTTTGGAGAAGTCTGAGGGGAATGAACCCACAAACGGAGATTCAGATATAACCACCCCATTGCTAACAAAGAAAGAAGATATTTCAAATACTGTTGTCGTTGACATTGACAAGGTTTCAAAGCCGGCATCCAAAGCTAACCTCGCGTATAATGAAGCAGTTCTGCAAGGGTTGGTTGCTCCGGATGAGTCTGAAGATGGTGAGGTCATCGGCATCATCACCTTAGAAGATGTTTTCGAAGAACTTCTACAGGTAGAGAGAGATTCATCGTATTTCAAAATCCATCCCTTTGTATTTGAATTCATGGATTTCTCTTTTGTGATGCAGGAGGAGATTGTCGATGAGACGGATGAGTACGTTGATGTCCATAAAAGGTAGTACTTGAAACCGGAGTATAGACACGATATGCATATGCACTTGCGTATATACGTATATTTGAATTCTGCTTTCCACATTCTTCTGCAGGATACGCGTGGCAGCAGCTGCAGCTGCTTCATCAGTAGCACGAGCCCCTTCAATCAGGAGGTTAACGGCCCAAAAAGGAGCTGTAAGTAGACTCATCGAGTAACTTAAATAAGTGTTCCGTTGCCTCGGCTAATAGATGCTCTCACAGGGACCCAAGCAAGGGCTGACCCCGAAAAAAGGAGGGGACGATGACACCACTTCCGCGAAGGTGCTGAGCAGCGTTGGTGAGCCGAAGAGATGATAAGACGCGGTAAATTTTGCAATGTGATTTTGGGCAAGAGATGAAACTCCATATCCTGTGCAGTAGTGTTAATTCTTTATATGTATGGCCCTAAATTTTGCAATGTGGAATAAGAAATCTATGTTGCCTTACCTTTATCTGTTGAGATTCTTGCATTTATGCTTATATATTACTAACTCGAGACAAGCATATATGATATGTTTTGTTTATATACATCTTGTTTAATTTAACCATCTCTCTTTCATTTTGCAAACCGATAAATGCAAAAGAATAAATACATGGGTTAGTTCGTTTAAGGTTTTAATTTTTAAAGGTTATATGGCTGTGCATGATAAATGAGAAAAAAACAAAAAAAAATTCTTTGAATATGTATCAATCTAAAAAGAAAAGAAATAAAAGAAAAAATGCTTTAAAAATGTATCAAGCAAAAAAAGATACACATTTTTCCTCCCTAAAATAACTAGAAAAGTTAAACTTTTATGAGTGTCGATTTTATTAATCACACTATATTTTACGATTGTAGCTATATATGATTTTTCCCACACGATATATCAGAAAATTCACACTATATTTATTTAATAATTTGAAAATGAGAGAAGAAAACTTGCCAATACGCTATCTCGGAGGTTCGAGAATAATTTGAAAGGGACATATAAGACTAAGAAATCATTCATGGAAAAGTCCATTAGTGAGAGAAGTGGTGATCTCGTCTCTTAATATTTTGATACTAAGTACTATTTTATACTTATTAAACAATGATAATCAAACAAATTGAACAATATAGCATTATCATCACACACATTTGAACCCCTCACCCCACTTCTCTCTATATATATTACTATAATATTATATATTGGCAGCCGCCTTCACTGTTAATTTGTTCTGATATGAACTCTAATATAGAGCAATAAACATGCATAATAATATAGAGCAACCAACACTACTATTAGTATATAATCAGCACACCGCTTGATATATTATTACAAAATTAAGCTTGTAATTTGACGTAATATATATTCCATTCTTCTACATAACAAGAATTAAATTGAGTAGTATTGCTTCTACTACTTTTTTTTTTTTTTTTTTTTCTGATTAATAATTTGCATGTATCTATAATCTATGCACGAGAGGGAGGGGGAGTGGAGAGAGAACTCTAAAAAGCTCAAACTACTTAGAGCAAGACCAAACCCTATTACACATGAATTTACACTACCACAAAAAAGAAGAAGAAAACCCTTAAAACTAGGCTACATGTTAAGAATACTTGTCCCAAGAGAGAAGCATAGTTATGCAAACTCTAACAATGTACAGCTTTCCTCTCACTTGTCTCACCATCCTCCTTAATTTCTCAAACCTCTTCGCCATCTTCACCTTCTTCTTCTTCTTTAACGCTGATTTGGAATGATGCTTCGATTAATCTCAAAAACCCTAGTTCGAGCATCCATGCAAGAACTTGTGCTAGAATTTATAGGGCTCGAACTTGAGGTTTGGATGCAGAGTTTGAGGTTACATTGTGGGGACTATGTGCCCTAAAAGTCCTTAGACATCACGTGCAACAAACCCTATCTACACTCTCAAATAAAATACTAACTTATCATTGCAATTTGTGACAACCGTGTGTGTCTAAGGACTTCATTCATGAAAGCAATCTTTTCGACTTTTCCCCCGCTTATATCGGTGTGTGTCTATGAATATAAGGCTGAGTTTTCTAGACCCCAACAAATGAACATGAGCCTCTAATTATTGCTCCAATTTGTCTCTCCAAAGGGTCCATCTTTTTGTTGTTAGATAACTAGATTGATAGTTAGAGATAGTTTATTAGTAAAATGATTTAGGCAAGTGTCGGATCCAGAAGTTCGAAATGGAGGGGGGAATCTAAGAGCGACACGCTGAAGAAAAAAACCTCTTTCAGTGACTCCATAACATATTTGTACACTAGCTTTCTTCAGTCTCCGTTGAGTTATCTAAGTGACATATTAATTTGTGGGGAGTTCAATTGTGCAAACTTAATTAGATCTTACTTTTAATTATGACCCTTATTGTCATACAAAGGAGGGGACAAAGAGAAGATTTTTCTTTTCTTTTTTCCTTTTATCTATAACATTTCATTATCTTATCTTAAGCTAATTCAAAAAGAACTAAAGATAAGATTTTCTTTTACCAAACACCTATAC
This sequence comes from Salvia hispanica, assembly GCF_023119035.1. NCBI lineage: Eukaryota > Viridiplantae > Streptophyta > Magnoliopsida > Lamiales > Lamiaceae > Salvia > Salvia hispanica. The sequence goes on along the minus strand of NC_062966.1, from coordinate 32,931,989 downwards.
AAGATGATAAGGGGTGGACCTAAACCTCACAAAAATAAAAATATCTCTAAATTTTAGGACAAGTTGGTCCTCTAGTGAGTTCAATAGCCAAATTAAGAGACAAAAATGCATGGTTTGTTGCCCACTCACAACAGCACAAGTGTTAGGGTTGTGTTGACAACATTGGGACAAGAATTGTTTCTGCCACTAAAATAATGCCCTAATTTTCAACTCATGATCAAGAAAACATTGAATATGAAAAGACAAACAGATCAAAAATGGTGGCAGTCATGATCTGCATGCATATATAATAATAATTCCTCCTTCCACGAAAAGTATATTTCAATTTTCTTTTACAATTTCTTTTTTCTTTATATTAAAATTTGTATCAAATTCAAAATAATACACTTAATTTAGGTGATTGGAGTAATTAAGTAGCTAGCTAGTGGAGTAATTGATTTTGTAAGTGGTGGGATGAAGATTTAAGAACAATAATGCATGGGGGAAAGTTGGAAACATTATCTGTAATTTAAAAGATTTGACTAAGTGAGACACCACAGTCACATCGTTCCTATTTTTAAGTTGGCATGTGTGTTGAACTGTTGACACAAATATTTTGGATGTTACTGTTGTTGATATTTTCAAGGTTATGATTAAGTATCGAAAAATAGCAAATAACATAATGTTTAACCTGATTTTAGTTAATTATATAATTTTTTAAAATGTTACAATTACATTATCTCTTTTACTCACTCCGTTCTCTCATAGTTTTGAGGCGGAACTTTTCGGCACGGAGTTTAAGAAATGAATGTTGAGTGTGTTAAATAAATAGATAAAAAAGTAAGAAAGAAAAAAAAGGTAGAGATAATAAAGTAAAAAGTGAATAAAGTAGAGATAATAAAGTAAGAGAGAGTAAAGTAAGAAATAGGAAAAAATTACTATATATGGAAATGACTCAACTATGAGGAAACTTTCCGAAATGGAAAAATGACTCAACTATGAAGGAACGAAGGTGACTCAACTATGAAGGAACGAGGGAGTAATTTTGTTGAGATTGCAACATGCATTATTTTTTCGTTCGTTTTTTAAGTAAGAGTAAGTTTGTGTCTAATTGTTTTAAGGTAAAGTTGATTTCTTACCTTTTAAATCAAGAACTATTATAATTTTTTGTCCAGTTTACATTTTTAACAGTTCTATTATTAAATATATTAGAGAATTAATGGAAAAAAGAGAACTTGGCATAGACATTTAATCCATTTACCATTTTATTTAATTATAAACTATTTAAATTTTATATATGTAATACATTGAGCATTATAAAGATTTTTCTATATTTTATAAAGGATGATGTGATGGAAACTAATTTTGATTTTACCGTATTGATTTCGATGGTGAAAAAATATGAGTAATGAAAATCCATGAAACTTACTGAATAGTACAATCATACTACTATTTGATTTACACAGGCTTCCAATACAATTGGAAGTCGCTTTATCTGTATGTGTGTATTTTGAAATTACAGAACACATAACAAATTCATAATTTTGTACTAAAAATTTTAACAAAAAACAGAAGCATCAAAATTCCAAAACTTCACTAATAAGTGAAAAGAACAAAAATGGAAAAGCATTAAGTCAAAAACAACTACTACTGTTCCTATACGAAATCAAATTAGAATAATAGATGATATTTTTGATTTGCATATGTCTATACTGTTGATAATGCAGCATTTATTATCTACATACTATTTGAATTATGTTTGTTTCCAAGAATCTGAGCAATTGATAAATGCTAAACTCACATAAAATGTTTCTGAGTATATAGATGCCCTTATTCAGCATCAAGTAGTGGTACCTATCAATAGGAAGACGAGTGCGGCTTCTAGAAGTCCTCGTCCGTCTTGAACTCGAAATTCTTGGAGCCGTCCTGCAAACTTGACATGACGGACGCCTTCTGGTAGTCGCCTACCCTTCTCTCGAAGAAGTTGGCTTTTCCCCTGTTCAAGTAATAGCCTTTACACCATAAAAATATGCAGTTGGATTTCAAGATCATATATCAATCTCATATTTCACAATGCTTACTGTAACGATATAATTTCCATCCAGTCGAAAGGGTTCTCAACATTGTACGCCTTCGGACACCCTAAAGAAACCTGAGAGAGAGAGAGAGAGAGAGATGAAAGGAGATATGTAATAGAGCCAAAGAAGGTCATATTTTCCTAGTGAAGAGAGAGGGTACCAGCAGTCGATCAGCAACGAACTTGATGTATTGGCTCATCAGTGTCGAGTTCATACCAATGAGAGCACAAGGGAGGGCATCACAAACAAATTCAATCTCGATTTCAACAGCTTCTTCTACAATAAGATGGACCCTTTGCCAACTCAGTTGCTTTCGAAGTAACCTGCAGAAATTGAAAAACGGGGGATTAACTCCCCGTTCTCATAGCTAATGTTGGGTAGGAGAGGAGGATGTACGAGTATAGGAGGCAGGCGAAGTCACAGTGCAGACCCTCGTCTCTAGAAATGAGTTCATTAGAGAACGTCAAGCCAGGCATCAATCCCCTTTTCTTAAGCCAAAAAATCGAGCAGAAGCTGATGATAGAAGGAAACTAGATATTAACAAAAGGTGAGAGATGGATGAACAACATGGACCTGGCGGGGCCATACCTTCCAGAGAAGAAAATGCCTTCAACGCAGGCAAAAGCAACGAGTCTCTCAGCAAATGTGCTCGTGCTGCACGTTGATGTTAGCGTTGGTTATCCACATGTTTATAGGTAATACAACACGTATAAAATTGTGAATTAAGAAATAAGACGTGCAGATGCAGAACAGAATGAGACTTGATGCTCGTAGCAAGCCAAATACATTGTCTAGGGACAGCTTGGAGGTGTCAAAAATGTTCTATACATAGTTAATCAATGAGAAATTTAAACAAGGCAACTCTCTGATCCTAGTGATTAACGAATTATACCTTTTAATCCAATTCAAGGCCCAACTGGCTTTTTGTGCAACGCAGGGGATGTTCTCGACTGCATTAAACAATCTGTTCTTCTCCTTTGAGTCTTTGATATATGTTTCCAAGAGCAAGCTATACATTTCTGTACGAAAACATTAAGAAGTCAAGAATCAGCTTCAAGAAGCATGGAAGCTACCAAAATACCATCAGAATGCTTAAAAGGATCTATACCGGAATGAATATTCTCCATAGCAGTTTGGAATCCATAAAATGCCCGAGCCTATAAATAATGACCATATGAATCTATATCAGCCATTTAAGATATAAACTAACATACTCGAATCTTTCCTTATCAAGAAAAATGTTGGTACAGATTCACTTTTTGAAATCATCGATACACATTCTCCTACAAATCCTCAAAACTATCGAGCTGGAAAAATGGGATTAAATAGTTGGCAATGTATATCTTCTCGTATGCAAATTATCATAGAAGCTTCAGAAAGTGGCATCCTATAAAAATTACTATTTCTCGATTTATGTGTTTTATACTTGCGCAAGGGTCATACTAAACTTCTTTGTATTGTTCCAATTTTATTGGTGTCGACATCCTAACAAAATTATTATATTATCGAAATTCAATCAATTCCGTTGATACTGCAACTCGTTTCACAGCCAGGCAATGAACATATGTATCTTGTCTCAGTCATAGGATTCTTTACCGAAAATTAATTGCATAATCGTTAATTACCTCTGCAATCTGAACATCAGTGAGGAAACGAGCAGCCAAGTTTTCCAAAACGATTCCATCTGAAGCAGCGAAGAATGCTAACACATGGCTTATGAAGTGCTTTTCGGGTTGAGACAGAGCTTCCCACTGCTGCACATCATGTGAGAGATCAACCTCCTCAGCTGAAAATCAAGATTTTCTGTGTCAAAACACACCAAGAGCAACATAATGTGGAACCAAAACATGCATTCGATATGTATCCTAAAAACAGAGGAGACAGAAAATGCAGTTTTGAATCAAGTTTGATCATTAATCATTAAATTTGAAATACATATTTCCATCTATAGCCCTTTTAGATAAGCAAAACCACTAAATAGATTTCACTATATTCGCAATCAAAACAACACACGAATGCTAAAAAGGTCAAATCTTTGGAACTAATCATCAAAATCAAGATTTAGCACTCCCCAAATCATACAAAACAACCCAAAAGAATGCCAAATTCGATGAATTGGATTATAGCACAAATATAATCAAATTAACCGTAACAAATAAAAACAGGATCTTTTCAAGAAATTTAACCACGATCATTCATAATTGCTTATCACGCACACACACACACACAATACCAGTCCAGAAACTGGCTTCTGCCTTCTTGTACATCTCCCAAAGCTGTGGGTACTTGATAGGAAACATGCAAAACCTCTGCGGCTGCTCCATCAAAATGGGTTCTTCCTCATCGTCTTCAATTTTCTTCTGCTCAAACAAGCTTCTCTCTGTTTCTCCGTTTTTCAAAGAACCCATTTCTTTTCTTGGCCAGAAATTGAAACAAAAAAAATGAAACAAAAGAGAAGTACTTTGTGTTAGTAGTGTTACAGTGTTGAGGTATCTCTTATCTATATCTTTCTTTGTGGGAGAAGAGTGAAACCCTACAAAAACCCTTTGCTGATATAAACGACAATTTTAGTAGTAGTATCTTCCATCGAAAAGATTTCCCCTTTTGTCATCAAGATTTAATTTTTATTTATATATCTTTGGAATTGAGTGCGTGTCTTCTTGCATGGCCAATGAAGTTTTGTGGGTTTTAATTAAGGTGGTTAGAAAGTCTTTTTCACATGACACCAATTTCGTTTTATTTCGATGTTATTAAGGTAACTGTTAAATGCTAATGAATTAAGATTGCATAAATAAGAACTTAATGACTCAAGATCATTTTTTTTTCGTTTACAATTTGATTGTCTTTCATTTTTATTGTATTATTTATGTGTGAATAATTCATTATTACGAGACTTGTTCTTTAAATTAAACCACTAGTTTATCTGACGACTAAATCAATTCAATTTGTATTTACTCTTCGATTAATAAGTGGATAATCAAGTTATATATTGTGTAAGTCAATTTATATGTATTTTAGTAATAATTTTGAAAGAGAGAATAAATAAAAATACTAGTCCAATTATCCAATTGAAACCGGTGATTTTGGAGGGGGAGGGAGAAAAGGGGTTGGACCGTGATTTTGGAGGTTCGGTCGAGTGTGAGAGGAGGTGTAGACTGCTTGGTGCACCATTGTAGAGGGAGTGGTCGGAGTCCGCCACTCACTTGGGGTCCTATGTGGACATCATTCTCCTTTTTCCAATTCCATTTTTTTATCTATAAATACATTTCTTATTCATTTTGAATTTCAATCTCCACCACAACATGTCAAAATAAATTAATGTTTAATTATGTAATCAATTATTTATTATTTTAAAATTACATTGTGAAATATTTGAGGTTTGACTTGGGGGCATGATAGAGTTATTGAAGCCTACACTAATCAAAATTTTAGGGAATGATGATGTGAGAGATTTCTAGCCTGAGATACGGTCTAGGCTTTGGGCTATACATTATCCATGGATGTCATATTTAGATGGTTGTATTTGTATAGTGTGTTGCTGAAAAGTTGATCTTGTGACATTATTGAAAAATGTTGAAACATACCTTATGTATTAATAAAAAAGAAAGAAACCAAACGTGATGGCAATTTGTATTTTTTTTTCATTATTTGATCATGGCAAGTAATCGAATTCCTAATCAGAATACCACTCAGTCTAATAAGTATAAATTAGAAGTAATTAATAACGCCATTATTTTGTGAAAATGACAGTAACACTATATTTATGAAACGTTGACTATATTTTATTTTGTACTACTCTATATAATCGATAGATAGTGGAAAAGACTTGAGATAGCATATAACATGCATTCACAACTTTTGAAATAATATTAGTACTAAAAAGGTTTACAAAAATAATATATTATCTTAGTAATGACTAAATAGGCAATTAGCAAAAGAAATTAACCTTTTCGAAGTTAACGCGTTTTTTCTGTATAGTATAGTAAGTATTGATATGATAATGACAATATATTTATCCACAATAAATTATACTCCATATTTATTTTGATAGGCTTACAACTAAGCCATGTGATGTGCACATGGCACCGTCTTCGTCTATTATAATTAATGTAATATTCAAACCCACATTAATATAAAATGAAGTCTATCTATTTCTATATAGATGCATCCTTATAAATTACACCTAAGAGCGTGTGAAGAAAATGATGAATATCACATTTATTGAAATTCGATTAATAGACATTTGCACGAATATTCCTAATTATATTTATTGAGTTATAGTGTTATACACTTGCCCTTTGAGGTGGCTCAAGGGTGTAGATGTAGACTAATACATTTATCAGCACGTTTGACAGATCATAATAAAATGTTATTCTCTCCGTTCAGAAAGATTGTCCCAATTCATTTTTTGTTTCGTTTTGTAAAAATAATAATAAATAGATAAATTTGAAAGATAGTAAAATAAGAGAAAGAATAATGTAAGTAAGACTATTCTCTACATTATTCTCTCTTTTACTTTTACTTTACTCTCTCTACTTTAACTATTTATTATTATTTTTGCAAAACAAGTGTGAAAAAGGAAACGGGACAATCTTTTTGGGACGGAGGGAGTACTATATTCATATTATATTTAAACTAATACTAATATTTTATTATGTTAATTCAAATTCGAAAATAAATTGATAATATGCATCGGCCATTAGTGTTTCATAACATTTCGATTTTTTGAATCAAATAATGTATTATCATAAATATTAAAAGTTGATTATCTGATACACTTTTTTAAATTTCAATATAGAAATATGGTGAGGTTTGATTTCTTTATTTTCTTCTTACAAATAATGTATTCACCGTTGAATGTTTGGAATACACGTAGTAACGAAGATTATGTTTTTTAGTGCGATAGAGCATAATAAATAATCTTTTGTCGAATAATAGATTCCTCCACTCTTATATGGGAAGATATAAAAGTATCTCATCTTTTTGATAAGCTATATATATAAATAAGAAATATATTCCATTTCTTTTACAAACTAAAAGTAGAAAATTCCTAAAGGAATAATTATTCATAATGTGTCTTAATCGTTATTTGGGATTTTTCTTTATTTAATGCGTTTAATTCTAAAATTACATAAATTTCCTCCATTTGGATTTGCCATTATAATGAGTGGAGAACTATTTATTGCATTCAAATGAATACTAATACTTAATCCAATAAAATTGGCTTTAATTTACAAGAGCAAAGATTATACTAGTAAATAAAATTGAAATAAATACTTGTTGATATAAATACTATCACCGTCAACTAAAATTTGTCTCATTTTGACCCGGCACGAGTTTTAAGAAATGAGTTAAAAAAATTAATGAATTGTGGGTCTTACTTTTATAAATTAGTTTTATAATAAAATGTAATCAAAATAATAAAAATGAAATTTACGGACGAAAATGGATAAAAATGGAACAAATTTTGGTGGACTAGGTGGTAATTAATTTCAGACACATTATCCACTTTACTTCGCTCTCTCTACAACTCAATTTCACTTTGCAAAAGCCCCTTTTCCCCATTTGCGTTAGAGATCATCGACATCGGCTTAGGAAACTCCATTTTTACAGCTACATAACTCTCATTCCTCGTACACGCTTTCGCCCCTCCAAAAAAAAAATCTGTTTCTCGCTTTGCCCCATAAAAAAGGGGAACTCTTCAACTCTGCTAACCCATTTCAAGATCACAGTTTTATGCTCGAATTCGTCTAATTCTCCCTTTCTCTTCATGTCTTGGGGGGTTTTCACTTGAGATATCATCTGAGATTTCTTCCAAATTCGTTGATTCATTTCTGTGCTCACTTCATTTTCCGATCCAAACTCAGTTCGACTCTTTTGCTGAATAGTCAACATTTTCTGGTTTCTTTGTGATCTAATCTTTCTTATCCATATTGGGGAATTCAATTTCAGCTGATTTTCGGATAATATGCAATCTGATCATCGGAAAAAGGTAATCTTTTTTAAGTTTCACCTGTTTGTAGATTTAATTTATTGGATTATACTGAGTTGGAATTATGTAGTTTGATTTCAGAATTCGTGTAATTTCACAAAGATTTGATTTTGGAATATTTGAGATTTGTTGTGATTCAATTTTAAAGTGTTCAATAAGATGGGAGATGTTAGGATTTGTATGGAGGATTTTTTATGTTGAGAATGTTTTGGACTTCGTGTGCATAATCACACTATTTAATTATATTAGCATTTGATTGGAGTTGCATCAATTTCTTGATCTTCTCTTTTGGTACATCACCTTGGTTAAAGTAGATTGATTTATAAATCATGATTACTTTCTTCATCTAGGTAATTGTGATTATTGGTGATTAAGTTTATCCTAGCAATTGTAATTTCAAAATTCAAGCTTCCTTAGTTGGTTCTGGTTTGAATGGAAAATCTGAAGGACTTGGGGGTTTTGTATTGTGAGATAGAATTCAAAGTGTGAGGTTTTGTTCAAATTTAAAGAAATTATTTGTGTTGTTGGCCCGTCGTGAAATGATCGTGTTTTGCCAAGAATAATAGACCACTTAATGATGGGCATTCCAATGACATCGATTTTGTGTTGATAAAAGTGATTTTTCTTTAGTTTAAATCTTGCATGACTCTTCACTCTTATGTTCTTTAACTTTTCTCGTAGATCTATCTTTATATAAAGGTTCGTGTACACTTGAAGTTACATTGTTTTAATGAGATTGTAGTTCACACATTTTCTTTAGTTCTAATGTCTCCAATCTACAAAATTCAGTATATCGTATTTGTTCGAGAACTCAATCATAAGTTCATAATCTATGGTGATACAGTCATTCATCTGGATCGTCATTAGTTTGATTCCGTTGAAAGCCCTTTTTTCTTCATCATCAATTTTGAACAGTGTCCATTTCTGCCTCCTCATTTCACTGCCGTGTTTTCTCAATTCTCATTTTTCTCCACATCTAATAAAGTATATACTGTCATCTATTTCTTTTCAGTCCGTAGATGTGGATTTCTTCACACAATATGGTGAAGGAAGCAGATACAAAATCGAGGAAGTAATAGGGAAAGGTAGCTATGGTGTCGTCTGCTCAGCATATGATACACGTACAGGGGAAAAGGTTGCAATCAAGAAGATAAATGACATATTCGAACATGTCTCCGATGCCACACGGATTCTTCGTGAAGTTAAGCTTCTTAGACTTCTCCGACATCCAGACATTGTGGAGATCAAGCATATTCTGCTGCCCCCGTCTAGAAGAGAGTTCAAGGACATTTACGTAGTGTTTGAGCTGATGGAGTCCGATCTCCACCAGGTCATCAAAGCCAACGACGACTTGACTCCAGAACATTACCAATTCTTCCTATATCAGCTTCTTCGTGGCATGAAATATATTCATACAGGTTATAGGACTGCTACAATCTCTAAATAGAACTGTGCAATCCTTGTTGTTAACTTGTTTCATCTAACTAGAAGTTTTATGTGCAGCTAATGTATTTCATCGTGACCTGAAGCCCAAAAACATCTTGGCAAATGCCGACTGCAAATTGAAAATTTGTGATTTTGGCCTTGCTAGAGTGGCCTTCAATGATACTCCAACTGCAATATTTTGGACGGTATTCCTTTTCTTCATTATTTTCTTGACTTCTGTTTGTTTTCTGCATCGACTAAATATCTTCTCTGACTCATCTATATTATTGTAGGATTATGTTGCAACAAGGTGGTATAGAGCTCCGGAATTATGTGGATCCTTTTTCTCCAAGGTATAAGTTAGGGACTGATTACTCGTTGCAAATTTGTTACGGCTAGAAAATCCACAAGTCCAATGTGGTGAAAGTGCTGCAAATTTTCTGATGTTTGTTTTCTTATACCGTTTTTGCAGTATACACCTGCGATTGATATTTGGAGCATTGGCTGTATTTTTGCTGAACTTTTGACTGGGAAACCTCTCTTCCCCGGAAAAAACGTTGTTCATCAATTAGACCTCATGACTGATTTGTTGGGAACTCCACCTCCTGAAACCATAGCAAGGGTACGCCGGTTTTTTTTTTTGTTTTGTTTTTGGGGGTGGTTGTGAGAGTCTAAGAACTTGAACATAAGTTAGCTAATTCGATTGTATCATATAATATGGCAGATAAGAAACGAGAAGGCTCGTAGGTACTTAAGCAGTATGAGAAGGAAGAAGGCGATTCCTTTGTCTCACAAGTTCCCGAATGCTGATCCCTTTGCTCTCCGTCTCTTACAAAGAATGCTCGCTTTTGATCCCAAGGACCGACCTTCTGCTGAGGAGGTTTTGATACTTTTTCTCTTTGTCAAACTTTTTATAGATCAGAGCTTGTCTTTTGTAGTTCGAGTTTGTGAAATTTTTTTGTTTCGAGCTGTCAGGCTCTTGCAGATCCATACTTCCGGAACTTAGCTAGAGTAGAGAGAGAACCTTCTGCACAACCGGTCACCAAAATGGAATTTGAGTTTGAGAGGAGAAGGATCACGAAGGATGACGTTCGAGAGCTGATATACCGCGAGATTCTTGAGTATCACCCGAAGATGTTGAAAGAGCATTTGGATGGAGCAGAACCTACGAGCTTCATGTATCCAAGGTATTGTCTTTTGCCCACGAAATTCCCAGAGCTGGCATTCGTATTTCATTGATATGAACGTGTTTTGATCGTATCTTCATTCGTCAGTGCTGTCGACAAGTTCAAGAAGCAATTTGCGTTTCTTGAGGAGCATTGGAGAAATGGAGGTACTGCTCCTGCTCCGCCTGCTGAGAGACAGCAATCTTCGTCTTTGCCTAGGTAAACACGATTCTCATTTACGTCCATCGTCTGCACTTTGTCTCGCACTATAACTGTTGCGCTAATCGTGGAGGGATCTAAAACATGTCAATGGCTGCAGGCCTTCTGTACTGTATTCGGGTAATGCTAATCCAAGTATGAGCGAAGTTGCCAACGAACTCTCCAGGTGCTCCATTAAAGATGTCGAGAAGCCACACGCTGATCGCTCGTATGCAATTCCAATGACGCGGTTGCCTCTCCAAGTTCCCGAAAATAATATCCAAGGTACGACATTTTCACATCGGTGCTGTATCAGTATATGCGTATCTGAAACACAAGATGTAACTTGGCGACCGTCTCTCGTATCTCAGCAAGGTCTGCCACAAGACCGGGTAAGATCACCGGCCCCGCACCACGATACAACAACTACGGAGCGGCACTGCCACCAGCACCGGTAGACCCAAACGAACAGCGCAGAACGACGAGAAATCCCACTATGCATCCTCAATACATCGCTCCTAACCCTTCGTACCCGAGGAAGCACGCTCCCTGCAAGGCCGAAGACGGAGAAGGCGCCATGGGTGAAGGGCCTAACGCGCTGCAGCGCAAACAAGAGCTCTACATGTCAAGAAAAGTTGCTGCTGCCCAAGGCGGAGCCGGAAGCCTCTGGTACTAAACTCTTGCTGCGATGATGGCAAGGTGGAAACGGTTCCAAATGCGACTCGGTAGCAGCGGAACTCGTCTGAATTCGGTCGGCTGGAGCTCGATACGTTCGACAGCATGCAGCGATGTCTCCGTTGACGGGCCCCACAGGGTATGAATACAGTCCCCATATCAGTGCTTCAGAGTGGTGAAGATGATATAGGTAGCTAGTGAGAGGTAGATTGAAGATGAAGAAGATGGAGGAGTAGAAGGAAGCTTTTAAGTTAACAAAGAATGCCATGACAAACTGATCTTGTATTGTTATGTAGTTTTAAATTTTAATGGTTAGTATTTGCTAATTTATGTTTGCTTTCTGAACTTCATGCTTTGTTTGTGTAAGTGTATGTGACTCTGGGTAAATAATTTAAATGTCAAAACTATGTTCCCAATTATGCAGTGAATTATCGATTTTGACCAATTAATGGCCAAATCTAGGGATTAAAAAAGTTCATCTGAGCAACTAAAAGATCTTAAAATGTCCTAATTAGTATCTTAAAATGATCTTTATGTTTAATCTCACCTGATTTAGTGATTGAAATTGTCTTTCATTATGCATTAGAATTTAGTTGTTTTTTAATTGCTGCCGTAAATTGATATGCATAATGTAAAATATGGATTATTCGAAATATTAACTCTAAAGTTTTGATGGGCAGTGAAGTAAGGTGGGGGACGGTGTTCGGAATAGGTTGTTGGAATATTAACCCTGAATAGGTTGTTGGCAGTTGTGGAAGAAAAGATGTAACTTTATTTTTAAAGGAGATAGGGAAAGCCCGACGAGAATTATCAGTAAGATCATTAATTTGGTTAAGATAGTGGAGTCAGCTAGGATAATGAATAATTTGGATGCGGCCGTGGCTAAATTGCCTGTTATGATCGGTTGGAGACCTCCAAATATGGATTTTCTTAAGTTAAATATAGATGCGTCTTTAAAGGGGGGAGCTGGACTTGCTTTTTGGGGAAGGTCTTATCCGTGATGAGCTAGGAGCATGGAGGGCTAGGTTTGTAGCTAATGTTGGGGTTTGTTCAATTTTGACAGCAAAGATTTGGTGTCTCTTCCATGGAGTCCAGTTGGCAAAAAATTTGGGCATTCGGAAGCTAGTAGTGGAAAGTGATAGTGCTGTTGGAGTTGCCATGATTATGGGGCATTTTGAGGTAACTGTTAATATTGTGCAGAGGTTGCGTGGCTTATTACAAGGCTTTGAGTAGGTGATAGTTCAACATGTGCATAGAGAAGACAATTTTGCTGCAGACTGCGTATAGCGCTCATAAAGGAGTTCATTTTCTTGATGGCCCTCCACTGATATGAATGTTTGGCTACTACATGATAGATTAGGTGTTTCTTATTTGCAATAGTTTCTTCAGTTTTCTGGGCCAGCTTTCTTTAAAAAAATAAATAAATAAAATCTAATCATTGACTGCAACTTCAATTAAATACTATAAACGTAAATAAATTTATTTAAAATTATAAATTACTACTAGTATAACAATCTTTTCTTGTGCAGAAAATAAAAGTTGGGATAATTAAACCAAATCGGAAATAACAGAATTCCCACTTCCGAAAAAACTGACCTTCCGATTCTCCCCGCCGCCGCCGATGTATCCGGCGCTCCTCGTCTCACACCCTAGACCTCCAGCGACAGCACCACCTCTTCGCTCACTCCACTCCGCCAGAAATTACGCACAATTGCTGCTGCAGCGCCGCTCCGTAGCACTCAAACCTCGAATTAAATGTGCAGAGGTTAGTAATGATGAAATTGGGGGCAGTAAGAGCTGGGAAAAATGGCTGCCCCGTAATCTGTTTGGTGCGGAGAAAGTGTTTGGAGCAATATCAGGGGCTACCTCCAGTCCCATTGCTCAATACATATCTTCTCCCACCACTTTCTTGCACAGCGTCGACCCTAGAATCAAGCTGGTATATTTCTTTTTATTTATTTATTTTGTGTATAAATTTCTCAAGGGCATTATTTTGTTGGTTAAACCTGTAAAATTGCATCTTTTATTGGTTAAGCAGTGGTGATCCCCCCTTTCTCTACCATCTGTGGTCTTGTTTATGTTGGAAATAGGGTAACATATCTGCATTCTCTATGTCGATAGTCGAGGGTAGAGATTATACTTTACGAATTAAATTAAAAAGAATGAAAATACGAAGGTACTTAAATACTTTTGTGCGGGTGTTTGAAGGCTTGATGTATAAAACTTGTTTAGGAAGCCCAGCTCAGTGTGTTCATGAGTAATAGTGGGAGTTTGTTTCTGATTTCATTTAATAGTATGTTTTTTGTTTTAAGAGTGTTTTGATGGTTTAAAGCTATCAGTAACAGATCCCACATAGTTTGTAGTTATGTTGTTTCTCTTGTTTTTGTAGGCATGGCTGCTCGCGTTTGTAGTTTTACCAGCGAAAGCAGATATGACGGTGCGTGTGGGGGTGGTAGTCTATCTAGCCCTGTTGTCTGTGTGGGTTCAGCCGACTGAGGTGTGGAAGGTAAGGCCAGTCACATACTTAGATGGTAACTGTTTCACATACATATGAGTGGAAAAAGTTAGTTTCTTTTTCGAATACTCGAATATGTAGCTTGTACTTCTCTTTTGGAACATACTTGTAGTAATAGTACTTTTCTTTATGCAGGGAAACTGCCTTATTAAATGTCCAATATTATTGTAGGATCAATTGGGGAGAGTGACTTTGCTCTGTGGTATCTTGTTTGTTTTGTTGGGGTTAAGCACCGACAGTGCACCTTCCCTTTTACGATCGAGAAGCCCACCATCTTCAGTGACGGGATTACCAAACCTTGCCGCATCTTATGAAGGTTATAAATATGTGATAATGAAGTTTGGGCCGTTACAGCTGACAAGTAAAGGCTTGTCAGCTGCTACTACCGCAGCTTGTTTAACATTCACTGTGAGTTTGCCTTGGCTCTATATAATATGATGGATGCTTATGTAAAATGATTTATTTCCTTGTCTCCGTGTTATATATTTATGCACGATCTTGTGTTATAATAGACCTTAGTTCCATGTGGTGTATTAGATCTTGAAATCTTGAAAATGATAAAATACTTAGTGGAGGTTTTTTTTCTTCACTGGAAGATATTGAATACATCCAAAGTGATTTTGGCTCACTTATGAAAAAGGCAAGTAAATCTTGAAATGTGTTAGATATCCAAATAGTTGGGTGAAGTCTGAATCAATTAGGTCGTTTCTTCTCCGCAGTTCGTAAAATAAAACAAACCTCTTCGGTGTAACCGTGCTATATTGTTGAAATCATGCACTCAACTAATATTATACTTAGTACATTTTTCATTTGGCAGATGCTAATTAATAATTTAATATTGAGTTTCTCACTTTACTAATTCATACTACTACATTATTTTCCTGAAAGATCTTCCAAAGTGCTAGCCTTTGCTTGACAACCACAACATCAGAGCAGCTTGCATTTGCTTTGCAATGGTTTATTCTTCCTTTGAAGAACTGTGGTGTCCCAGTGGCTGAAGTCATTCTAACTCTACTACTCTCGTTAAGATTCATCAATTTGGTATTCGATGAGGTAAAATAGGCTTGGTTTTATCAGTTGATTTTGAAAGTTGATCATTTCTGCCAAACTCTTGTAAAGGCAGTTTCTTGTTTTTCCATATCTTATTCTTGAAAAAATGTCATAGTTTTTAAATTCCTCTATGCCATGGCAGGTTCGCAATGTGGCCCTGGGTATTGTATCTCGTAGGATTCAATGGGAGCAGTTAACAACACTTGAGACAGTAGATGGTATTCTCCAACTTAAATTATCTACTTTATGTCTCCTTTTGCTGAAGATATTTTATGTTCAAAACATTCTGGGCATGGAATTCTGTTAATATTTTAGTTGAAAAAGCATCTCAGTACTGTCACGTGTATATTCTTTTCATCTATCTATAATTGTATACATGTCATTTCGTACTCAATTAGGAGCTGATTCTTATAAAACCTTCTCTGCAGTTTTCTTCACATACATCCGAAGGATCTTCAAGAATGTCTATAGCCACGCAGAGCAGATAAGCCAGGTTCGTATTGTTCTTACATCTCCAATTCCTATTATTTCTTTCCCTTAAGCTTTATATCATCGGCATACTCCATTTTTATGGTCTCCTCTACTAGTATGCTACTAAAAGGTGTTGATTTGTAACATTTCACAAACTTCCAAGAAGTTTAAAATTTAGTACTGTAGAAACCTAATCATTGCTGTTTCACTTGTTTGCAGGCAATGATCGTTAGAGGTTTCCGTGGAGACTGCAACTCTTATCGCATTTTTCTGTCAGCCGGCTCATCTACAAAGATTGCTAATATAATTTCTTGCTCTTGCCTCATCGGCCTTGTATGTGCCACCACTTTGCCAAGATTCTAGCTTACTAGCAGCACTCAAACCTGTCTGTTGTATAATTGCTGTAACTATGAACAGGCCATGTACCTTGCTCCCTTTTATTTTATCTTTATTAAGTTAAATGTATTGTTCAAGTAGTATTTCACAAGCACTAATTTCACTCAGATGTGCATCACATTACGAAAAACACCCCATTTTCATTAACTAATTTAACAACAATTTCAGCTGAATTTTCCATTAGAACTACGATTCTTGCCAAGCTGCATACAGATTGCAAAGAAAAAAGGGTGATGCTATCTAATTTACATGGCTGAAACAAGTGAAAAACTAGCCCCGAGTTACAAGCGATTTGGAAGTGAGCCCAGCTCCGAGCTCGAACCGAGATAAATACATGTGAACATTTCTAACAGATACATGGCCCTAGTTTTGCCAGCAGAGATTCCTCCTACCTTCCTGCATGATCTCAAACGCCAGTTTGTATCTCTCGAGAGACACCGCCCCTGCCTCAATGTAGTTCCGCGATTCTTCTCTCAGACTCCACAGCATCAGCGCCTTGAAATCCTGCGGACCACCTGCTGAGTCCGCATCCCTGAGGATGCCGTATTTGGCGTTCTTGCTCCACCGGTGCAGGACATACCGCGACGGGAGCTCCCTTATGTTCATGATTTGGAGCACTTTGAGAGCATGCCTGCAGAGAACACCTTCAAATTCAAACATCTTGCAGCTGCAGTTTATGTTGAGATTTGATGCATTGAAGGCAACAGTTTTCCTCTCCTCGCTATTCCCGCACTTCTGCACCATGTATCTGCTGATGGCGCCTTCAACGTTTATCTTCATCCCAACGTAACTATAGCACTCCAAGAGCTCCTTCTGGAAGACCTTAAACATTGTGATTGTGTAAAGCCTTCTGCATTGCTCTTCTATTGGGTCCTTCGTGTGCAGAACTGCTTGGAGATTGAAGGTGTTGAAATCCTCCTTCCTTTCCTCTTCGCGACGCTGCTCCAGAGCTTTCTCATATCGTACAATGAATTCACTGGGAGGCGTCTGAGCCGTCAAGATAGTGCCAAAATATGACTTTAAGCTCCCATCCACGGGGATTCCGGCAAAGAATGTTCCTTTGAGGTAGAAAGGGACCCAGCTTTTACGCATTCTGTACATATCCCTGAACCAAGAATGATCTCTGAGGTTGTATTTGTCCATGAGCATATCCCAAGCAGAATCAAACTCATTAGCCGTCTGACTCTGGAAGACGCAAGTTTCATAATCATATCTGAAATCAGCATACATGGAGAGTAATGGCCCTAAATTCTCCTGTTCTTTAGCCAGGATTTGCCAGGCAGAAAATCGGTGATGCGTCCCCGGGAAAACCTGAGCAATTGAATGCTGAATAGTGTGGTCTTGATCGGCTATCATAGAAATGGGGCGGTGCCCCGACATTGCCCTAAGCCAAGCCTGAAAAATCCAAGTAAACGACTCCTCAGATTCATCCGCTACTAATGCGCAACCAAGTAGTACTGGTTGACGGTGATGATTAACGCCAACAAATGAAGCCAATGGCACTGAATAACTACCTCTTCTGTGTGTCGTATCAAAGACAATGGCGTCTCCAAATTGAGTGCATGCAAATCTAGATCGTGAATCGGCCCAAAAAACATTCATTGCCTTGCCTTCACGTGTTTCCACTGCGTAAAAGAATCCTGTGTCTTCCGCTTGCCGGGATTGAAAGTACTCAAGAAGCAAAGTATACCAATCACTACTGATGTTACTCTCTGAAACACGTTTAACAAGGCTCAGGCCTCCGTTTGTCTCTACCAAATCCAAATTCTCCAGCATATTGCTTCCTTCCTCTCTGTAATCCCCCTTTGATGCAACGGTGACAGTTCTACTAAGATCTGTAGGAGTTTCAAATTCATGATTATGCTCCTTCTGTAGACGATCAACAACCCACCTTCCTGATTCTTGCCTCTGTATTCTCATATATGCTCCACAGCCGACTCTCGAAGGATGCTGATGCCCTTCTTTGGAGCACACAAATCTTCGAGATGTGATCGACCCATCATGCTTGGAACGGAATAACTGACCTATTCTGATCCTGAAACCTGCACTAGCTGCATAAGTGTAGTAGAATTTATAAGCTTCATTGGCAGTGTTAAATTCTAGCCCTTTTTGTGGTTCGGCTACAGGTCCAACCATTCCATCCATCTCTTCCTTTTTGAGACGTTTCATATCAACTACGCCAGTTGGACTATCATCCTCATGTGATCTGATTCCAGTCCGACTAGCCCCACCAGCCGATGATGACCTTGGAGTTGGAATAGTTTTCCTCTGTATCCGAGGTGGACAGAGTTCTCCAGACGCTTCAAAATCGTGATTATGCTCCTTCTTAATATTAGCTAAAACCCACTTCCCAGAATCTACCTTTTGCACTCTTATGAAAGCTGGACAACCAGTCCTTGAGTTGGTCTGAAACCCCTCCTTCGAACACACAAATCTCCGAGAAATAACAGCACCGTCAACTCTGGATCTATATAACTGTCCAATCCTAATCTTGAACCCGACTTCGGTAGCGTAGGAACTGTAGAACTCCTGTGCTTCTTCAGCCGTATCAAACTCTAACCCCACATGCGGTTCCATCTTAGACTGCCCAACATCTTCTCGGTGGCCATTGCTTTTTGCAACAACTAGAGCTGCTGGTTTCGTCCTGACAGTCATAATATTTCCCAACTCGTCCCTATTCATATCAGTATCTGCAGTCATCAACGATAATTAAAAGTTAACAGAATACAAAATGCCATAAATGATAGTGAATAACCAATAAACACAGTGAGCTACATCAACTCTTTAGACCCTAACTGCTTTTTCTTGTCATGCTTTCAGCAAGCTCCATCATGATATTGCATTAAAATATGCACATGAGTCTATACTAAATTCCTACTAACTGAACCCCCTACCAAGTAGCTTTATCAGGATATTTCCTTAACCGATACTACCTTCGTCCTTTAAAAATAGAAACTTTTGAAATGGCACGGGTTTTAATGCACAATTGGTAAAGTAAGAGAGAGATAGAAAGAAAAGTGATTGGAGTATTGTTGGTGGAGAATGGTTACCGCCTCATTAGAGAGAGAAAAAGTTTCTTAAAATAGAAAGTGTCTCATTTTAAGGAACGGGCCAAAATGGAAATAGTTGCTATTTTTAAAGGACGGAGGTAGTACTAGACAACATAACACCATTTACAAATTTAAAGCAGCAACTTTTCAGAAATCCTTTCAAAGGGAAATTAGTTGAAAGTTGCCTACTAATCACAATGTGTCATTGTTAATAAAAGGAAACCACATTGCAACTCCAGAAGCCTTAACTAACTTTTTACACATGGGGAAGGTGATGAAAACATGCCAGGGCTCCATTGCTTTTGTGAAATTGAGCATTTCCCATGACTTCAAACTTTCATCTTTAGGTTAATTTACTGAGACTTCAGAGAAGCAACTAGTATTTCGCAAAGCAAGTCACATCAAATTATAAAGGTTATCACACAGTAACAAGCAATTTCTACCACAAATGATTACATCTGCCTTCATTTCATCCAAGTTCACTCATACCTGGACATAAAAAAATCAGCTTTTTATGGCCCAAAGCAATGTCGTGGTATGGAATGAATTAACAGAAAACATACATATCCAAGAGCACATATACAATGTCAAACAGAATGAACATCTTAATACTGGGAAAATATAGATAGTATAGACAGGCTGATGTAGAGCAAAAAGCCACATAATTTTCCCATAATGTTACTTAAATGGCATGCAATTTCAAGAAGCTAAACTTCAAACAGATATGTCTCAACCCCAAAAATCAAAAATCCAATCATAACAAGTTAGTCCTGGTTCAGCGCAAACGGATTAATTCTCATTCAGCCAGCACAAGTAAAGTACAGCGGCAGAAAAGGTAAAAACCAATAATAATTATAATAAGTTAAGATCAAAATAAAGCGAGATAAAGCAAGATGAAACGCCACAACCTCGAAAACGGAGAAATCTAAGGGGAGAAACAAAAGGAGCTAGGGTTTTACCTTTCGCATCCGCTGAAGCTGAGACAAAATTCCCCAAAATCTAGGGTTTTCAAGCACCTAAAATCCCAGTAGAAGTTGGGTAAATTCAACGGAAGCAGCTCGCATTGCTGAAATCCCCAAAATGCGAAGAATCAGACCCCAAAACAGCAATACAATGGGCAAAAACCTATCATTCCAACCGCAAAATTGATCAACGCGGGTTTAGCAAATAATAATCCAAAATCCGAAAGATAATTTTGTTTTTATCTTTAGGAAATGCATCAAATTGAAATTTGAGCAGTGGATTTTGTGGGCTGAGCTGAGGTGGATCACGATAGTTGGAAATGGGCGTCAGAGTTTCTATTCTGTGGTACGGAGCTCTATGGAACTTCACTACACTCATTCAGTTTTTTTTTAAAGTACTATTCCGTCCATCCTAGTTTAAGAGTACAATTTAGTTAGGGCACAAACTTTTAAGAAGTTGTTGGAGTTTATAATAATTGAAGTGAGTTGTTGATTGTTGGAGTGTGTAATAATTAAAGTGATGTAGTGAAAATTGATATCTTTTTAATTGTTTTTATGTTTAGGATTTTATTTTGTTCTATTTTTATTAAAGTAATGATATTTGAATAAATTTTTCAATAATAAGGTTAAATTTTATGTTCAAATATGGTCAATTTTAAATGAACTTTTAAATTGAGACGGATGAAAATAATAAAATAGAACTCTTAAACTGGGATGGAAGGAGCAGTAATTTTCCTCTCCTGGCTCGTACGTGAGCAAAATGAATGAGACATGGATTATTTTACTTACCAAATATAATGAATATTTAATTACTACTAAGCTTTCAAACTGAACCACTCTATATTATAGAATACGAAAAATTAATGTACAAACATTTGTAAATGAAATTTTCGCGTATTTAGCTAGTGGGCCTTTGGTCCAAAAGAAAATGCTTCGGCAAACATCTAACTCAAAATTTGAGCCCACATCATGATAGAACAAAAAAGGCCCAAACTCTGTCTTGTAGCTTCTGTTATTAAAGTACTCTGAACAATTTTAATCTTAAAATTTCCATTTTTGCTCTTAAATGTGAGTTAAAGAAAGACAAATATTGAATTATTAAGTCATGGAAAAAATAAGCAAACAAATCAACCATGAATCAATTTGCATAAAACAAATCAGCAATTTATTAAATTTTTTTAAAATGTAAATTTCTAACACTACGAGTTAAGAGCAATCACGAAAATTAGTCATAGTACATGACCTAGAAAAATATCAATGACAAACAAAATATTCGAGTGGATGAATGATATGGACGGTCTTCCATCATCTCTTAAAGTATGATAGGCGCTCCGAGATTAAAGTAAATATAATTATGAGCCAAGGTATGTGTGAAAAAAATTGAGAACTTATATAGGATTTGAATATCAAAGAATATCTATAATAGAAAGAGATGGTTTTAAAAGGGCAAGAATATCCTCAAAAGTCTTGCACAGACAAGTGGTAAGCATGCCTGCACGGGCCGTGCGCTAGGAAGGCCTAGGCGCCCGGGTATTGCGTGACTCGTCAAAGACGAGTTTTATCTCTTGCAAATGCACATAGGCCGTGCAGGTCTCTCATAACACATGGCAGTTTTTGTAAAAATGTCATAAGTTTTTTTTATAATTTGAACTCCATTTTTTTACCATTTTTTCTTGACCTACAATATACGGAACACACTTATATCATAATGAAAAATACAATTCACATTGTAAAGCCATGAGGGCTTGAGTCCCTATTATTTTTTTTTATTATTTGTACTCCCTCCGTCCCAATATATTAAACACACTTTTTTTAGCCACGTACGGGAATTTAGGAGGTGTTGTTTAGTGGTGTAAGTGAAGTTGGTAGTAAAATAAATTTTTACTATATATAGAAATATGTCAAATATGGGACATCCCAAAGTGGTATATGAGTTAATATCTTGGGACGAAGGGAGTATAAAAAATTATTTAAAAATATTATTTTCTTTTTGATTAATTCAATGCTGCTAATATTATTTTCTGTGTCACTGTTTCCAATTATAAAGTCTCTCAAATAGATTGGTACAAATTTATGGTATTAGAGAAGCATTAAGAGGATTTAGTTGGCTTCTTTTTCCACGACAGCAATTCATGATGACTTGTGTGGATGGTGACAAGGATTAGAAAAATTGTCTGTGGACTAAATAATTTATAAACAGATGAAAATTCTAGTAGTAATAATTACCAAAATATATGTATATAGTAGTTTATGTACATATATTAGTTTTGTAGGCTTAAAAGATATCTCCAATTAAGGGGGGAAATAAATGAGCAACTAAATATTTTCATATGTGCAAATTAAATGTGTATTTCATTAGTAATTTAGGCGTGCAAGCATGTATGGCGGCTAAAAGTCACTTTTAAGTTTTAACCCTCTCAAGTTTGTCCCTCTAATGTGTTTTAAATTAAACACATGGGCCTTGGTTGCCCCTGATATAAGGTACATGCTTATATCATATCCATATACATAGCTTTGATCAAATTTAATTTGTTCTCCTTAGTAAATTCAATTTTTAACTTGTACTCCTATTTCATTAATGAAATTCAATTTGATCATGACTATATATATACTGATAAGATATAGTAGAAATTTTGAATTGATGTGCATGATCAGATTTGTTACTTCTATATACACACACTTGGCACTACAATGTACTCCACTAAGCAAATGAGTACCATTAATCCATTCCATAATAGCTAGGAGTATACATTAATTTCAAAATTTAAAAAATAATTGGCCAAGTTTTATCCCTAATTACACACAGAAATATGTGTAGGAAGTTGGTGGTAGGCGTGCAGGAAATGAGGGGAGTATGTGGCAATAATGTGAGTGTGCCAACATACATTATCATGAGTAATAAAATTTTTGCCCCTTTTGTATAGAAACTGAAAAAACTTGATTTTAAAGATGAGAATTTGGTTTGATCATTTTATCCATTCTTGATGTAAATAAACACACTTTCACTTTCTGTCATTTTTAATAGCTTTACCATCATGTATATACTCACTAGAGATGTACTACTCCGCTTTGTACATTGGGTACATATGTATGATTCACATTTGTTAAATATTTTTTCAAGAAAAAAATAATTTATGGCAAAATTATACAGAAGGTTCAATATTTTTAAAAAAAACCATGAATCTGCAATGCCTAATTTAGGAGAAAAAGAAAAGGGCTGCAGTAAGTATATACTTATATTGTAGTATATCGCAAGAGTTTGGTATAAGGGATTAAATTTAGTTTTTCTCTGATTTAGGGAAAATAAGCATGGATATTCTAATTATTTAAGATGTCACGCCTGATTCAAAATGTAGATTTTGAAAAGGAAATTCTTGATAACAAATTGGGAACAATCGATGATTTTAGGGCACGACTAGCATTCTTTATGCACACTTGCTAATTTCTGTAATGGTGTCCCTTTCAACCAGTTGTTTTCACTCACTAATTAAGTTTTACTCATTTCTATATAATTAATGTGGAACCCCATAGATTATAGATATATACATCCCAATGCAATTTCTCTATTGTATTTTCTACTGTATTTACAAAAAAAAAAAAAATTATAGTTTTATTGAGAATTTTATATTTTAAATTACTTGTAATACATTCAAGAGAAATTAGTTTTTGGTCGTTAAAATAAAAGCTTAAACACAATTATAATGTATATATCGTGCGCGTGTATTCACATACTGTATAATATAATATTTGTTCTTTCAAATCATGTATGAAAATGGACCCCTACACATATGTAAGCTAAATCAGGATGCTTCTCCTTAGGAATTCTAATGATAGTTGTCATGCATTGAAGCATATAAGTACATAATTATGTTTTCTACTTCTTCTATCAATTAGGCAACCACATGCATGCCAATTAAAATTGGTTATTATAATCTCTAGTAGTAATATATTAGTAATCTCACTTAAAGTATACAAGTGGTACTTAATATCATGGTGCATTATTAATTTGCATTCGATATTCTGATCTAACTAGAAGCTCATATTTGAAATAACCACATATTTATAACTAAAATCATAAATTTCCATTACTCAAAAAGACCAAATTACAACGAGATTTTTCCAAAAAAAATAATAAATGAAAAAGATAAATTACTGATAATTTTTAATTATATGTTTCATTCATCCCCTGTTATATGGCCTCATTTGAGATAAGCATATAATTTGTAATGTAGTACTATGTTTCATTCATCCCTGTTAATGGCCTCATTCGAGATAAGCACGTAATTTTAAGGAGCATAAAGAAGTCCAAATAGAAAAGGTAAGTTTTTTTTATAAAAAAAAGAAATAAATAGAAAAGGTTAGTAAAAGGTGAGTTTCAAGTTTATTTTTTTTATACATAAAAAATTTGAACAATAATAGTCAGCAACATGTCAAAAACTCACTGAGATGAGAATCCGAATCTATAAAGTTGCTAGTATTGCCATGCTAGATCAATCAAACAATGAGTCTCATTTAAATTTGAAGTGGAATCAGTTAGTTAAATATTGGACCTATTTAGTAAATTATAATCCGAAATAAGATAAATAATGGTGGACATTCTACAATAGGAACATGAAGTTTTTAATACTGGTTAAGGAGTACATTTCAGTATAATTATACTCCGAAAGAAGACAAATAGTACTGGTCATCCGAAACAAGAAAATGAGTCCTTTAATACTGAATATGGAGTACATTTCAGTTCTTAATCTCACATTCTAATCATTGTGATTGCATTTAATTATGTTCAAACAGAATTTGAATCTTTGACCACTCCCTCAAACATATGTAATTAATACTTCAAAAACCCCATTTGAGATGCAAAACCTACATGACTTACAATAAGAAGATTTTAGAGTCATTTTGGCATAGAATAATAAATAAAATACAGAGGCATGAAGGTACATGCATTCATGTTATTGTCTTCAAAAAGATCTCACAAGACACAAAAATCACCATCATCTTGCACTCATTTTGCCTCCAATACTTGTTGCTTCTTATTTCACCACACCACCCCCAACTATAAAGACACACACTACATATTCCACAACACTTCAACTTCCTCACACAAACTAAACAAGAAACACTTAGAATCCCCAAAAATTCCCCTTGTTTTGCATTCCTCCTCAATGGCAGCTTCCGGGTTCGAAGGGTTCGAGAAGAGAATCGAGCTCCGCTTCTCCGGAGTTGGTGGAAAGGGCCTCAGACAACTGGACTTTTTCACTCTGGAGAAAGTGCTACATGCGGTGCAGTGCACCGTAGTGTCTGCCCTAGGCAACCAATACTTGGACTCGTACGTGCTGTCGGAGTCGAGCCTCTTCGTCTACCCCACCAAGATCATCATCAAGACATGTGGGACCACCCAGCTCCTCAAATCCGTCCGTCCGTTCGTCCACTATGCTGCCACGATCGGCCTCGCCCTCTGCAGCTGCAGGTACACCCGCGGCAGCTTCATCTTCCCCGAAGCCCAGCCCCACCCCCACACCAGCTTCAATGAAGAGGTTTCTTATTTGGAACAAAATCTGCCTCCAAATCTCTCCATCAACAAGGCTTCCATCATGAACGCCGCGTCCTCTCACAAGTGGCATGTTTTCACTGCGTGCGACGCGGGGCGCCCGCGCGCAGAGGATGATTTCTACACGGTCGAGATTTGCATGACCGGGTTGGACCCGGTCCACGCGGGGAAATTCTTCCGCCCGTCCGGTTTGGTGAAAACCGGGGACTCGGCCGGCCGGGAGATGACGGAGGCCACGGGGATCGACGACGTCAACGCCAGCGCGATCGTCTGCGACTACGCGTTCGATCCCTGCGGCTACTCCATGAACGGGGTCCACGGGGACCGTTACTTGACGGTCCACGTGACGCCAGAGGACGGCTTCAGCTACGCCAGCTTCGAGTGCGTCTGCGCCGCCGCCGCCGGCGACGGGGAGATTCTCGAGGCGGTGGGGAAGGTGGCGGAGATTTTCCGGCCGTCGGAGCTGTCGGCGGCGTTGACCGGCGCCGCCGGTGAGGGGGTACGGAGGGGGCTAGCGGCGGCGGTCAGCCCGGTCGGGTTGGGATTGACGAGCTGCGCGGCGGATGAGTTCCCGGATGCCGGGAACGTGGTTTTTCAGATGTTCGGCGCTCGTCGGGAGTAGATCCGGCGGCGGAGGTGGAAATGCCAATTTGTGAAAAGGAGTAAAAGTTGTGCATGCATAAAATGGTGGAGAGTAATTAGTGGGAATGTTTTAGAATTTAATCAGGTGCAAGTTTTTTTTTTTTTTAATCTTGTTTATTTCTTTAATTTAATTCATTTTCGTGGTTTTACAATTACATTGCTAGGAAATTAAATGATTAAATCTACGTGCATGCCAATTTGTGTCATTGCATTGGATGATGACGATTGATGATTTTCTTTGAGAGCCAGGGTGAGAATAATTAATGTGGGGTTGATTTGTCTCCAAAAAATTAAACAAATGATAATAAAACTTGGATCCGTTGTGTTCTTCGTAAATCATTTGAAGAGTGTCGTGAATCATAATGAATTAACACGCGACTAGCCCTTTGATTCATTTTAGGATAATACATTACCATTTACATACGATAATGATTTGGGTATGTTATATGAGTATACTTTACCAGATAATAAATAAATCAGGTGTATGTAAATTTGCAATTATGATAGAGAAGATTAAGATTAAAGTAAAAATAAATATGATTATATTGTTTAATGTAGTTTGACAAAAAAAAAAGTGCAAAAAAACTTAATATCGTGCATATGAGTTGGTAATACTAACATACGGAGTATATCACAAATTGAAAAATATTCAAACTTGAAACTACTTCAACTCTATATATTTTTAAGGGTTTGAGGCATTTTAATTGTAAAAGGTAAAAAAGGTGAACAATGATCGCGTGTGTGCAATCTCAATAATTTAGGAACCATTTGTAAAGACTGCTTTATATACTATATAAATTAAAACAAATTACTTAAAAAGTGAAATCACTTAATTAAATTTGTTAAAATTTAGTTAAAATATCAAAGATAAATATTTGACCAACCAAACATAGAAATGGGGATGGAACTACATGTAGTTTACTAGACAATTTTTTAATAGAAATATTTTTATTATATGGTTGTATTTTAGGTATTTTGGATAGCCCATTGTGAAAAATGTGTAACACCCAAAAATTGAAAAATCGAAATAACGAAAAATTAATGATAATTAAATAATGATCACTGAACAGTGTTACATTTCGAGATATCAAAGTATTTGTTTAATTTTAATTATATATAAAAACTGATTAGAACATGGGTTGTGTTATATTGTCAACTTACCCCTAAATTACTAACTATAACTAAATGATAGATATTAGATTTTTAAATTAAAGATAAAGATCATTCAACCCTTGAGTATTAATATTATGGACAAAAAATATCAATAGGGGTATTAATGTCAATTAACTACAAAATTAGTTATAACTAACTTTTAAAAGAAATCCCAAAACTTTAAATTCATATAACATATATCAAATTAAAAATAATTGCATAAGGATTCCAACAATATCCTACATGCATATGTTCCGACGTCAAAATTTGAAAAAAAATTTAATGTTTTTTAATTTTTTCGTACATGAGAAATGTTAACATACTATATAAAATATGTCAATATAATACATGTAGAATGTCAATATAAGCAATAGGTTAACATTCTTAAAGCATTGTGTTGACATTCTCAAAGCATTGTGTTGATATTTTTGAAGCACTATATTAGCATTTTCATCAAAAACCCTAATTTAGAGTTTTTTTATCTTTTTCGATTTAATTAATAAAAAAAAATTACACGTGGCAAATTGTAGACCACACATTTTCTAAAATCCTATAACCTTAAATTAGCTTTAGTTAGCAATTAAATAATAAGTTAGTAATTGATCACTCCTCTTAAAACATACTCTTAGAACATAGTATTAAACTCATAATTTGTGCACGATTTGGTATATGTCCGAGCAAAATATGATGTGGGCCAAATAAATACGAGTGTTGTTGGTGAGCCCAAAACATATGATTGGATATTCACATAACACATATTAGTTTCAAATAAATGTGTTGAGTACAATTTTCTACTACAGTCCAATCAATAGAAATAAGTAAATCCATGATAGGGGTGATTATTCCTCCGCCACATCAGTATTTTATCCTTCAATCCATTCATCTGCAGTGGAACGTCCTATAGCTCGCCTTATAATTTTAACTCATATTCTCTCGTTTCTTCATAGATGAGGCGGAACTTTTCGGCACAGAGTTTTAGAAATAAATGTTAGGTGTGTTAAATAAATAGATTAAAAAGTAAGAAAGAGTAAAAGGTAGAGAGAATAAAATATAAAGTAAAGAGAATAAAGTAAGAGAGAGAGAGTAAGAACGAGAAAAA
Source organism: Salvia hispanica (assembly GCF_023119035.1). Taxonomy (NCBI): domain Eukaryota; kingdom Viridiplantae; phylum Streptophyta; class Magnoliopsida; order Lamiales; family Lamiaceae; genus Salvia; species Salvia hispanica. The sequence continues at coordinate 32,903,588 of NC_062966.1, read as the reverse complement.
AGTTACAATATATAGAAATGACTCAACTATGAAGAAACTTCCCGAAATGGAAAAATGATTCAACTATGAAGAAACAGAGGGGAGTATTTTGTATTTATTTTTTATTTTTTATGTTTGCAAATATATAAATTAGCAAGAATAATTATAAAAACACCACAAATTAAAGGCAAATCTTATTGTCAGTATTTATTTTTTATTTTTTATATTTTATGCTTGCAAATATTGAAAATCGTCGGAATTCATTATTGAATTTAGAGAGAAATTGAGATGGGGTAGAGAGTGGAGTGAAAAGTATAAAATGAAGTAAAAAAATTGGTGATATATATAGAAGAAAATATAAAAACAAAAAAAAAGTGAAAATGTGTGCATCGTCCTCAGACTATGCATAGGGCGCGGAGGAAGAAAATGACATAGGGCGTAGAATTGCAGTGGCGTCCTAAGGCGCGCCCGATGCATCGGACGGGCTTTAGGGCACCCCACTGTGGATGCTCTTAGTATAAATTACTAATGGGTGTGCAGTACAGTACGAAATTGTTGTGACCTTGTGGTCTCAAGTTTAAACACAATGTTCACTGGAAGACTTTTAGTCTTAATCTGCAAACCTGATTAAATAGAATTAATCAGATTCTGTCGAGTAGGATTAGTCGAATCCCATAAAAACGGATTCAGAACACCTATAATTATATATAATAAAAATTGAAATAACTTCAAAAAGTATAAATAAAAAAGGTTAGAATCATGAATAAATAATAGAAATGATAATGAGTCGTGGGCAATATTTTTTAAACAAAAAATGAGATAAATAGTTTAGAGAACGAACTGTTAACAGATGTGTGGATCATGGATAGGGGCATATTAGGGTGCCACCACCCATTAAAATAACACTATATTACTATTTATAGCCAATCATTTGTACACATGGACAAATAATAAGCTGTCACGTGGCAAAAAAATAAAATTGAAAAACTCAGGCCAACAATTTGTTACTCTTTATACAACAATTTTTCTTGTCCAACAATATCCAACACGCTATACAACAATCTATAGATTGCTGTCTAGCGTATTGAATATTGTTGCGTAGTGTTTATAATATTGCTGTATAAGGGTGTCCACTATAGTTGGCCGGGCCACAAAATCGTGGCCGGGCCACCAATGCCCATGTTTCCCACTATAGTGGACATGGCCAAGCCACCAAAAATTTTATTTTTTCCATTTTGTTTATATTTTAATTCTACTACAATAATAATTGAAAAAATGCATACGAACTAAAATTAAAACAAAATCTTCGTTGTATTATACAAAGGGGTAAAATTATATAACGAAAATTTTCGACTTCTAATAAACTACTTTCCCAACGCATATCACGCTCCATGCCCTCCTCCCCTACGATTTCAAAACCTCTTCTATCATATCAGCCTGCAGTGTCGTATGCGATGTTTCCCTCCGCATATCGGCGAACCGTTGGATCAAGTATGCATCACTACGCGGTACACCCATCTGCAGTGGGGCGGTTGCAACACCGTGACTCGTACTTGCACCCTCTTCCGGTGCCCAGTTCTCTGCAGAATATCCTTCGTCCTCTATTATCATATTGTGTAATATGATACATGCATGCATGATGGAGGCGACATAATTTTCGTGCCATTGTCGAACCGGGCACCGAAGAATGGCCCATCGCGATTGGAGGACACCAAAAGCACGCTCAACGTCCTTCCTAGCACTCTCTTGTTTGGCCGCAAAATAGGTTTGTTTCGGCCCAACCGGCTGCCGGATCGTCTTGACAAACACGGGCCAACGAGGGTATATCCCATCGGCTAAGTAGTATGCCTTGTTGTACTGCGTCCCGTTGGCCATGAATCTGACCGTCGGACCCTCACCCTAACACTCATCATTGAAGAGATGGGACGAATCTAGTACGTTGATGTCGCTGTTCGACCCTGCGACACCAAAATAGGCATGCCAGATTCGCATTCGGTAGTCAGCAACAACTTCCAGTATCATTGTTGAGTGTCTTCCTTTGAATCTAGATGTGAACTGCCCCTTCCCAAGCAACCGGGCAGTTCCTCCACTCCCAATGCATGCAATCGATGCTGCCCATCATCCCCGGAAAATTATGTACTCGCCCGTGCATATCTATCAATCTCTGGCACTCATCGGCATTTGGCTTCCGTAGATACTCCGGACCGAAGATGGCCTGGATACAATTACAAAACTGCCTCAATCGCCGTCAGAGCAGTTGTTTCACCCAACTGTAGGTATTCGTCGAACATATCAGCGGGTCCGGCATAGGCAAGCCGCCTAATTGCAGCGGTACACTTCTGATATGTCGACAACCCGGGTCGGCCGCTAGCATCATTGCGCAATGTGAAGCACCATGTACCGCTGCGCCAATGTAGTCGCTATATGGATGAATAGCCGTTGCGACATTCTGAAGCGGCGACGGAAAATCTCTGCTGGGTAACGGGGGTTATCGCCAAAGTAGTCTTCTATCAACCGCTGGTGTGCCTCGATATGGTCACGCCAGATGGTCCGCCGATGATAGAACGGGCGAACGAACGCCGCCGCCGCCTCCTCCTCTTCTGCTTCCCGTTGCACCTCTTGAACGAGTTCATCGAACTCCCTATCCACCAATTGTTGGAACTCATCGTCGGAACTCATTTTTCAAAAGTAGAATTGGTGATAAAATGAAAAGAGTGGAGATTGGAATGGTGTAAAAAATTGGGGGGAAATGGGTATATTTGTAGAAGTAATTTAAAAAAAAAAAAAAAATCGGAAAAGGGGAGCCGCGGCTCGCGCCGGCAAGCGTCGCGGCCAGGCCACGATCGTGGCGCGCCCACGTCCACCCCGAGACTGCCCACCCCTCTCACTATAGGGAGCCGCGGCTCGCCTATAGTGGACACCCTAAGTGGTGTCACGATATCACTTTAAAAGGGATTATCATTTTAACACAAACTATATTGGATATCTTTAAAAAACTTATTAGTGAATATCTCAATTTTCAGAGTATTAAACTTTTGAAAATTTTATATTTTGTAGAGCAACATAGTTAATATTCTTTCTTCTTGAAATATTATTTCTTTTTCATTTTGTTATTCAAGTATCAATCTATGTTAATAGAGTTATTTTTCTATCTAAGAAGTTCTAAGTTAATTGAATATTTTTATAATAAAAAATAATTATTTTATTCTATGAATCTGTCTTACTACTTTTTAATCATCCATTTAAAACAATACTTTTAAATTTCTTGCAGAAGATAAATGTCCCTATTAATAAGGAAATGATAGAATACTTTGAATATTTTCCACGTATTACGATATAAAGTGACGGACGAATAAACGGTGATAGTTGAACCTAACGTGGATTACGACGCCGTTGGAATCAATTAGTGGCTGCCACCACGTATCCACTATAAGTTCGGTCAAACACGAGTCTCGACTGGTCCAATTCCTTTAATTCTTTTTATATTCACTGATTAATTTATTTATTGTACAGTTGTTTCTTGCTGCCTTCTTTATACGATAATTCACGCGTTCCCCACGACCACCACCGACTTAAACAGGTTTGGGATCACTCACTTACTACCATGATTCATTAAGGTGATTTCTCACCTACACCGCCATTGTTTTTGTAATAATATTGCACATTAGTACTATACTTTTTATGATATTAAGTAAAAAACAATAAAAAAATATTATTTACTTTGCTATTATAAAAAGATTTTAAAAACTAGGTTAAAATACCATTCTAAGCATATTTATGGGTAGTGATTTTGAGTTTAATCAGTAACTTTTTATTATTTTCGGATTTAATTATTCCGGCTTAAAATCTGAAAATACAAACCTAATCTATTTTCTAACACTTCTATATATCGTCTTATAATCATGCAAATAACTGAAAGTATATTTAAAATTCCAATAATATGTATAGTTCATTATATGAATTTTAATTTAAAGATACAAAAATATTTGCACGAAATATTTTAAGAATAATTAACCTTGCATCAAATATTTAATATTCCATAAATATTAAGTATATTAAATAAAATTTACTGTATTTAATTATCGTACAAGATTCAGTTATAAATATACACTCCATAATTATAGTTAATGGATTTATGGTAATGTAATTATATTACTTAAAATAATGAAATATTATGGGAAAATGGGATTCGTAAAACTAGATATAGGAAATATTTCTTAAAATAACTTAAAAATCATTTTTCCTCAGTACAAAGAAAGGGAAGTATTAAAAAAATATTATAGAAAAATCTAGTGTTACATCTAAATTCTCTCTCAAGCTTCCTTCATATAGCGGTCAATCCTTATCCAAAACTCTCACAAAGCAGCAGCTCCTACAACGGGAATTTATAAAGGAAAAGAGAGGGGTCTCCTCGTTATCGAGGAACAAGTTACAGATCTCTCAGTTTTCCCTAATTTCGTTTTCCCCAAATTCCATTACTCGAAGATTTTTCCCAATTTCAAGAATATAAATTCTTCCCAATTATAGATGGCGACGGAGATTCTACGGCCGCAAGATGCGCTGGTTCACCGATTCCGCGTGCACACGACGTCGTGTCCCCGCCGGAAAATTTCCCCGGCGAGCGGCGCATCCACTAGTTTAGCCTCCAATCAGAATCACCAGCGGAGGCCTTCCCCCAAGCAGGAGAAGAAGCCGCGGAAACCGAACCAAGGCGGCGATGCGCGGCGGAGGCGCGAGGTTGTCGTCCCCGCCGTTGGGAAGGTAACCTTATTGAGAAGAGGCGAATCCCTAAATTCGATCGCTAACAGAATCGGAGACTCGAATCCGGTAGATTCGGTCGCGGTTGACCCAGCAATTAGGTCGCCCCGATCACGATCCGACTCGGAATTAGTGGTTCCGAGGAAGGTGCGCGCGGCGCCGCCGCCGATGGTGAACGTGTACGCCGGAGCAGGGTTTGATTCGTCGCCGTCTCCACGGTGCTTGCCGCGGCCTACCTTCCCCGGCATGAGAGGCGCGTGCGATGATGGGGCGACGAGATCTCTGCGGCGTATGCTTCGTTTAGAATGATCCGTGGCGATTGTAATCGACGATTTGATGCAGAAATTAAAGCTAATTAATTAGCTCTGGGCTCGGATTTCTTCTTCATGATTCCCATCCGAGATCATAAGGCGGGATTTCAGAGGAATTGGATTCTTCATGATTGATTTCAAAGGGATTTTAGAGGAATTGGATTCTTCATGATTCAGAAGCGACTTAGTGAGACTTTTTTTTCTGTATATAAATTTGTTGTGTTATTTGTAATACTAGTTGTTTAATTTTTAAGTTTTATAGATAATTTACTTTGATATTTAAGTATTTATAGATTGTTGGGAAAGCTGCTGTAGGGATATGTAACTTACCAGTGAAATATTTATGATTATATTGAATTTCTAGAGCAATATTTTGGTTTGTATTCATGTTATTCAACCAAAACCCAGTCCAAATGATTTATTATTGAATTTCTAGTGCAATATTTTGGTTTGTATACATGTTATTCAACCAAAAACCGTCATAAATTACTTGCATACAAATAAAAAACATCCAACTCTTGAATGGCTTACACGTTGTTTTCAATTCTTGAACAACCTACACGTTGTTTGATCTTTTAAAAAATAGGAAGAAAAGGGAAAAACAAAAACAACTCCTCCTTAAAACCATCTTCTATTACTAGCAGTTTCACTACTAGAATCTTCTACTTTCATACAGCAAACGGTGCAGGGGTTGCTCTGAGTCTGAGGTATGTTCTTTTCCCTCTCTTTAATTCGGTTAAAATCAAACAATTTAAGCTGGTTCTGGAGCAGGCTGTTGATCATTTATATGGATAGGATTGATTACTTGATTATATTTGTTATCAAAGTTTGTTGGAGTTAGAGTTGGTTTCAATTTCAAAGTATGGTTGCATGGAATGAAATTTCCACCCCTTTTAAAGTGCTTTGAATTGCTGAATAAATGGGATTTAATCAGATTTTTATCCACTTCCTGTCTTATTTGCTGGGAAAAAACTATTGTTGCATATTGATTCTTGATCTGCAACTACACTACCATTTTGTTTCATCACCTTCAAGTATAGGTTAGTAAGATTGTCTCGTTGATTTTGCGGAACACACGAAACCATGGCGAAGGCTGTTGCAGTGCTTAGCAGCAGTGAGGGTGTCAAGGGCACCATCTACTTCACACAGGAAGGAGATGGTATTTTTCAATTTACATTAAATAATCATGTGTAGATAATTGCGAATGAAGTTTCTCACACGTGCTTTTGCTATTGTTCCGTTCGTCCTACAGGCCCCACGAACGTGACTGGAAATATCTCCGGCCTTAAGCCTGGGCTCCATGGCCTTCACGTGCATGCTCTAGGTGACACGACCAATGGTTGCATGTCGACTGGTAATTTCTCTCGTATTCTTCTGTTTCTTTTTACTGACTAACGAGTATGCGAAATTCTGTTTGGGAATTGGAACTTTGATATTCATATTTGTGGTTTTCAATGTGTAGGGCCTCATTTCAATCCAACTGGCAAGGATCATGGTGCTCCTGATGATGAGATTCGACACGCTGGTGATCTTGGCAACATCACATCTGGAGACGACGGTAACTAGATTTGTCTTGAGAATTAATTTGAAACATCACCAATTCCTCTGTATCTGACCAAAGTAGTAAGAATTTTTATCTGTTTGCTTCCTAAGTGAGAATTTATGCCCTAATGTTCGTCTATCCCGAATGTCTCAGGTACCGTTAGTTTCACCATCGTTGACAAGCAGGTTGGTTTCCTCTCTGCCCATTTCCCAAGCGTTCTTGAAATGCCTCTATGGCTTGACTATGAGAAGCTTTTTGATTTTTTTTTTGCAGATACCCCTTTCGGGACCACATTCCATTGTCGGGAGAGCTATAGTTGTCCATGCTGATCCTGATGATCTTGGAAGAGGTCAGTCGTCTCCTTTTCTGTTTCTAACTAAACTAGATTAGAGCTTTCGTATCCAAGTCATAAGCTATTGACTTCCGGTTTCCTTAGCCATTTAAAACTATCATAGAAAACTTGCCTTTAGATGTATGGAGGTGGCATCAGCAGGAATGTTGCTTTTATTATGTTAATCGCAAACTAATTTTATCCGAGTTTCTTGGTTCTTGTAAAACTAATTTAGATAACTATACGCTGTTGCAAGTTGCAACTAATATGTGAAATCACTTTCATCATCTTGTGGTCCGTCTCCTTCGTTTTTTTGCTGCAGGTGGACATGAACTCAGCAAGGCCACTGGAAATGCTGGTGGAAGAGTTGCTTGTGGTAAGGAACACAAAATTCTGATCTGAAATTGGGAAGTTCTTATAGCAGAATATTACTCTTAAAAATCAATATAATTAGGCCTTAATTTTCGACCATAGTAAATATAAGAACCATTTTATACGAACATTTTCCATATCACCTCCTTCTACTATTGCTACATACGATGTGTTCAGGATACATAACCGATTGTAAGATAGCTGCATCGGCTTCATACTTACAGTAATAACCGTGCTATGCAGGTATCATCGGCCTGCAAGGCTGAGCACACCTGTCCGGAGGCTAAATACACCCGTCGTGTCCACTACTTCTCTATAGATTATATCCTCGACCTTGGTTTCGTGCGAGTAGACGCTATAGTTTGTTACCTAGAATCTAAATAAAGGCTTGTCGTAAGGATTTTATGCAATGCAATCGTACCAGGTGTACCTGTCTACTTATCCAAATATTCGGCATAAATTTGTGTTTGATCATCGAAGCATACATGCATTTTGATGATGGTGGAAGTTAGATTTTTGCCATCCCCATTGTGCCTTATGAAAACTGATGATTTTTGTTAGCCCCTTTAGATTCAAATAGCTAGTGTTACGTAGTTACGTTAATATTCTAAAATTTCTTAAATATTAGGGTGTGCCAAAGAATAATCAGCATCTTTATATCTTCGTGTGTGTTATTATTATGTTCACATAAATAAGTGGCATTATATTTGAATCATCATCGTCGTAGTATGAGATAAAGTGTGGATATTACAATAAATCGTAACCTCCTCTTTCTTTATGCACAACTGTCTCTTCCAATTTCAATTTTAAAACATTTGTCATGGAGTTGTGGACCCCATCCATGCCTACCTTTCCCTAAAAAAATCGTATCTGACTTAACTATCAATAGACAATTTCCGACTGTGTTTACAACTGGTTGTGGTCCGTCCATGTCTACCACTTTCAGTCCACTTAATAACAAGCAAGAACTCGAGGCAGGGCGGAGAGGTAGTCAGCCAGAGGACAGCTTCGATCCACCCAAAATTATATTGTCAGTCTAAGTACATATTGATGAAAATTATTACCTCCGTTCCATTTTAATAGAGTTATTTTTATATTTTAAAAAATTTTATGTTAGTTGAGTTATTTATATTTTTGGTAAAAAGTTCATTTTACTTTACTTTCTCTCTATCTCTCATAGTATTACTTTACTCCCTCTTACTTTTTTTCATCAACCACTTAACACGGTATTCTTAAACTCAAACAATTGCCTCAAGGAACTAGGGAGTATATTAGACACTATCAAATATTGATTAAAACTATTAATTTGTTATTTAATAGTAATTTTAATAATTTAAAAAATTTATAGATATTTAAAAATTTAATTATAAAATTTAATTTTATAAAATTAAACCTAATATTGAAATAAATAAAGAAAGTGAAGGATGCCAAAAGGGAAGAAGAATGATAATTTTAAAATAATATCAGATTTAGTACATAACTGAAATAATATTAGATTTAAAATGTAAAAAGACCAAATTGCCCAAACCCCCCAAAATCTCCTAAAAGGGTATTTTCGTCACGAAACAGTGAAAATGGACCATTTTCGAGATAAACGCTTAGTCCAGAGTTGTCTGAGAATATTTTTAAAGTCCACGGTTCGTTGGCGAGATAAACGAATAGTCCAGGAACTATTTTTGTAGTCCACTCTAATAAAAATAAGAGGTTGTGATAATCAATTAAATGAGGGAATAATCTAAAACAACATTGGTGGTCACATGGGATTAAATTAAGAACAAAAATAAGTCAAAATATTGGCAGCACAAGCTCTATTTTGAATAAATTAAAATTTAATAATTAGTTTGATACAAATTAATATTGGCAGTTTAATAACTATTTATGAAATCAATTTTATAATTCCAACTACGTAAGTACACATATGACCTTGCACTCCAATCCCAAAATCAAAATAATGCCCAATTAAAAGTACAATAACAAATCCAAATTAGTACTACTACTTACTTGTTTGGATTTAGTAAAGAAAAAGGAATAGAAACGAAAAACCCTGCGCTAACAATATCTACGCCGTCTTTGATGGACGATGGCATTTGTCTAAGAATTATGTTTAATTTTAGTTTTAATGATGATTTAACTGAAATACTTACTATTTGTTAGCCAAATTTTATGATGAGCATGATAAAGCAAAGTTTATTTTCCGATCTAGTGAGTGGTGGGCCCTGGCGGCTGGAGACTGGCGGCTGGCGACCCGAGATTTGGACCATTTTAGGGTAGATGGATCTGTAAACGGGCAAGCGGGTCAACCCATATTCACCAACCAAGATGCCACCATTTCTCTACCCAACAACCCAATTCCCACCACTTACCCAACCACCCGGCTCTATTTACCTGAAATTCTTGCTTGCATTGCTTTATTATATTACAAACACCCCCAAAAACGTAATCTTTTCTCACCAACTTTACTGAAGCTGGGCCATCAGCCCCTCTTGAATAGAGCACATGGAAATCGTAAGCAGCACTTCTTCCTCTCTATTATTTGTTTAAATTTGTGTCTTTTTTTGGAATGCATTTTAGTCCCTTTTGGTCGCGGGTGGTAGACTTTCTTGTTTTGTTTGAAATTTTGAATCTTGCGAATTTGAGTTCTGCTGAACCGGGGTTTTAGCTTGTTTGGTTTATTGAGGTGATATATAGAGACCCAAGTTTTGGTTTTTACTGATTGATGTGATAAATTTTAAGATTTGAGGTATTCAAGATTGTGTTTTTTTTCAATAAAAATTTGTGGGAATTCTCAGGCTGTGGAATCTGGTGTGAGACCCATGGAGATGGGTGTGGGGATGGGAAAAAATCAAACCTTGATTTGTGCACCTATAATGGCTGACACGGTGGATCAAATGGTGGAGTTGATGCACAAGGCTAAGTTTAAGGGAGCTGATATTGTGGAGGTTAGGCTGGATCACTTGAAGAGCCTTGACCATCGTCCCGATATCGAAGTGTTGATCAGACAGTGCCCTCTGCCCACTCTCTTTACCTACAGGTTCATGATCAGATGCCCTTTAGTGAATGTATGTGTTATTGATGTAATGACAAATTGGGGATGTCTGTGAAAAGGTTTTTTCTTGATTTGATTGATAGGTTTCACCGTTCATTGCATTTACTATGTTTAAGTTGAGAGAAGGACATGTTTGAGTGCTTTTGATTACTTAAATTGATAGGATAAAGTGGGATTAATTTCTTGATTGAGCAACTAGAGCACCTAGAGAAAGTAGATAATTTGAGTTGTTGCTTGAGAAAAACTTTCTTGCTTGTGGATGATTTGAGGCAACCGAGCTCACATTAACAAGTGGTTTTGATGGAACTTGCCAGAAAGGATCTTTGGTTTCATTTTGATTCATTTTTGGGAATTTATGTATATCATGCCTGTTTCTTTGTAGTCGTCGATTCTGTATAACATGTTTTTACTTGTGGTTACGAAACGTATGTATAGTTGAGCATGTGATTTATGCTTTCCTTGTAGACCTACATGGGAGGGTGGAGAGTATAACGGCGATGAAGAATCACGTTTTGAAGCACTTCAACTTGCTATGGAGTTGGGAGCTGATCACATTGATATTGAGCTCAAGGTACCTTTTTCACTGTGAGTTTCAAATTTTTGAGAAGTTATATACTGAATTTCATTAGTCTCATGGAAGCCACAATAGTTCGTCGAACTACACTAAAAACTAGTACGAGTAATATTTTTGTCACTTCACGGAAGTTTATCTGAGTCAATTCAACCAAGACTTTGTTTTTATTTGCTTATGTATTCTTTGTCGGTTCTAATATTATCTTGTGTTGACCAATCTCTTAAAGGCTGCACACGAGTTCATGAATTTCACGCGTGGGAATAAACCTGAAAAGTGCAAAATTATAGTTTCCTCTCACAATTATGAGTACACTCCTTCAGTTGAGGATCTGGGGAACCTCGTGGCCAGGATACAAGCAGCTGGAGCAGACATAGTTAAATTTGCTACGACAGCACTAGATATCACTGATGTAGCACGAGTGTTTCAAATAACCGTTCATTCTCAAGTAAGTCCACAAGGCTCACAAGAAGTTATATTCCAGAAATAACCTGTTTCTGTTTTCTCCCATCTCGCTTTAAAGTCTGTTTAGGACATAAGAAATATGCAATCTTCTATGTTTTGCATTTTTTTTTCTTTTGACAAATTATGTTTGTTTCTCCATGTCTGCAAGTTCAGAGACATGCTTTACCATTCCTTTCTTTCACCTCCTTGCCTTAATGTTTATATATTCCATTTTCCTCAAAAAAAATTATGCTTGCCCGACTACTGTTTTCTGAACTTGAGGTATGGCTATGATGAAAATGCTTTGAGTATAGCAGGTTCTCAGTCTTTATCATTTAGTTTGTCGATCGTCAGGTACCAATTATTGCTATGGTTATGGGAGAGAGAGGACTCATGTCAAGGATACTCTGTCCCAAATTCGGTGGATACCTTACATTCGGCACTCTGGAAGAAGGGAAGGTGTCTGCCCCCGGACAACCAACGATTGATGAGTTGATTAGCTTATACAATTTTAGGTCTATCGACACAGACACTAAGGTGTTTGGGATCATTGGGAAACCTGTCAGCCATAGCAAATCACCCAAACTGTATAATAGAGCATTCAAAGAAGATGGGATCAATGGAGTTTTTGTGCATTTGTTGGTGGACGATGTTAATAAGTTTTTTGATACCTATTCCTCTCCTGATTTTTCTGGTTTTAGGTGAAGTCCTCAACCTATTCGTGGCTGGTTTCGTTTGAACTATCGTCTCCTTATTTACAGTATTTTCAACTGTTACAGCTGTACCATTCCTCATAAAGAAGCAGCACTTGCCCGTTGTGATGAAGTCGATCCCGTTGCAAAGGTAGTTAATCGATTTTTTGAAGGCTTGTATATTTCTGCTGTTTTGTCTAACACCCAATTCTTGAACATTTCCAGTCTATAGGAGCGGTCAATTGCCTCATCAGAAGACTGGATGGGAAGCTATTTGGATGTAACACAGACTACGTTGGTGCAATATCTTCTATTGAGATCGGCCTACAAGGTTTCCTCTTTCGTTGAGCAGAGCCCGTTGCAAGAATCAAAGGTGTGAAGTCTGACACCTGTTCTTTTTTGCAGGATCTCAAAATGGTGCCACTCATACCGGGTCACCCCTGGCTGGTAAACTGTTTGTGGTTATTGGTGCTGGAGGAGCAGGAAAGGCGCTCGCCTATGGAGCCAAAGAAAAGGGGGCGAGGGTGGTGATTGCTAATCGGAGCTATGGTTAGGCTTCCTCCTCTGCCCTTAACACCTCTATCGTCTCATGAGTTCTGATCATTTATCATCTCATTTCTTGTTTTTGCAAGATCGAGCTAGAGATCTTGCTGAGCTTGTTGGAGGGAAGGCTTTGACTCTAGCCGAGCTAAGCAACTTCCAACCAGAAACCGGGATGATACTTGCAAACACAACTTCAATTGGGATGCAACCAAACATCGAAGAGACTCCCATCTCCAAGGTTTGTTTATTTTCTTCCCTAACCTGAACACCGCGTCTTGTATCTACAAGAAACGAGCCACAGAGAATCAGTGCGTTCTTTGATCCGTCCCTTCTGCACACGCTCACCATTTGCTTCGGATAAAGTCATAACAGTCTAATGCATCAACAGGAAGCTTTGAGAAACTATGAGCTTGTATTTGACGCTATCTACACTCCCAAAATCACGCGACTCTTGCGTGAAGCTCAGGAAGCGGGCTCCAAGATTGTGACGGGAGTCGAGATGTTCATCGGGCAGGCCTACGAGCAATATGAGAGGTTCACAGGACTCCCAGGTAATGAACAACTTCAAACTATCAGTCATTATTTTTTCAAGATCTGTGAGTAAAAGTCTCGTGTAGGGTGGTCTGATTGGTCGAACATCCAATCCGAACACCAATAATTACAAATATGCCACTGGATAAAGGCTTGAAATCCAGATTTCTGCAAATTTGACAGTCTTACACAAGTTTATATGAGAAAAATATGCCGTTTTAGCTCATTTTTCATGTTGTGATCACAGCTCCGAAGCAACTGTTTAGAGATATCATGGCAGACTACTGATGGACGCGCTCTCCTTCGCCTCCAACCTGCCCGTTTCATCGACAGTCTTGTCTTCATCCTCCTCATTCTTGTGGCAATGACATAAAAAACTATTCTTGTATCGATGTTTTAACCTACAAGAGATGGAATTTGTCGATTTGATCGTAGGCTTATGTTGTTGAAACTCAGAATTTTGTAATAAGAGGGCCTAGTCATTGTAGTAATAATTCTTCCTCTGCTGCTGTAATATGATACCAGAAAATTGTACCATAATGGATGATTTATTTCATGAAAATTGTTAAATTTGTGGTTTTCTTATGCATGCCTCAACACATGGGGAAGGGCATAACTGTTAATATAGTTATGAAAAAAGGCTAAAAGTATAAACTATAAGTTGAGTTCCAAATACTATCATAAACATGAATCAAATATGTATGAACTGGAGTATTTATTTCGTACATCAAATATGACCAGTTATATTTTCTGTCAACTATAGATGATTTCTAGTTTAGGTTTGACGGAGCACCACCTCCGTACCTAAATAAGAGTTTTATGGCATGCATTTTAAGAAATATAGTTGAATAAATTAGTGGAATATGTGTTTAACTTATACACATAAGTTTTATACTAGTAAAATATGAGTGGGATAAACTGATGGAATGTGGGGTCTAATTACCATTTATAGTAAAGCGAAATATGACTCTTATTTAGTGACAGACGAAAATGACAAAATATGACTCTTATTCAGGTTCAGGCACGAAGAGAGTATTTTTTATGTAACAATAAACATCGTCGTTTTGGCTAAATTTATTAAAAATCACAACATTTGAGAATTGGGGAATAAGTAGTTTTTCATTTTGAGATTTTTGGCCATCTCCAATCATTTATCCCAAACTTAAATCCATTTTGAATACGAGTTACACCAAAAAGTAGTAATTCTACTCCATACTCAAACCCAAAAATATTCCATATTTACCTACTTTTTATACCTTTTCAATTATACCTACATACTTATTTAGCTACATGTTAATCCCACAGTATTATTTTATTAATAATTTATATAAATTAAATAATTATACAAAATAATCTTATTAATATATTTATTTATTAAATAACTTACTTTATATTGAAAAAAAAACTACACTACTTTTAAAATTAAAATACACTAAACATACTACTCTCTCCGTCCCATAAAATATGGCATATGCTATCGCACGGGAATTAAGACAAAATTGGTAAAATAAGAGAAAAAGAAATTTAAATTAGTATTAGTGGATAGTGGAATCAACATCATTATTAGTTTTTTTATGATGGTATAAGTTGTAAATAATTTGATGTACAAGGGTAATAAATTGGGATAACTTTCCATAAATGAAAATGCCCATAACTTTATGGGACGGACTCTGGAAAGTGCGTACATTTTTATGGGGCAAAAAGAGTATAATAAAATTCACATATAAATTAAAACAGATTTAACGATATCGCAATTATATGTAAAACATATCCCAATAAATATAAAAAAAAAAAAGCTAAAATTCAAGACTCAATAAATTTTTGCATTGTTCCCAATAAGAAGTTAAGTGTAAACTGTAAACATATTACTACAACGCTAACCTCTTGAAAAACAGCAAATTAATGGCACTAAAAATAAATTTAAATGTACCATTAACACAAAAAGTAAAATCAAAATGACAAACTATGGCCGTATTGGCTAATTCAACATCTCAAAATAATGAGTGATATGTAATATCTCAAAAAAAATTGTAGAAGCTACTCATTTTTTATGTTTATTCTAATTTGATGTTTTTTATTACCCAAAAATGGGTTTAGATATGGTGTATGATTGGGAAACCTTTTTTTTACCAAAAATTGAATATGGCGTATGGTTAGAGTTTCAGAGGAACAAGGTATGAATATTAGGAATTTTAAAAAAATTGAGTAAAACGTATATAGTACATATGTCGTGTGTCACATCAAAAGTTGCATGAGTGTCTAGCGTATCCATTTTGCGTCTCCAAGACGTGTTGTCCTATCACTTCAATTCTTGCAACCCAGTCTTTCCGCAATTAAATGCACTGTCCCTGCGGCAGCAGTTGTACACTACATTCTGTTTATTCAATTTTCTTTTGTTTTTTTATTGATTCTTTGCCAAATAATTGCGACGTATCTTTTCAACACGAAGATTAAGAAAAATTATGTTAGATGAATTAAGAGCATCGCTAATACCGGACGTCTCGACGGGCGTCGGACCGTCGTCCGTCATGGACGTCCGCCATTATACGAGGAAGGGACGGACGCGGACGTCCGCACTGGACACGACAGATCCACGGCATTCCCGGGACGTCCATCGCGACGGCGAGCGGACGTCCGCCATTGCAGCATCCCGACGGATGTCCGGCGCCGACGTCTTGTTCCGAATTTTAAATTTTTTTTTTTTTACAAACTCTATATATACGGCTCGTTGAACTTCATTTCATTCGCACCACTTGTGTTAACAAGTTTGTTTTTCTTTCTCTCTCTCTCTACGTTTCTTTTATGATTATGGCAAGTGGTAGTGGAAGTGGCAGTGGAAATGGTAGTGGTAGTGGTGTGGGTGGTAGCAGTGCTGTTGACTGGCGCCAGATCGTTAGGGATGAGCTGCGGGCCGTTACGTCTAGAGAGATAAATCGGGCATTACAAGCGGCCATGCAGCAACAGCAACAGCCGTCGGTACCTCGACCCATCCGTCGTCGAACTACAATACCTCGGGACCGCATCGCTGCACACCATCGATTGTACGCAGACTACTTTGCTCCGGAGCCGCGGTTTGGGGACAACTTATTCCGCCGGCGTTTTAGGATGAGTCATCCACTGTTTCTTCGTATCGTTGGCGCTTTAGAGCGTCGATACGAATATTTCAGGATGCAAGAGGATGCGGTTGGTAAACCCGACCACACGCCCGTTCAGAAGTGCACTGCCGCAATCAGGCAGCTAGCATACGGAGGTGCGGCTGACATGTTCGACGAGTACCTCCACATCGGCGAGTCGATTGCCCACGAATGTCTGGAGTTTTTTTGTGCCGGCGTTAGGGAGATATTCGGGGATACCTATCTTTGGAAGCCTATCCCCCAAGACTGCCAGGAGCTGATGACTATGCACGGGAGTCGGCACGGGTTTCCGGGAATGTTGGGGAGCATAGACTGTATGCATTGGAAAGGAAGAACTGCCCCTCCGTATGGAAAGGGTTGTAGACAACTGGTTTCAAGAGCAAGCATCTCACGATTGTCCTTGAGGCGGTAGCTAATTCCCGGCTGTGGATTTGGCATGCATATTTTAGAGTAGTCGGTTCGAACAACGACTTCAATGTCCTACAGTCGTCCCCTCTTTTCAACGACCAAGAACTTGGTGTTAGTCCGACTGTCAATTTCGACGCCAACGACAACCAGCACAACATGAGCTACTATTTACCGGATGAGATTTATCCTATGTGGCCCGTCTTCGTGAAGACGACCAGATGCGCAATAGAAGATAGGAAGAAATATTTTGCGGATCGTCAGGAGGCAGCGCGCAAGGATGTGGAGCGGGTGTTTGGTGTGCTCCAGAGTCGATGGGCGGTTGTGAAGGGTCCATCGCGGTTGTGGCATATGGAAGGCATCGTTGATGTCATGTACGCATGTACTATCATGCACAACATGATTGTCGAATATGAAGGTCCGACACTCACTGATTGGTTCAGTGACGATGATGATGGTGCCGGTCCAAGCCACGGTGTGGCCACCCCCAGTGGACGTATGGGGGTACCCCATGAAGGGGCCGATCGGGTGCGTGCGTATGCCGACATGCGCCAACGACCAGCCCATATTCGACTCCAAAACGATTTAATTGAAGAGCTTTGGTTGCGTCGGGGTCGTCGTTGATACGTTCATATGTATAATTTGATTAAGTTGTTTTTTTTTGTTGTCGCTTTTTTTTATCTAATGAAATTATTTTGCACTTTGTTTAATTCCGTATTCGTGTCGAAATTTTAATTCCATACATTGTTTAATTTGGTGAATTTGTGAATTTTTTTTATTGCGGGAAGTCCGCGCGGGAAGGCTATGGGACATCCGCCACTGTGCAGTGAGATGTCCTTATGGCGAGGCAGGAGGTATTTTTGGGAAGTCCGTCGGAAAGGCTATGGGACATCCGTCCCCATTGGAGATGCTCTAAGTAAAAGGAGAATAAAGTGGAAAAATAAAAAAGGTAGAGAGTTGAAGAGAGAAAAAAAGTAAGAGAGAGTAAAGTTGGGGTTGAAAAATGTGTTTACTTTTACTTAAAAAGGAATTGACTCTATTATTGTGGAAAATAAAATGACTCTATAATATAATACTCCATCCATCTTTAATAGTTGAAGCGAAACTTTTCGGCACGTAGTATAAAAGATAATGTTAAATAAATAGATAAGAAAGTAAGAAAGAGAAAAAAGTTAGAGAGAATAAAGTAAAAAGTGAATAAAGTAGAGAGAATAAAGTAAGAGAAAAAAGTTACTATATATGGAAATGACTCAAACTATGAGGGAACTTTCCAAAATGAAAAAAATAACTCAACTATGAGCAATGTTTTAAAAACCGGACCTGCAAGCGAAACGGCGAGGCTACTGGTTCACGGTTCAACTGGTCCAACCGGTCGAACCATCAGTCGAACCGTTTTACTGTAGCATTTATATATATATGAGTATATAATTAAATACATATTTATTATAAAACACTTAGTTTCAAAACATGTAAATAAACAAGCATTAATGCAATATATAGTTTAATTTCAAATAATATATAGATATATAAGTATAGATAAAGTATATATATACCAATTCTTAACGAGTAATACTAGTAATGTAAAAATACATATTCATATGTTTATTATACTATATATTAATTTTCATGTTATGAACACTTCTCCCAATATATATTCTTGTTATTTTATTTTCAATCTAAGCATTAGTGATTAAAACTTTATTTGAAAGTTAATTAAGCTTTATTAATTTTAGTTATGATATAAAATATGTATATATCTTTTAATTATGCATATACAATTAGTATATAGTTGATAGTTGATATAATATGAAGTAGTACATATTAACAAAACAAACTACATCCCACATTAAAAAAGTAAAAGCAAAAGATTGTAAAAGATGACTATAAAACAAGCTTTTCATCGCATATTGAAAAATGAAAGAACAATCTTGTGTAATACTTCTATAAAGAAAGACACAAATGATTTATTAAGCAAGTTTTTATAAATTCAAAGGCCCAATACAAGTATGGGTTAATATGAAAAATGAAAGTTTAGTGTAAATTTTTTTTTATAATGATTTTTAATTCATTTTTTAAAATAAAAAAAATTTGGCAACCGGTTCGATCGGTTCCCGGTTTTCGGTCGAACCGGTCGGTTCACCCGGTCCAAAACGGTTCAATGCTCCACTGGTTTTTTATGGTGAATCGGACCGGAGAGGTCACCGGTTCGCGGCCGAACCGGTCGACCGGCCGGTCCAAACCGGTTTTTAAAACACTGACTATGAGGGAACAAAGAGAGTAATACCCTCTCTGCCTTATAGAAATCGATTGAATTTCCTTTTTCATTCGCTTCATACAAATAGTCCATATCCATTTATGATAATTTTTTCTCCTTTGTTTTTACTTTATCATTTATGGGTTTCATCGTTCACTAATTTTTTTCAACTACTTTTTTCTCCCTCTCTCTTACTTTACCATTTATGCATTAAAATCCGTGTCTTCCAATTAGCCGATTTCTACGAGACAGATGGAGTATTATATAAGAATGCTAATTTTTTTTTTTTAAAAAAACAAAAAGTAAAATATCCAATTATATAAGTATTAACATTGTAAACTCAACTCTCTCTCTCTAAAAGACATTAAATGCTAGAGAAATACATATGATAATTTTAGCGGGCCATTTCTCAACCTGTCGCACAGCCTCAATTGCCATCTCCGTCCATCACATCCAATATTGCCAATTTGCCATCTCATTCCATCGCAAATCCTCTCCTAGTAACATATTTCCACCTCGCTCAAACCCGCTCCTAGGGTTTATCCATTTCATTCCCGGCGGCGGCGGACATCATCCTCTCAGGCATTGTTTGACCCCTCGTTTGATTGTTATTTACCTTCAGGCTTTGCTATTATTTAGTTGTGAGTGTGGAGTATGAATGGTGCACCATTTTTGGAGTAGATGATCCACTCCGATTTTTCAATGAAATCTTTTCAATTTTTTCCACTTCCGACTTGAGTAAGCCAGTTATGTTGAAAACCCTATTCACCAACTGTCTCCTTAATTGGTCCCCTTAATTTCAACATACAAATTATTAATGTATTAATATCGGTATTAATTGCTATAAAAACATTATTGTAATTTTTGTTTAAGCACATCATCATTGTAAATTTAATTATAGAGTCTCTTTACGATGCTCAATGTGAGATGTTAAAAAACACTATACATGGAGATGATTTTTAGATTTATGAATTTAGAATCTGACTAATCATCTTTAGAAGTAAATAAAAAAATTAGTTTAAAGTACAATTTAAGAATTCTGATCTATTTCTAAATATATGAATCATATTCTCCCGAAGTTATATATTTTCAAAAACATACTTTAGGAATAATAAATTCTGAAAATCCTAATCGTAGATTCGTAGGTATCTTTATTACGATGTACTAGTATAACTTAATTTTGAATACGTACATTATATTCGAATAAGTTAATAGTTATCTTTGGAAATTAATTTCTATCGCTAATAGTTTTACCTTTTTTACCAATAGAAGTGAATCAATAATTATTTTTACTACTTAAAAAATAGGTATTTCAGTAAATAATCTCACAATTTTATATAAATAGCCGCCTCATGACTCTTGGTTTCAAAAAAAAGCTTTCTTGATGGAGACGGCGGCGGCAATGGAAGCGGCCATACTTAAGATGTCAAACGGAGACTTCTCCGGCGCGCGCAAGCTCGCCGTCGCAGCGCAGCGCGGCGGGATGGAGGGTTTCGATCAGATGATCGCCGTTTGCGACGTGCATTGCGCGGACAAGGAGGATTGGTACAAGATTCTCGGCGTCGCGGCGGATTCCGACGCGGCCGCCGTGAAGCGGCAGTACGGCAAGTTGGCGGTGACCGTCCACCCCGACAAGACCGGGCTTCCCGGCGCCAGGGAGGCCTTCGAGCTGATCAGCCGAGCGAAAGCCGTGATCGGCGATTACGAGAAGAGGATGGCCTATGATTCCATGGTTAGGGCTAAGGCCATCGCTGATCGTGATCGACGCACCTTCGGTTTTTCCCAATTTCGATCTAATCAGAATTATTATGGTTTTTCACGATTTCAAGATTGTGAGGATTTTGGGGTTTCTAATTCTAGGGTTTTGAACTATCAGAACGTTGAATTGAGCGGGAAAGGCGTGTTTGACTCTAGATTGACCAATAGGGTGAATGAGGTGATCAATAGGGTGAATGAGGTTTCTCCTTTACAAGGTCAAGGTCAAGGTCAAAGTCAAGGTCAAGGCCGTGGTCGTGGTCGTGGTCAAGCAAGGGTAACTAAAGAAATCAATGATGTAACTAGTAATGTTGTAGATGAGGGAAGTGGTGTGGTTGGGGTTAAGAGGGGTCGGGGCAGGCCTCGGGGCTCGGGGTCGAAGGCAGCATCGGCATCTGATGATGCTGCCACGAAGACGCCTCAAGGCTCGGGGTTGATGGCAGCATCACCAGATGCCAATGCTGCCACGAAGAGGCCTCAAGGCTCGGGGTCCATGGCAACATCGGGAGATGCTGTCGCGAAGAGGCCTCGAGGCAGGCCTCCTAGCAGTGGTCGTGGACGTGGACGTGGACGTGGACGAGGTCAATGCACCATTGTGGAAGTGTCTAGCGAAGATGAAGATGATCACAAAAGCAAGGAATCTCATCCTCACCCAGCATCTGAAGCTGACAAAGGCAAGGAGTCTCATCCTCACCCAGCATCTGAAGCTGACAAAAGCAAGGAGTCTCATCCTCACATAGAATCTGAAGCTGAAGCTGATAAAAGCAAGGAATCTCACCGTGGAATAAGGCCGGATTCGAAGATGCTCGAATACACGGATGCAGAGTTTCACGACTTCGAGGGGGAGAGGAGCAGGGAGTGTTTCAAGAAAGGGCAGGTGTGGGCCGTGTACGACACGCTGGATGCAATGCCGAGGTTCTATGCCAAGATCAACGCCATCCTGGACGACGGCCTCAAGCTGGAGATCACGTGGCTGGAGCCTCTGCCCGAGGACGAGGAGGAGAAGAGGTGGCTGTACAAGGGGCTGCCAGCGAGCACGGGGAGGTTCAAGCAGGGGTACAGCGAGGTGGTCCAAGACTACCGTGTGTTCTCGCATCTGGCCAAGTGGAAGAGGGACGCCATACTGAAGAAGGTGTACGCCATCCGGCCTCTGAAGGGCGAGACCTGGGCCGTGTTCAAGAAGTGGAATGGGCTCAGGTCAATGATGGGGATGACGTTCGGGGAGGAGTTGGAGTACAGGGTTGTGGAGATCATGTCGGATTATGATTGGGAGAGGGGGGTGATTGTGAGGGTGTTGGTTAGGGTGGAGGGGCATGGGTGTGTGTTTCAGAGGGAAGAAGGGAAAAAGTTGATAATTAAGGCCAAGGATAGGTTGGGGCTGTCTCACAGGATTCCGTCGGTGTCCGTGTCTGTCAGGGGCATGAGCTTCTTCGAGCTCGATCCAGGTTCGCTGCCAATCATGCCGTAGCCATCTATTATCTGATATGGTTACCCATTGTGTCATCTTCGGATGTCTTTTGTTGTGTGTTTATTATTTTTGCGACTCATTATGGTATCACTTTTCTTATTCATGTATTGTTAGTTGTTACTATATTCGGATTCCTTTTGTTGTGTGTTAATTAAGTATTTTTGTGATTGATTATGGTATACCTTTTGTTATTATTGTAGTAGTATTACTATTTTGGGGAGTTTTTATTGGTATGAAATTATGTGTTACTATTTGAAAGAGTTATTGATAGTGATAGATTAAACTGAAATCTTAATTGCTATTGATCATGAAAACTTAGTTTGACTGGGCATGTCACAGGCTCATATTCAATGCCACATTTAAATTTGTGATACTGTTGAATCAGGTATTCGCACTCGAAAATAGTCTTGAATATTGACGCGTGCTATTTAGAGTTTTCGAATATTTAATGTGACCTAACTAATCGAGTATTCAAGTACTTGAATAATGCCAAATATTTAATGTTGATATCCAAACCTAACTAATCGGGTATCCAAATACTCGAAATAATGCAAATACAATATCAATAAAAGTAATTGAAGATTAAATGCTTTTGTTTTGGGTACTAAATCTCTTAAAATGTTTTTGGTAATCCAGTCATGATGTTATTCTTGATGTGTCAAGTATTTATTTTTGACACAGAAGGTTGCATTTTTAGACTGATATTGAAGTGGGCATTGAAAGAGAAAAAATTGCTTTATGATTTTGGAAAATAAAATTGAGATGTGTACAGGTATTAGTTAAAAGAAAATAAAATTTGCTTTATGATTTTGAAAGAGAAAGATGTCTTATGTTGTGTGTTTATTAGTATTTTTGTGACTGATTATGGTATGACTTTTGTTAATCATGTATTATTACTATTTTCGGTTTCCTTTTGTTGTGTGTTGATTATTTTTGTGACTGATTATGGTATACCTTTTGTTATTATTGTAGTGTTACTATTTTGGGGAGTTTTTTTTGGTAGGAAATTATGTGTTACTCTTTGAAAGATTTATTGATAGTGATAGGTTAAACTGAAATCTTAATTGATATTGATCATGAAAACTTAGTTTGACTGGGCATGTTACAGGCTCATATTTAATGACATATTCAAAACTGTGATGCATTGATATGTGATACTGTTGAATCAGGTATTCTCACTCGAAAATAGTCATGAATGCTGACGCGTGTTATTTAGAGTTTTCGAATATTTAATGTGACCAACTATTCAAGTACTCGAATAATGCCAAAAATTTAATATCGATATCCAAATCTAACTAATCGGGTATCCAAATACTCAAAATAATACAAATACAATATCGATAAAAGTAATTGAAGATTAAATGCTTTTGTTTTGGGTACTAAATCTCTTAAAATGTTTTTGGTAATCCAGTCATGATGCTATTCTTGATGACTCAAGTTTTTATTTTTTGACACAGAAGGTTGCATATTTATACAGATATTGGAGTGGGCATTAAAAGAGAGAAAATTTCTTTATGATTTTGGAAAATAAAATTGAGATGAGTATAGGTACAGGCGTATAGCATAACTAAAAGAAAATTTTGGAAAATAGATTACTCCATAATTTATCAAAAAAACTTTAAACAATCCCGAGTAATTAATTTCTAAATAACTCCACAAAACAGCCATAAACTTAACTTGAAAAACAACCTAAATAATCCGGATTAAAGCTGAAAATTTGGCATAATTTATGTAGTTACAGAGCAACACTATCTCTGCATTTGAAAATTAGATACATTTGAAACGGCACGAGTTTTAATGCACGATTGGTAAAGTAAGATAGAAATTTGGTAAAGTAAGAAAGAGAATGAAAAAAAAGAGAAAAAATAGTGAAAATAGTGTTAGTGGATTGTGGGTCTATATCCAGAAATAGAAAATATCTAAAAATTTTATTTTTAAGAGATGATCCAAAATAGAAATAGTTTCTAAAATACGGAGGTAATAATGATAATGGAACTATTATGTAGTGTAGACAGGAAGAAATAAATAAGTTAATAATTGTAATCATATATCTTAACAATAAAGAATAAAATCGCTGACAGAAACTATTCCAAAATTGAAAGATCCTTTTTCTGGGATATCTTACTCAAATGTTAAAATAAGTAGACAAATATTTAAAAATTGAAAATAGCAATAAAATACTGTAAATAAAAAAATTTAGGGTTCGATTTTCCCTCCAAAATCGTGAATTTTGCCCCCAATTTCAACATCCCTAACCATTGCGCCACCTCACGTTGAGCGATTCACTCTGCAATTAGTTTCACTATCGCAATCACTTCCACTTTCGTCTCCACCATACTCTTATTTTCTGTGTCCATTCCATTTATGTAATTGCAGGATCTTCCCACACTTCCCTTTTCTGACCGCTGATGCCATTTTAGCTTTGAATAATACTCCAATTTGTTAAACAAATTTTTAGACGAATTGGTATGGGGACTGTTGAAGGAAGCCGCAACCACAGTAATTCCAGCCAGAAAAATTCGAATTTGGATTCAAGAGACGCCGCAACTCAGCAAATTGAGAGTCAATTTTCTCCAGGTACTCCATTTCCCGATTCTTTTTCCCCCCTTTTTTACCTCTGGTTGTGGTTCATTATAGAGTATCTCGCATGCAATGAGTATTTTTTTAAAATACTAATAATTGTATCCATTAATTGGAAAAAAGATCTGGGTTTTGATTTCATTGATGGATATTTTATATTTTCAATGTGAAGCTTAGGACTATGACCAAGATTTATGCTTGTCAAGAAAGGATTATGTTTTTCAAGGCGAGAAATCAGTGTCTGATTTCTATTCATTTTATTTTTCAAGAAAGGATTATGTTTTAAATTTGGGTCTTTTTTATGGAGGACTATTTGGTTAGAAGCATGCAGTTTGGATTGCTTTAGGCAATGTGGCATTATAATGTTCAATGCAGATTTATTTATGAAAGGAGCTAGCTCTTTGATGAATGGAAGAGCATTGATTAAGTGGTTGATGGCTTAAGGTTTATGTACTGGGTATTTATTGGCAAGGAACCAGCTGTGGTTATTTGGCTTCTATTATTTATCGATTGAATTCATTTATTGATGGGTGCAGTTTCATTGCCATACACTTTGTTGTTAAGCCAAGCAATAAAACTCTATTTTGTCGTAGCCTATTTGCACATACACAGTGAAATTTGTTTGCTGATAAGTTTTTAATCAAGAAAAATTTATCGCGGTTAGGAATACGTGTTTTGGTTGCATTTCTTATGAGTATCCGACATTCTTGTTTCTATGGCAGGTGATGCTTTAGAAGGTGACAGAGATGATGATTCACTTAACACCATGAGTATGCCTGTTGATGATACTTATATATTGGAAGACAAATTTGAAACTCAAATGGCGAATCTTGCTGAGGAAACGCAAGTGGTGGATCTTGCAGAAGAAACCCAAGTGGTGGATCTTACCGGGGATACCCAAGTGGTGGATCTTCCCAGGGATACCCAAGTGGTGGACCTTGATGGGGATACCCTATCGATGGACCTTGATGGGGAAACCCAAATGGTGGATTTTGCCGACGAAACGCAGTTGGTGGATTTGTATGAGGAAACCCAAGTGGTGGATCTTCCAGGTGAAACTCAAGTCTTGGATGAGTTCAACGCTGAACTTTATCTTGCTGAATGCAGACAAACAAATAAAACTGATGTCACATGTGAGACCCAAAGATTATCCGAGGAACCTTCTGCTAAAATTGATGGCAATGTCTCCATTGAATTGGATAGCGCAGTGAACAAGAATTCTCTTAAGGAAGGTGAATATTTGAATGATGTCAACCTATTCTTTGCGTTCAGTTAAATATTTTCAGTGCTCCTTTATATCCCTATTACTCAATCATTGTTCAGGACAGCCCTTTCTCCATATGATATCATCTATTTTTCATTATTTCAGTATTAACCTGTTTAATTGGTTGTCATTCTGTGCATACATACAATGTAGAAGAATGTCTGCTAACTTTACAGAATTATTTATTCTTGCTTAATTAACCTTTGTGCGAGTTTTGGCTCTGCATTAGTATATGTTTATCTTTGTTTTTGGCTTTAGGATTGATTAGCTCAGATTATCTTTGCATTTTATTGGCCTGAATGTATGATACATTTTTTTCAGAATCACTTTGCAGAGGATTTACCTCAATACGTGCTGCATCAATTAGGGCTTCTGGCTTGGCAGCCCGTGCCCGAGGAACTAGTCATGGTTTGTCTACCACTAGTACCGATAAGTCTTCTATGGAACATCAGACATCTGAACTAGATGGTCCATCTCTTATTGGACATGTGTCAAAGTCTCTTGAGAATGGCTACTCTAATGAAAGTGAGGGGGATCCAAACAGATACAAGATTACTAGTACAGCTGTGCGCAGACTTTTCAGAGAGGATGAAGATGCCGAATGTGAAAAGGCAGAAACCGAAACCAACCAGACAGATGATATGCTTGAAGTGTTAAGCTACGTCGATTCTCAAGAACCAGGGGATCTGTCACAGGAACGTGCACTTGAGGTTGTCAATAGGTTTCTTGATGTTGGTTTCATAGAACAGGATGAAGACTTTGGAAAGAAGGTTCAAGATGTAAATAAACCAAAAGGTGTCTCTGCTGTAAAAGGTTCTCGAGATTTGGCCAAAAGGTCTATCCTCCAAAAGACAACCGGAGAGCACGGGATTTATGATTGGGATGATGCTCGTGAAGACGAAGGTGGGGGAGAGTTTTTCCTGAAGAAAAGGGAACTTTTCTTCGACAATGTAGGTCCAGTGCCGAGATGCCTCACTGAACCTCGTAAATCCAAGTCTGTTGTAGAGAGTGATAAAAAAATGAAAGCAGACAATAAGAGTAGACTAGGAGATTTAGTGCACTCAGATTTCGGATTGTTGCATAAAACACGACCAAAGCAAAAATCACTTCATGGAGAAGAGGTGGTGTCGAAGAATATTATAAGGAATTTGGAAGAACAGTTGCACGAAGTGTCTGGGCCTGAGTTGGCAGATAATTGTGAAGACAAGAACATTCCAGATGATATAGGTCCTGATACTCAAATGGCTGCTGAAGCTATGGGAGATTTGTGTTTTCAAGTACACTTGTCTGACAGTAATAAAAGTGGAAATAAAGCTGTAAGCAGCACAAGGAAAGATACCATGCAAAATAAGTTCAGAAATAGTACCGTTCATTCAGAAGAAGACTTGCCATATTTTACTAGGGTTGGAGTTGTCACTAGACAAGCCAAACGAACAAAGAGGATCAGCACAAGAAACAGTACCATGTCCTCTCTTGCACCAGTTCAATTCAAAATAACAAAGAAGAGAGACGATGGGGTGCTAAGGGGAGCAGAACAAAGGAGGTCGACAGTTGAAAATGTTTCCTCGCATAATGGGACCAAATTAACAGGTGAAAGGTCAGAGAAGTTTTCTGTACCAGTTCAGACATCCATAAAGTTAGATTGTCCCAAAGTGCCTTCTAATTCTGTTAATGCCAAGGATGAAATAAATAAACAGGTGAGTGCCCGTGCAAGTGGGAAAAGGAAAAATGCTGTGACTATGACCATAGAGGATGTTAGGAGGATTGGATTAACTCGTTTAAAGCAATCAAATAGAGCATGCCTTGATAAATC
Source organism: Salvia hispanica (assembly GCF_023119035.1). Lineage (NCBI taxonomy): Eukaryota > Viridiplantae > Streptophyta > Magnoliopsida > Lamiales > Lamiaceae > Salvia > Salvia hispanica. Next base: position 32,875,794 of record NC_062966.1, on the reverse strand, counting down.
TAGTACCCCTGACATTGATGCAGTAAGTAATCTACAAGGAAAAAGATCTAGACAAGAAACATCAGCTGATGCACAGCATAGTAGACGGTTAACAAGATCAAGTAGGGTTGCCGTGAGTATTCCTACAAATCTGGGCAAAGATTCATCAAATCAGTTGCCACCTCGCTCGGATTCAGAACCCAGAAAAATCATCTCAAGAAAAACTGCGAAAGCAAATTCAAGGAATGATGCTGCTGTATGTGGTAATGACCGCTCTAATAAGAAATCAATTTCAGCTGATGCTGTCGGCTTGAACACATCTAAGCAAGGTGATGGGAAAGATTATGATGGGGCAGACGCTGGAGGTGACGAAAGAAATGGCAGACAAGAAGCTTCACCAAGATGTGGAACTTCGTATTCAACTTGTGCTACACCTACTCCTCGTGCGGCACTGAGACATGATGTATCTCCTATATGCAAGGGGGATGAATATCACAAACAGTCCTGCAGAAAGAACCAGTCTGTAATAGCCTTAATGAAAGAACTTGATGACCTACATACTGGTTCACCAGAACCATGTAGTGGAATGAGAGGATCGAGGAAGAGGAAGGATATCACAACTATAAGAGTTCTGTTTAGCCAGCACCTGGATGTAGATGTTGTCAAGCAGCAGAAAAAGGTAGTACTGTATCATTTTTTAATTTCTGGCCATCTTTTTCAACTTCTTATGTTGTGCAAGTTATATAGCTAGAATTGTTTTACAGATATTGGCACGGCTGGGAGGTGGAGTTGCATCGTCTATGTTAGAGGCTACACATTTTATTGCAGATGAGTTTGTCCGCACTAGGAATATGCTAGAAGCAATTGCTTCCGGGAAACCTGTGGTTACTCGCTCGTGGATTGAAAGCTGTGGACAAGCTAGTTGTCTTATCGACGAGAAAAATTACATACTTAGAGATGCAAAAAAGGAAAAGGAGTTTGGCTTTTGTTTGCCAGTATCTCTAGCAAGGGCATCACAACATCCACTTTTACAGGTAATTGTCTGACTTTTACAATGATGAGATTATGTTAATTTACAGTTGTCTCACATGCATAATGCAGGGACAAAAGGTCTTTGTTACCCCTAATACAAAGCCCGGTAAAGACATCTTAGTCAACTTGGTGAAGGCGGTCCATGGAATGGTAAGATATTGCCCCTTTCACCTAGGCATGGTTACTTGCTGATTCACCCTGGTTATCTTTTTCTGCTCTTCCTTTTTTTCCTTTTTTGTTATAATTAAATATTTAATTGAAAGCTAATTAGGCATGTTCTCTTTTGAACTATTTCAAGATATGAATAAGCATTATGAGTCAGAGAGCCAGTTTGTAGAAATTCATTGCTCATATTGATTCTTGATCCTTTCTGCTGTCAGTAATTCCTTTGTTACATAATGCACACACCCTGATCTCTGAGCAGTCTATTATTACTGGGAAAAATGTGCGAGGCTCAGATTTATTCTTTTTTCTCCTTTAAAACCCCCCTAAACTGTTAAATCTGTGAGCTTTTCCTTTTGATACGTCAATCCCGAAAGTTGTCATATTTTCCTAGAGAATTGTTTGATTATGTTTCCTTACAATTGTTGCATTGCCCATCAGCCGGTTGAGAGACTTGGCAGATCTGTATTTAAGGCCGAGCAACTTCCAGACGATTTGTTGATTCTATCTTGTGAAGAAGATTATGATGCTTGTCTTCCTTTTCTTGAAAAAGGTTGGCAATTCCTCCCTTGCACCTTAAGTACACCCTAAACAAACAAGCTTCTCATATGACTATCACTGCAGGCGGTACTATCTACAGCTCAGAGCTGCTCTTGAATGGCATAGTTAAACAGAAGCTAGAATATGAAAGGTTTGTCCCAAATCATCTCAGTCAAGTTGCAGCTTTGATTGTTTGCCAGTGTAGTTTCTTCGCGTTGTGTTCATAGTAGTTCTTTGTTGGCAGGCATGGCCTCTTTGCTGATTATGTTAAGAGGACTAGATCAACAATGTGGTTGAAGAAGACAAACAAGTTTCTTCCTGTAACTAAATGAGGCTGGTTCTTACTAGGGGCCAGCTCGTTGTTGCCTGCGTGCTGTGTAGTGTACGTAATGTAGTCTCGAAGTTGCTCTTACAGTTCCACACGTGGAAAGATGGATTCAGCTTGTAAATTAAAGCAGCCTGTTGATATTCTCTGCAATCTGATGTATCCATTATTTTCAGATTCATATAGTTTTCGTTGCATTTTTGTGGTATCTGAGATTGAATAAATTGATGATTGTCTTCAACTTTGGGGAAATGCAGAAAATTTTAACCACTTTTAGCAACAAAAATTACACATTTTTCTACGTAGTGTGTGATCCTTAAAAGAAAAGAAAAAATCACCACAAAATTACAAGAAAATCCATCACCAATTCACATATCTAATGCTCAACCAGCAGCTTTTCACAGTGAAGCTCAAGCGCGTGCAGTAACAGTTATCAATGCAAAATGCATTCAAATATCCCACTGGATGCTTGATACAACACGCTGCCCGCAGCAGTGTGTTTGTTCGTCAATAATCTAGCCTGCGAGAAAATCAAGAAGGGCCAATCTTATTTTAGGCCACACAAACAAGCATAGTGATCGAATTCTGCAGCAGATGTTCGAATTTTATTTATTGAGTGGTCCTTTAGTGGAAACTCACTATCTATACAAACTCATTGAATTCAGCTGATTTTTAGCAAGCAAGGGGTGACAAGTGACATGAGGCTCGGACTTGCATAGCATGAGTATGGTAAAAGGGGGCCCGGAGCCATAGTTCCTTTTCCTCAAAATACATTATTTGCCATTCCCACCCATTTACCCATTTTGTATAAAAGCAGGAAGAAACAGCAAAATTGATTATCATACGAGATATAAATTGACACTTGTGTGAAAATTTTCTTCTCAGAGGGGTCTTTCTTTAAACTAAAAATACTGAGAAAAAGAAACTGGTAATCGCAAGTGTAAAATCTTACTGTGGCTGGTAAACTAATGACCAGTTTGGGAGTACTGTGGATAAGAATATCCACTGGCAGCTGCAGAAGTAGCAGAAGTTCCTGGGGGATAAGCATTGAACATTTGAGTAGCATTAGGAGGCGGACCGCTAGAGCTGGAGGGTTGGCCTCCTTCAGGTCCTCCTGGAACTGGTAATGGAGTACTCGTACTTGGTGGAGGTGGAAGCCCACCGGTTTGCGGAGGCAGTGAAGGGGCAGGAGGAGGCTGCATTGGCGCCATTGGAGAATTTCCATAACCTAATACCAATCATCGCATTAAATTGTATACATCAACATCACACTCATAAATTTTATCATCGCACATTCTATTCATAAATATTGTTATTTTTAGTCTCTCGTGAATCGTGATATTAACCCTCAAGTGCAGGAAACTATTTCATGGTCTAGAATGGTCAACAAGCTTCTATTGACTATTTTGCCAAAAACACACTTCCAGAACTTCCCTCGGATTATTATAAGTTAAAACAGCACAAAAAAATAATAGATAATGAAACAAAGATGGATATAGCAATTTCTTTACCAGGAGCACCAGGAACAGGTATTGGCAACATTGGAGGCCTGATACCAGGGACCATCTGAGGGGGTCCCTGAAACATAGGAGGCGGCATGACAGGTAGGCGTGGCCTTGCTCCGGGAAAAGCAGCAAGATGTTGGTTATAAACTGCACCAATCTGTTGGTATGCTACTGTCTGCCCAAGATGTTCCTTGATCTTCTGATCAATCAAAATTTGAGTTTGTTGTTCCTCAAACTTTTGGTAGTAGGATCTTATGTTTGCCTGGACACCCACATTTATTGGTTTCCAATGAAAATGAAGATTAAGTAAACTATTCAAGACGGTTATAACATTAATGCTCCACATCACCAAGAGGCCAGAGGTATACCTTATGTTTGTAGCCAGAATTATGCTGTTTTCTGACAGACGGCTGAACAACGAAAAAAAGGAAAACTAGTCATTACCAGCAAATCAGCATAATACAGACAACCAGAAACACTGAGAATTCCGAAACTTATAGAACGAATGCAACATCAAGTCAACGAAGAACTTTCACAAAAATCATCAGATTAGCTGTAATCCATAAACATGTAGTATAACTATTTAGATTCGGGTCAGAAAATCAGCCATTTCTAAAAAGATTGATTTTTTGCAACAGTTGATGAAAGATGACACCCTAACTTTGTGAAAGTAACTAAACATTCATGATTTAGCCAAAATTTGTTTCTAACATTCGCTAATAATTTCTCTAATCAATTGAGCTAACATCATAACCGAGCCCACGATTAAAAATAAACTTACAGAATCATGAGTCAAGTAAGTGTCGCAATAATCACAGTAGTACCTACAAAAAAATCAACGAAAGACTATTCAGCACCCAAGAAACAATAGTCCCAATAATCTACAGACAGGAGGAGATGAATACCGCGGCATTAGTGTGAGGATTTCTTATGTATCTGGAAAATTGAAATCGATGAAGGAAATGAAATCGAATTGTGATTGGAGTGATTTTGGGGGGAAATCATAGTAGGGTTTATCGCTATGGAGAGTGTTGTAGAAAAATTAGCTGGGACACTGACGGGTCGGGCTCAACCCGACAGATCCAACATGGGTCGGTTTAATCCGACTGCTTTAATAATCGGTTTAGATGATCAAATTATCAAACCCATTTACAGAAATAATGAGGGCCATTTTCAAAACTAAGAAATTTTATACTCTAAGATATTTTTATAGCTAACTATTTACGAATTTTATTATTTTCGAAAGCTTTGTACTAGTAGTTTTCTGTATTGCAAAAATGAGTGGATTATGGGGTGATTGTACTCCTCCGATTTGAAAACATAAAACAATTAATTTATCAATATTTCTAATTAACATAATAAAATGATATTTCTATTTTAAGAATTATATACTCCTCCATCCACCAATAATTATCCTATTTTGGCATTTTCGTTCATAACCGATAAATGTCTCATTTGCTTTTTTACTACTTTTAATAATGGAAATCACATTCCACTAATTTTATTTCAATCAAATTTCATTATATAACTAATATAAAATATATAAAAGTAGGATTCACCTTCCACTAATATTTTCCATTCACTTTCTAATTTCTACAATAGGAGTATTTATTAAAATCTGTTCCGTGTCAAACTTGGTCTTGTAATTGTAGACGGATGGAGTATCTTTATAACGAAAACGGCATCATTTTGATCTTACATCCACGGATTATCATCATTTATGGAATGCAAGCAGAATTGACGATAAGAGAAGCTAATATTACTGACAAAATTTAAAACCAAAAAAACACAGTTACTCCATATGAAGGTCTAGCAAACAAACTCAAAACGTTAAAACATTCTACAATCTAGCAAACTAACGAACTCAGATCATCCTCATTTACATGCTCATTGTCAGCAACCTACACAAGGATGCCACGCTTGAATCCGAAACGTTAAGAAACCAAACTCGTGACAACAGAAAAACTGAACAAAACCAAACTCGTGACAACAGAAAAACTGAACGTATATTCAGCGACGCCTGCACAGCAAGAAGGAAATATTCATCGTAAGGCAATGGATTGAACTGCAGCAGTGTTTGGTTTAATAAAAATTTGAGCAGCAGCAAAGGCAAAAAGGCAATATGTGTTCATCTTCATTTAAACAGGAAAAAAAAGGACCCTCATTCAAAGTTTAAGCCTTCAATATCAAATACTCCTACTAAATTCCTCTTGATTTGTCCAAGAAAACCAAGCAAAGAAAATTGAAATTAAAATTTGACACACCTTTCCGGGCTCAAAGAGTTTCTTCTTGGAGTCGGGGATCTGCTCCCTGCATAGCCAGTATGTCCATTTTCTCTAGGACTTGGGGAATGAAGGCTTGGCAAATGATTTTTCTCATCAAGAGGGGAAACAGATCTCAAGAGTGGTCTGGAATGCCTCTCACTGGACCTGTAACCTCTGTCATCCTCCGGAGAAACTGATCTAGACATAGATCTCGACCTGTGTCGAGAGTAGCGACCTTGACTGGCTCCATAGCCCCTATCTCTGTCAAACACATAAGAAAAAGGTTGGCGAATTACTAAACACTTATCCCCAGCATTTTGAGTACATATAAGCACACACGACAGTAAACATATCATGAATCACTTGGCTCACGAACATACATATGTGCAACCATTTTATTTGACAGACTCCGCTATTTAATTTGAACCAGTGGTGGAAAATTTAAGAGTGGCCCTTACAGTGATGAAACAAGAGAACCTCCCTCGGAAAATCTAATGATTGAAGACATGACCTTTACCTGCATCTTTTCCCGACTTTCTGAAAAAACTATAAACTTTGATCCACTCATTGTTTAAGGCTTTATAGCATCAGCATCTCAAAACTTGCAAGCTGTCCTTGTGCTGACATTTAGAGACCTCATCTTATCTTTTTCATGGGCAATTTCACCACACTTCATTCATTATAACTTTGAAAGGCTTTGCTTCTTTGCAGATGAGTTCTTTCTTGGCCAACTATTTGTGAAGCGTTAGGAAATCAATCTTAAAAGCTAAACAATAAATAATCGAGGATCTCTAGTCCTGGAATAGTTTCACACATTTATCATACCAAAGTCAGCTCAGTATCCAACGCAAGGCAAAGCCTTACAAGCTCAAAGGCATAAACAAACATAATTCCGTGGATTTTGAAGATTATCCATGATGAATTGGAATTAGAAACTTCTGGAGATGCATGGAAAATAATGTAAGCTTTGACTTTAAGATATTAGTCTCGAGTTCTTTATACCGCACTTTGTCAATTAAAATCTGCATACATAAGGTCATAAGCAGATTTTGTCATTCACATCCACTGAAAAACAGTCAACTTAAGAGAGATTCAGATACAGCTCCAAGAAAGTAGTGGCAAGAGATTAAAGTTAAGACCCTGGAAATGGAAGAACTAGAACAACTCTACACAAATCCTTCACAAGAAAAATTTTAATTGCGAACAGAATTCCCTAGTTTGAAAAGAAAATGTTTTACATTTAGCTAAAAGGCAACATATTTGCTGATGAAACAGTATATCCTAATTGATTAAAGAAACCCCATCAATACTTTGAAAAACAAAATGACAACACAAAACTAACAAACCTATTGGATGATTAGGATTTAATCAAACTTATTCTCAAAAGAAATTTGAAGAAGCTAGTAAAATGTACTTGGAAAAAACACGTCCAACCTTGACATCCTATTAAGTCTTAACCCCAAAAGGAAGGCAACAGAACTATAACAAAGCATTATTCAAAATAACCACCATGTCTAGATGCCCTGGGTATGTGGCTGACATTTTAACATTCATATGGTGCTCAGAAAAATACAGTTAATGAATTAATAGATATCCCCATCAGATGGTATGAATTGCTAGATGTTACATCATCCAGAACCAAGGTGGTAATCACATAATATTACCACAAGCAATCAATATTCGAGTAGGTATTTCTGTATTCATTCAAATGAAAAATTGAAGGCAAGACTTCAAAAACAGACCTTGAATCACGGTGCCTTGCTGGAGAGGATGGTGGTGATCGAGCTGCCATTTATGAAACCACAACCAGTCAACCACTCAGAAAGACAAAGTAAAACATCAAATGTTCATTTATACCAGTGTTCTAATATACGAAAAGGGCAGTTATTTACATGTAAAATCTTTAGATACTAGATACTGCAGACTATAAGATACATGCCATGTTACAATACATATAAGATTAGCTGCCCAGTGAAAGATATACTAACAGTGATATCGCCTTCTAGGGGAATATGATGGACTTCGTCTCCTATGGCTTCCACGTGAGCTTCAAATTCAGAACAATGTAAAAGGGATCAGTAAAACTTACAATATGTAATCCAGAATTGCCTGAAAAGATATTCAAAAGGAATTAGTGGCACCACAGAGGGAGCACGCTGCAACACAATTACAACCTTGTGCGAGTGACTCTACGCATTTCTTGAGGAGTTTTCCTGTTTTCTTCAGCAAACACAATTCTTATTTCACGGCCACCAATAACTGTGCGATCCATGTGACTTTTTGCATCAGCTGCATCTTCAGGATCACGGAACTTGACGAATCCAAAGCCACGAGGTTCCCTGAATTTTTGTCACCAGAATATAAACTTTGATAGCAACAACTAAACAACTAAAATGACCTTGAAAAAACATGAAGCGTACCCTGTATAGTAATTTTTCGGCAAATACACATCCTTTACCGGACCAAATCTTTCAAAGGGAACCCTCAGATCTTCAGGCCTTCAATCAAAAAGGAAAGTATGAAATCATTCACCTTAACATATACTCTACTATGAATCCAGGACAAAGCATGTGGAAATAATTTGGCAATCCAACTAACAATGCTAGATGAACTTTAATGGAACCAACAGTTCCCAATATAAAAAGTACTACCAAACCATGGCAAACTGGTAATTTAGCAGATAGATGAAAAAGGCCACCAAACCATGACAAACTGGTAATTCAGGTATATACTGCAACTTCAGAAGGTTTTCAATGCAGATTATCACGTTACAGAAATCGTTAATAGATTCATTATGTTGAAATCTTAACACAAATTATTGAACGCTCTAATACGATTCCGAGTTATCAAACATGCATTTCAGAAAAAAGGAGCTTTTTCCGTCTAGTATCAAACGATTGCAAACATGATTTCTTTCCAGTCCTATCTAACACTTTGGCGAAAATTTGCTGGACTACCATTTTCCAGAGAGAAGTATCAAACACGCCCTAATAATACAACGCATTCCTTGTAGCTCCAAGATTTCAACAACACGATATCAGCAGCCACTTCCCCCTTTCTACCACCCTTACACGGTTACACCACATAACTCCGCAAACTCATATCTCAATTTCCCAAATAAATTTTCAAATCAAAATACAAACACATTCCATAACATTACAAACGTGAAATTCTACACTAGTAACGCCTTATTTATAAAGGAAAAACCTGGAGCTGAGCGAAATGTTTCGAACAAGGAGGCCGGAAGGAGCTGGCGAGCGACGATCACGGCGGCGGTCGCGCGGCTCATCGTACTGCTTTCTTCTGGGCGGGCTACGGCTACGGCTATGGCTGCAGCTTCTGCTTCGATGCCTGGCCATAAATTCAGCTTGTGGTCGCCTAACTAAGCCGCAATTCCCGGTTTCAAAACCCTAATTGGATTCAGAATTCAAAAATCAGAAACCCTAAATGAGAAATTGAGTGGCATTGGTTCGTTAATGTTTCAGCTCTTTGCCTTTATCTAATTTCTGAGATGTATGAGGTAAGTTTTGGAGGGAGGAGGATATTGCATGTTTTCCCCTTCAGACTAGGTTATTTGCGAATGTTCCCCTATAGTTTCGTTATATTGCATTAAACCCCTTCGTGATGGATTGCTTCTAAGGCCTAGGTATGATGGCCCTACTTTGGGCTTTTAGCCCTAAATAAAAAAACGTTCAATTCGACGAATAATAGTTATGGATTATTTTAACTAGTGTCACGCGATGCATGCCTCAATATATTTTCTTCCAAATCGTATATAATATCAAATTATTATGCATCATAAATATGAAATGAAAATTCATACATTATTAATAATCCATAAATATTAATTTAAATTTTTTAAATATAAACACAAAACCGGCAGATATACATGAACTATAATTTAATATTGCACTGATGAGATACTTCCTAGTCGAGCTTCATTTCATTGCAATATAGTGACCCTATACGCAAAAAACCCAAACCCTGAAATCTAAATTTTAAACCCTTGACTTTAAAATATACTCATCATGACCAACAAATTATCAATAAAATTCTCCCTTCATATTCTCGCCATATTTATGTTAGAATTGTTTTAAATAAATTGACAATCATCAATTTTAATGTTTAAGATTTGATATGCCAAAATCATCTATGTTATTTGAAGCTCGATATTTCTTTTTGTGTGCTCAGTAAGGAATAACAAGCTTCCTAGGTCCAGCGAATCCACTAGATCACAGGATCTAGGAACTCATGGATCGTTGGAGACCTCGGTCGTCGGACACACATAATACTTCTTCAAAACCCTCAACCACGTATACTAAAATTAGCACAGGGAAGTAGGGATCGATCCCACAGAGATGAATGCGTAATTAAACATGCTCAAGGATTCAGGACTATTTTTGGGTTGGCTGCTGCCACGCATTTTGGGTTGAGGAAATTAAACTAAACTTGGTGTTGAAATCTGCTATGCTAACGACTAGATTTAGGCAGAACAGAAATCAAGCATATAAACTGGAACGAGCGGTACGATTACTAGATCTAAGAAACTATTTCCTAAATTACCTAGACCTGGGAAATAAACTGACGGTGGGGACCATTTGCTGAAAAGGTAAAGTACGGATGAAAAGCTGAAAAACAACTAACTAAAGTACTAACTAACAGCGACATCATCTTCTCCAACAATTTGCATAAAAATTTTAGTAGAAACAGAGATGGAACGTAAATCGAAACGAAGCAGACTGAATTTAAAAGCAATTAAACGAAAAACAATTAAAACTAAGCAGATCTGCGACTACTAGACGAAGTAAAATTAAAAGAGAGCAGAAAGTTCGAAATCCATGCACAACTTGATTCCCCTGTTCAGATCCAACTTCGGATGCTAAATCCACTCCGGATCCAAGCATCCGACACAAACTCCGACCAAAAGTATATTCATAGCTACAAATTCGCCGAACAACCACCGATCAATAACAACAACACAGATCCACAACCTATTTCCCAGATCAAGCACAGAAACATCCAAAACAGAGAATGATATTCAACTGCCGAAATAAAACCTCAAACAAAAACTCAGAATCAACATAATCAACACAAAATAAACACCATCATGACATAAACTAAATGCATAGACAATCGTTCAGTAGCCAGCAACCAAATCGACTTACAAAACGATGAAGTTCGACGTAATAAAAGTGCAAAAAACTGAATGTAAATTGATTGTATCTTCGCCCTCCGTGAGGACGGTGTTACACTAACTCTCTCCGAAGATGAAACCCCTAGAAACCCTTGACTACCCAGAACTCCCATTTTTCCCAAGTGTGTGAGCTGAGAGCAAAATCATGTATATGGCGTGTGCTGCATGCTCCTCTATATATAGGCGTAGAAGTGGGTCCAGCGAGGTATGAATAGTCTTTGTTGCCTTCAGCTATTGACTCCCTTCGTCCAGCCATTTTCTCTTCCACTCTGCTCACTTTCCTTCGCTAGTCCATTGCCAATCATGTATATGGCGTGTGCTGCATGCTCCTCTATATATAGGCGTAGAAGTGGGTCCAGCGAGGTATGAATAGTCTTTGTTGCCTTCAGCTATTGACTCCCTTCGTCCAGCCATTTTCTCTTCAACTCTGCTCACTTTCCTTCGCTAGTCCATTGCCTCCGGCTCTTCCTGGATCTAGCGATTCCTTCACACACCTGGCTTAAAAATTGCGTTAGATCCAGTAAAATAAAGTGTTTTTCACTACATAACCGATGCATGAAATTAGTCTTATCATTATTTTCCTTTAAAACCATTTTATTTTTTTCAAAAAAATTAAAGAATTCATAATGTAATTATAAAGTAAGCATCATCTAGATTATATTTTTGTAATGTCCATTTACTAAAGAAATACACTTTTAATTTAGTCGATGCAATTATGGACGAAAGTTATAAAACTGCACTGTTTTGTCTTGCGTTTTTTTTTTCTTTTTTTCATATTATAGTGTATATTTATTAAAAAAAAATAGAAAGTATTTTAAAAATTGGAGTATGAAATAATGATATTTTGAAGAAAACATTTAGTCGTCATAAGTCAATACTAAAAAAAATGATTTAGTTTTAATTATTTCATGAACAAATAAAAATACAAAAACAATATTATGTTGTTAAAAACTCAACCAAGACTTTTAATAATTGTTCCAAAATTATTGCTCTTTATAACTAAAATTTATCGTTACCCGTTAGTTTATTTTTATTTGAGTGAAATATTATTCCAAAGATTGCTTATTTAATATACGTCATTGTATAACATTTTATTATTTTTAGTTTTTTTCGATCATTCTTGAACTTGTAAACACATTCAAGTTTATAAATAATTTTTAATTATATAGTAATAGATTCTCTTAAGGATAGATAAAAGAAAAAGTATGCTAAATTAAAACAACTATTATATTCCATTTTTGAGTTAAAATAAATATAATTTCATTAAAAACAATAGACTTGAGTAATTATGATTTCATATTACGATTTACAACTATTATATTCCATTTTAAGTATTGAGTTTTTAAATAAATACATTAAAAATTTAAATATTACGACTTACAACTATTATATGATTTCATATTACGGTTTACAACTATTATATTCCATTTAAAGTATTGTATTTTTAAATAAATACATAAAAATTTAAATATTAAAAAGGAAGAAAAATATGGTAAAAACGTGTACCGTAAATCGTAATTATCAAGGTGGCTCATTTTAAAGGCCCACTTTAATATAGTAAAGTTTAAATAAACATAGTGTTACTAATATTTACCATAATGCGCTGATTATTATTCTTATCTCGTATCTGTGGTCTTCACTCCCCTTTTACACCGCCCTCTTCACTCATTCATGGAAGATTACCGTTGCTTCTCACCATACAATCGCGTGCTTTTTTCGTTGTTGATTTTCAATGGAGATTTTTCGGTTAGTAGTTAGTTATTTGGATGTTGTCGGGGCGCCTCCATCCTCTTCATGCTTTATCTTCTGAAATTTCTGGTAAGCACTCCATCTTCTTCGGAGTAGCGTCCATATTCTTTGTTCTCTAGCAATGGCGGATCCAGGAACCAAATATCGTGGGGTCGGATCATAAAATAATTATTTTTATAAATATATATAGTACTAATATAGATAATCAATGCGAGTATGAATATCCTAAAAACAACATACTTACTCCGTCCCATAAGAATATACACTCTTTGATTTTTAATCCATCCCAACAAGAATATGCACTTTCTAATTTTATGAATTCACTTTTCTCTAATGTGGTGGGACACATTTCCACTAACAATATTTAACTACTTTTCTTTTTATCTCTTTATTACTTTATCAATTATGTATTAAAATTCGTGTCCAATCCAAAATGAATATTCTTATAGGACGGATGAAGTACAATTTTTTCTAACATCCCAAATTTTGAAAATTTAGAAGTAATTTGAATATGAATAATAAGGTTGAAATCTAAATTATAGAATTAAAAAATATGAAATTAGGATTATATTCATTAAAGTATGTGTTTATTTTAAATACATTTGATTTATTGATATGTAAGAACTATATTTAACCTTAATTGAAATTATTAGACGATAATTTATTTGAAATGGAACTATAAGAATTAATACAAAGAAAGAAAATTTCATCAGAAAGAAAATTTCATCAAGTACTAAATAGACACATATAAATTGTGAATTATGCAGATATGCAAAATAATAGTATGTTAAATATAAATTAAGTACTTAAATTATAAATGCAATAACAATGTATTCCCAAATCTGCAAATCAGATTATATTTATATAATGTGAACCCTGAAACATACAAATGTGTATACGTATTCCCAAATAACTTAAGCACAAAAAAAAGTAAATTTTAAAGTGGACCCAAGTCACAAAATTCAATGCTCTTTAATTTTAATCAGAATTAATTTCTAATTCTCCTTTTCCCCTTTTCGTTTCCCTCTTGATGCGTATTTTAGAGTATTCGATTCAGTTCACACAAGATATCAAGTTTAATTAATTAACTCTAATAATACTACGATACTGCAAGATTACAGCGTCGTTGGTAGTATTTCAAGTGTCGATCCACAGGGAGGTAGAAGATTGTTTAAAACTTATGAAGTTAAAAAGATGAAACATAAGGATTTGATTTTTTTGGTTTTGAAAGATTCAGACAAACGAAAATAAAAGATTAACAAAAGATGGATTTCTCAAACGAAAAAGTATGTCACTCCAAGTTGCTCAAAAGACTTGCATATTTCTACATCTATCAAAAGCACAAATTTTGGGATTAATTCATCAACCTAATCGCTTGCACTGAACATGTTTGCGACGTATAGTTCACAGTCAGCTGAACACTTGTTCCATGAACTAATTTTCGATGTTTATAAACTCCTGCGGAAGCGCGGGAGACATAAACATCTACTATATAAACTTACCTAATCCGTTGTCAAATTATCCTCTGAACAATTCAAATTCAACAACACATCAATTGATTAGTCCATCCAAGTCTATGTTAAAGAGACGATAAACAAGGATTGAACATCTATTACGATAGAGGCCTCTAAAGCGATAGAATCTAACATTAAACACATCAGCGATGACAAAACGCGGATTCAAAGGTGTAGATACATTCACACAAGCCTAAATCACAACTTGGAGCAACATTGAGAGTTTAGCCTAAACACATGATAAAAATCACAATGAAAACCATAGGAAGCATGCTCTCGTTGAGTGGAATTGAGATTTGGAGACGGATAGTCGGAATATTGGCCGGAATTTCTTCCTTCTCTTCTTCCTCCTCTCTTTCTCTCTTTTCCCCTCTCACTTTTCGTCCCAGGAAGTCTCTCTCCATCCAAAAACCGCCCATAAACCAATTTGAACAATGAAATTCGGCAGTTACCGAGAAAAATGCCCGGCCCGGGCGAAATGATGACAATCCGGGCATTTTGTATGCCAACCCGGGCGTTTCCACTGGACCCGGGCTTTTTTTATGCTGAAAAGCCCGACCCGGGCGTTTTTGCCGGTTTTGACTGCTTCGCGCAACCTTCGTCAAACGGTCATAACTTCTTCATTCGAGCTCCGATTGAGGCGTACAATATACCCACGCGAAGCTAATTCAAATACGAAGATAATGGTGGTAAGATAAAAGAATTTGCACACCATCTTGATAGGCAACGAACAGTTTCAATCAGACCCCACTCCACATGTACATCTATCAATTAATATATAATAATAATCAAGCTTTAATGATTAACTGATAGATGATTTTAAGGTACAAAATAGGAGAAAACATGCAGTAGAACAAGCATTATTTGATTCACATCAAATCTCCTTCTTCCCTCCATTCTTACAGTAAAAAAACGTAGGCACAGACTGGGACGACCATGGTTTGAGTACGCTAGTTCCGTCCCTGTGTTGACTGTTGAGGTGGGGTCGAAGACGCCAATGAATTGAGTTTTCCGGCGGTACTACGGGGCCGGTGGTGGGATCGGCCGACCCCACTCGACCCCACCTGGATCCGCCGCTGTTCTCTAGAATAGTCACTGTCAAATCGTCAGGAATTTTGGTGCATAGCGGCGATAGCGGAGGTGGCTGAGAGAATGAAGAATGAGTATATACATGCCCGTTTATATATGATTGGGTGGTGTTATGAATGAATTTAATTAAAAGATTCTTTGTTTTAAATTCTCAACTCTTGATTTTCATATTTATTGTTATAATTAAAAACGGCTGAATTGAATAAATAATTTTAAATAATTTTAAATTAATAGAGAAGTGTAACAACTGTCATTATATATGAAACTAATACAATTATCCAAATGATGATTTGAAACGCCATAATGTATATAAATATAATAATGTATTATAACTGTAACTGCCATAATTTATTACCATATATGTTTATGAAAATAAAAGAATTGTTCAACGGAAGGCAACGTCTATACTATAGTTTTTATTCTTAAATGTCTAGATTATAATATCTAATTTATATATTTAAGCGTGAATGGTAATTCCATAAATACCCTCAAAACTCTCCCTTTATATATGTATAGATAGATTGGGACAACTCACATTCTATTAGAAAACGTTTAATATGGAAAAAATGCTACTATGACTATACGAAGACAAATTAATTGATCATTTATTTTATTAGTCATTAATGTAACTAGTGTTATCATCTGTGCTATGCACAAGACAAAAGATTTTTAAATAATAAAAATATATTAACTTAAAATAAAGAATAGAGTGAATAAGTATAAAAATATATTACAGAACTAATTAAAATAAGTATTTGTAATATTATAAATAATTAAAAATATTGTACACAACAACAAAAAGACATTTATACTTCTCTCGACCCACTCTCAATAAAACATTTCATATTTTAGCAGATGACTGTATACTATTTTAATACTTCATCCGTCCCAAAAGAGTATGCACTATTTCCTTTTTTGTCTGTCTCCGAACAGTATGAACATTCCAATTTTAGAAACTCCTCTCTAATGAGGTGAGACTCATTCTCCACTAACAATACCTAAAAATTTTCTCTATCTATCCCTCTTACTTTACCAATAATGCATTAAAATCCGTGCCGAACCCAAAGTTCATACTCTTTCGGAACCGAGGGAGTATTTGATATGAGTGTAGTAGTATAAAATAAAAGAAATAACAAAAGAGGAGATGTGTGGATGAAATAGAATTTGACATACAAATAAAGAAAAATGTAATATTATTTACAAAAGGAAAAAAAAAAGCAAACTATTTGAATGAATATATAATTCATCAGTTTCGATTAACAAAACATAAATATTCATAAATACAAACAAAAACATAAGAAAAACAATAACAAACCAAACTTCTTTGTAAACAACGTTATCAATATAGAATCACTTCTATTATCATCATCATCTCTACAAATTAAAATCTTCAGACCTTTGCGACTTGTGACTCTAGATATATCAACATACAGTTGTCCATAACTAAAGACAGTTTTTTTTTCAAAAATAATCCAAAATGAGAGAGACATTGACCTTGTCTTTTGTTAATGATCATAGCATGCCACACAACCAAAATAAATTGTCATCGTTAGAATTTGAATGACAACCTTGAATTAGACGATATTAAAGATATTTGAAAAATCAACACTTCGTGACCAATATTATGACCACCCAATACCTGACCCTCCAAAACATAATCATCTAACCGTGTAATCATAGATAATAATAGGGCAACTTCTAACATCACCACCTACCGCAAAAATAGAATTTATAAATATAATGATTCCATTACATAAATAAGATAAATATTTGAGACTAAATATTAGGAGAGTGTTATATTGCTAACTCAATGCTTAATTGCTAACTACAACTCAATAATAGTCATTAGATATTCAAATTAAAGGCCTAGATCATCAACCATGAAATGTCAATACGATCAACAAAAAACGTCAATAACGCTATAGGATTAATTCCAATAAAAATCAATAGGGTTATTAATGCCAAGTTAGTTATAACTAACTTTTAAAAGAAATCCCAAAACTTTAAATTCATATAACATATATCAAATTAAAGATAATTTTATAAGGATTCCAACGATATACTACATGCATATGTTCCGACGTCAAAATTTGAAAAAAAAAATTGATTTTTTTTTTAATTTTCGTATTTTTGACGAACAGATTTATGTCAATACACCTACCATAATATGTCAATATTATGCTTGTAAAATGTCAATATGAAATTGTGTTGACATTATTATGTCTTCGTGTTGATGTATTTCATACACCGTATTGACATTGTATTTCTAAACCCTAAATTTGATAGTTGCTATTATCTTTTTAATACTAAAAAATGAAAAACGAAATTACACATGGAAAATTGTAGACCACAAGATTTCTAAAATCTTATGGTCTTAAATTAGTTGTAGTTAGCAACTAAGGGATGAGTTATCAATTGATCACTCACCCTGAATATTATACCTTAAATTATAAGAAAAATATTTGAGAGTAAGCAAAAATAATTCCAGATTTAATTAAATAAAGTAGCCACGTAGTACCTAATAGTAGCGAATAATATTAGCTAAAAACATATTTAAAGTAAATTATATAATAAACTAATCTATAGTTTTAAACCCTTTCAGTTTCAACCCAAACTCACGCCATTAAACCATCACTTCTACAGAATTTCAAATCTAAGAAACACTATCGTTCTACTGCGAATTTACATTATACACTCACTGATATACAATTACCTTAGACACTCCGCGATTGAAGTAATTCACTTCAATCGCCAATACCAGTAAACTCAACGGCGTATATGGGAGTACAAAGAGCCGACGAAGTGCTAATTGTTTCCCAAATCGAGAGCAAAAACGTGAAAATCAAACTCAAAAGCAACCAATCTAGCTACCAATGCCGAAGAACAACAAAAGATTAATCTAAAAAATAAATATAAAAATAAAATATGCAATTTTATAGAAATAAAATGTAGTAATGAATCTGTCATTGATACGTTGGAATAAAAAATAATTAAACTTGATTTTTGTAGTAGAATTATTTAGATATGATAAATATATAGATATTATATAGATTATCTAGAATTAAGCATTAGAATATCTATATATAGAATTCCTATATATTTAGAATATAAAAGAATGAAGCAGATAATTCAAGAATATGAAGTGAATGTCTATAAATATAAGAGAAATGTAACATTTTGTATAAGTTGAGAACGTTTAAAAATAAAGAGGGGATGGTTTCATTCAAAAGAAATGAAGCGGGTCTTGTATTTACTACTAGAATTTTTAATCGGAGTTCCAAGTTCATCAAATACAATTGAGAAGAAAAAAAACTACTCTGACATTTTTGATCTAAAAAATATGTGCAAATAAATTAAACAAAAAAAATTCAAAAATATTTAAAATGGAGTCATAAATATCTACACATTTGATCTAAAAAATATGTGCAAATAAATTTTAAAAAAATAAAAAATAATTAAAATGGAGTCATGAATATCCACAGATTGATGTTAGACCATACTAAAATCCCATCAGATAGAGTTGAATATGATTTTCTCAAAATTAAATTGCTTGATGTTGCGATATCATTAGGGCTATCTGCATAGATGAAACCTTAAGGAGTCGTTCGCCTTGTCTGTTATGCCCATATATGGGTGCAAATCAGAGCAATTCAATTGTTCGGTGTGAGCCCGAGGAAATAACCACGACCCGCACTGTAGCATACCGAAATGGGGGTTTTTTAAAATCTTTAGCAAGTGGTGGTATTAAATTCTGCATCGAAAACCACATCAAGAATTGGCTATGAAAATGACAATGTCACCTTCCAAAATTTCGATTACCCCCAATCTGAGGCATAGTTTAGGGGTACTGCCGTCAATTTGTAGTAAAAGCAAGCATTATTTATTTGAACAATATTATATCATGGCCCAAATCAGGATTAAAACTGAAAAGCCGTTCACTAGATTTAAATCTGTGCTCATGTGGGGCCCTACACAAAAAAATTGCGGCCAAGAAATTATTCTGACCCTTCCCCATCTAGTAAACCGAACTAGTCCTAAAAGGAACAAAATCAATTTGCAATACACAAAATCAATATTTAATATGTAAGCTAGCAAATCAGAACATGGGGTGATCAAATACTTTGTTTGGACTTTGAAGGCTTGTAAATCTTTGAACTTCCTCCTGAAGGTGTTACTGAAGTTTTCCTCCCCTCAGAGTGGATTTCGGGTGACTTCTTTTCTTTGCATGGAGAATCCAGTTCATGATTTTTATTTTGATTTCTAAATGACATAGTAAAACCTCTCACTCACTCCACTTAATCACTGACATAGTGAAACCTCCCACTCCCTCCACTTAATCACACGTTTGATGGCCTTTAAATTATATATATTTAATTTAATATAATTTTTTTAATTAAATGGCCAATCTTGTAAATTTTTCCAAAACTTCCCTTTTATATATTGTGTAGATATAGATATAGATTAATTATCGACGGTTATATTTGGCGATGATCATTTGTACCATTACAAAATTCGAAAGTACACTCCATCGTAATATTAAAATTACTTTATCATAACATTATATTTATATTTATGTAACATTAAATTACATCATTATAATGACAGTTAACAAAGATACTTACCTATTACATTTTCCATGCAAATTTCTTCATGTGAAAATATATCATTGGTATTTCATGACTAATAGTATGAAATTTAAGGTTTTTGATAATGTTATGTATACAAATTATCACGAAAAATTATTGTACGCCATGTGATATTAATTGAGAAAATTATCAATGAACAGATTAAATTTGGTTGTCATGCGGTCCGTGAGTGCCTCTGATATTCTCCCAAAATCGGCCGGTGATCCATGGCTGCTCCGGCTCCGACCCCACGCTATGGCTTTTTTGTCTCCATGGAAGAGAATTTGGAAGAGAACAAAGGATAGAGGAGTAGAGAAGAGGCCTGCGTCGGCGGCGCTATTGTTTATTTTAGAAAACCTAGGGAACCTTTTTGGGAGTAGTATTGATAAATGTGTATTTACTCCTATTTTCTTCTTTTTCTATTAATTTTTATTTCTTAATTAATATGCCTGTGCTTTGTTTAGTTGGTTTTGTCGATATACATATATATAGTGTAAGTGAAAATATGTAAAATATTAAAAAAAAAAGTGTTAATTAGTACTATCACTCATTATTAGATTTCATTTTGAGTTTTATTAATATTTGTAGTTAAAAATAACAGTAATATTTTTAAGATCACAAATAAAATTGAATGATATAATAAGAAGTTAACAAATGCACGATTAAAATAATGAAATTATAAAAATACATAACATATCACAAATTTAAAATAAAAACATACTTTAAAATAAGTAAACAATTTAATTATAGTATAAAGTTTGTGATGTGTTTTTATATTTTAAAAATATGGATATTCATAGTAATCAATTATCATATTTAATAAAAGATTTTGCAATATTTAATTGTATTATTTATAATATATAGATATGTATTTTTTTGATTTTTTTCCGATCCCACGGGTTCAGTTTTCTGGGTCCGTCATTGGTTTGATGGTACTTTAACTATATATAAGGTTCATATTTGATAGTAACAAGTTATGCAATAATAAGATGTGGTTTAGTTTTGCACACAAATATCAACCTTGATTAATCATAGTTATGCAATCCTAAGGTGGATAGACTAAATTTAAAAAACAAACAAACTCATGTTTATGGATGAATGAAAAATGATATCCACATCTTAAAATAAAAGGCTTTATGTAGTACTCCTTATAATATGTAACCAAACATACATCTGAAATAAAAAATCAAATGTTCTTTCTCCATTGTCTTACTTTACGAGCAAAATCCATTTTTAGCTAGTACTATTTGTTTTTTCTATTTTTCTTTTCATATTGCTTTTTGTGTTTGATCTTGATCTGATGAGCATGCTTATGCATGTACTGATAGTGATTGATGTCATTAACTAACGTGGCATTATATAATTGCGCTAAAGAAAAAATAAATATGGGATAATATAAAATGTAAATAGTCAAATAGACATGGAGTGCATGAGAACAATAATGTTTGATGCCCAATGTACGATCTAAATTGGGCTTCGTTTTCTCACATGTTCCTTTCGCTATAATGTCGCCATTTTATTTCATCCATCACTCTCACAAATACATATACTCATATACATACGGATATGGATCCCCTGCTTTGCTCAACAAAGCCACAGCAGTGTGCTGTTCCACACAACCAAATATTTAATTAAAAAAGAATTTTATATTTATGAATTTTATATTTATGAATGTTATTATTTATATTTAATTAAATGTTATTATTTATGAATTTTATATTTGGTTGTGTGGAACAGCACACCCTGCTGTGGCTTTGAGCACAGCAGGGGATCCATATCCTATACATACCCCATTTCAATAGTAAAAAATTCACCTAGTTAATGAACAAGATATATTTTGCTTTTAAAAAACCCTATGTGCACGATTTCACCAGTTAACATGTATGAAAAGAAAAAAAAAATCAATTTTATGTCAATTTAATTGATCAAAATTTATTTTGAGGTAAAAGATGGCTTAATTGATCATAGCGTCATTTTGATTATGGACTTACGCCTCACTGCTAAGTTTTAACATTAACCAGTTTTGCCATATTGATGATTTGAACCTTCTTTATTACTACCTCTTGTTTGACAAAATATAAATACTACAGTAGTAGTAAGAAAATATAAAGGGAAATATTGATATTCAACTCATGTCGTATACCAAAGAACAGAATGAAAAAAACTTTTGTCGGCCGCTTTCATAATTATAGTTTGGCGGATCTTTGCTAAACTTGTGTCGACCACAAAAAATTTTTAGGCCATTTGAAGAAAATCATGAGAAGTTTATTCAGTTGAAAATTTGAAATTTTTACTCTTTGTTTTTCATGCAAAAAATTGGAGGTCATTTTAGGCAGCATAATTGTATGCAAATACTACTACGCATCATTATCAAACTATATAAACTCCTACAAAATTTAAAAAAGACACACAAAAAGGTCGGAATAAGATATGGTACTACTACATCAAAAGATGAAAGTTAAATAAGTGAATCCAAAATATTGACTCTAACATAGTTTATTAGATTTACATAATTTAAATATAGTTGGACCCGAAAACGAAATCTCCAAAATGCATCACCATTGCAATATTTTAACACTAAATCCATCATACGCAAACAACTAAAAAATATTCACTGAAAATATCCAAAAAACTTTGGAATCAAACCGGGACTTGTTCTTATAATAATGCGAAGAGCCAATTATAAGAAATATTCGGCAAATAAAATAAATCAAATAAGCACGTTTCCACCCCATCAAAAAGAAATTACCTAAGCTCAAAAAAGGAAGAAAAAAAAAACACACACACTAATTAATCGTAATAAAAAAATAAAATGAAAATAGAATTAGATTCTTTCTTCTCCAAAATAGAAATAAAAACATCAATCAAATTGTTCAAACTTGAAAAGCAAGCGCAGACTCTCTCTCTCCAGCAGTGTCGCCACCTAACGACATCGTCTCTCAACATTCGCAGAGAGAGAGAGAGGGAGACTTTTCTAACCCCTAAATCCATTTCTCAGCAATCGACAAAGAGGAGACTTTGCTAAATTCTCCGATTTTCTAGGCAACCTCAAAATCCCCCCAATAATGGAGCAAAATCAAATCCCAACTCCACCAATTGAAGCCCAAATTCCGGCCGACGACCCCACCGCATCGTCCCTCTTCGACTGGTCGGATTTCCTCGACTTCAACGTCGATGAGGGCCTTCACCCTGCGCCGTCGCTTCCCCACTCCGAGCAGGAGCAGGAGCAGGAGCAGGCAGGTGGGTCCGACCCGGCCCAAGAGAAGCCCGGCGCGGTGAGGAAAAGGGACCCCAGATTGCTGTGCTCCAATTTCCTGGCCCGGGTCCCCTGCGCTTGCCCCGAATTGGACGCCAAGCTGGCCGAGGAGGAGCGCCAGCTCCCCAGTAAGAAGCGGACCCGGGTAGCCAGGGGGCCCAGTGGCCCGGCCCGGTGCCAGGTGCCGGGCTGCGAGGATGATATCTCTGAGCTTAAAGGGTATCACAAGCGCCACCGCGTTTGCTTGCGCTGTGCGAATGCGGTCTCTGTGGTTATTGATGGCGAGGCCAAGAGATACTGCCAGCAGTGTGGAAAGTATGCTCCCTTTTTTCGTCTTCTTTCATTTAAGTTGCTGATGGATTGCTTGCGATGTGGAAAGTTGGGATCTTTGTTCTTTTTGGATTAGTGGGATGGTGCGTATTGTGTTTAATATTTATCTGGATAATCTTGAAAATTGTAGTAATGGATTTGGCGTTGGTTAATGCTTATATAGTGCTCTTGGAAAGGTGATTTCTTGATTACGTTGATGATGAGATGTGAAAAATCGTTGGTCAAGATGTGATTTTTGCTTGTGTGATGTTTTCTTGATTTTGTGTTGGTGACTAATTCTGCCTTGATATGCTGGAAATGGTGAATTTTTTTTTAATTTTTTTTTGCGTTTATTGTTGTTTAGTGCCGGATTATGTGCTTCACTGCCACTTCTTTGGATGCCAAAATGTAGCATTTGTGAATCTTGGTTTAAGAGTTTGACATCTGCTAGCTTCTAGAGATATGGCAGTGATTAGACTTACATCTAAAAGCTTCTAGAGATATGGCAGTGGTTTCAACTTCATGTCCCCCCTCATTTATGAAGTTGGGCCTCATTTATTAAGTCAGCCTTTTTTGAAGGATGATCATGATGTTTATGCATTCAATTTTGCAGATGAAGTTGTTTTGATGAATTAATTGATATTGAAAGCTACTGTTGCAGGTTCCACATCTTGTCAGATTTTGATGAGGGCAAACGTAGTTGTAGGAGGAAACTAGAACGTCATAATAACAGACGTAGAAGGAAACCACATGATTCTAAAGAAGGTACTGAAAAGGAATCTCAACCGATAATCTTGGCTGATGATCTCAGCGGCGATGATGATGATGCTGGAAAAGGTATGCTGCAATTACCCTCCAACATACCATCGTTAAATGCTTGTCTCCAACTTTTAGGGTGACTGGGTATACTAATTCGTTTTTCTTGTCCAGATGGAATAAGTGTGAACGGTCAGATTGAAGAGAAGGAGCCTTTGCTGGAGTCAGATGGGCAGGTCTCTGTTCGAGGCTCGCAGAATCTCCAAAGCGATAGTATTGTATCATTATCCACCTCTGGCGAACCTCATGCCAAAGCTGATACACAGGATCCGACATTCAAGCAGTCTCCACCCTACTGTGACAACAAGAGTAGTTATTCCTCCGCGGTACGGTCACACATTTATTTATTCTTTTGGTAAATCATGGCTTAATTAAGTTGCAGTGGTTTGATATTTTTTGCAGTGCCCTGCAGGTAGGATTTCATTTAAGCTCTATGACTGGAATCCAGCTGAATTTCCTCGACGCCTTCGACTTCAAGTATTCTAGTTGTTACAGTTCAGTTTACTTAAACTGCTACTTTAAGTTAAATGCACGTGGAGTTATTATTGATACGCTGGTACATGTGTTTGTAGATATTCCAATGGTTGGCTAGCATGCCTGTTGAGTTGGAGGGGTATATCCGTCCGGGTTGTACAATCTTGACTGCTTTTATTGCAATGCCGGAACCAGTGTGGCGTAAGGTACATGGATCCCATTCACGTATTTTATGCATATGGCTAGAAAATGTTAAAATTGCATCACTATCTATTCAGTAGGTTTCCAAATATATTGATTTGATATAACTTGTCCTTTTTTTTGTTTTGTCATTTTCTTGATAAAATACTTTTCGTTAATTTTTTTGTTTTTGTTTTGCATTGATCAGTTATTGGAGGAACCGGCTTTATGCATCAAAAATCTTGTTTCGTCACCAGGGAGCCTTTTGTCGGGAAGAGGCGCAATGCATGTTTATCTGAATGACATGATTTTTCGAATCACAAAAGGTCTGTTGGCAGAATATTCATTATCTCAATGAGAATTACTACTAAATTGCCTTTGGTCATGGTGATAGCTTTTTTATTTATATATTTGGGACATATATTTGGGACTCTTGTGAAAACAGATGCAACTTTGGTACATGAGGTTAAAGTAAAACATCGAGCTCCGAAGCTTCATTTCATTTATCCAAATTGCTTCGAGGCTGGCAGGCCAATGGAATTCGTGGCCTGTGGAAGCCATCTACTCCAACCAAACTTCCGGTAAGATTGATGCATTACTTTGAATAAATAAATATGGAGCGAAACTATCATCTTTAGTGTTTAAAATTGGCTCGAATTAGAATACTTTTTTTCTAATTGATAATGAGTATCTCTGTTATCTTGCATGATTAGTCATCTGATACATTGCATGCAGGTTTTTAATATCATTTGCTGGACAGTACCTGGCATATAAAATCCGTGTTTCATCTCCGTGTGAGAAAGGCCACGCCAATAGTGCTGACCATCAGCTGTTGAAGATATATGTCCCTCAAATTGATATTGCCCTTTCTGGCCCTGGTTTTGTCGAGGTGAGAATATTTGCTAACCTCTACCCTTATCCCTTTTTGCTCGATGTTGCTATCTAATTTTCTTGTTCTACCCTTCTTTCTGTACAATGCTTCCATCAGTTTAGAGGCTCGTTTATTAATTAAATATCCGCGCTGTAAACTGCTTTCTTGAGTGAAACTTAACTGCTGTGGTTACTGTTGCACGTCTTTCTTACATAGATGCCCCCCTATCTGCAGGTTGAAAACCAGTCTGGTTTGTCCAACTTCATCCCGGTCCTCGTTAGTGACAAAGAAACGTGTGCAGAAATGGTGATCTTGCAACAAAAGTCTGCAACACCCTTCTCCTCCTCCTCCTCCTCCCAAGAACTAGAATGCTGTTCTCCACGGCCTGCATGCGAAGTTCTTGCTTCACGGCAAGCTGAGTTCTCAGAGTTCGTCTTAGATGTGGCGTGGTTGCTGAAGAAACCGGCATCAAAGCAAAAGCTGACATCGTCCCACATTCTAAGATTGAACTGTTTATTGAAGTACTTGATGGAAAAGGAGTCTACAGTCGTTCTGGATGGACTATGTTGCTCGATGAGATCCGCAATGGACAACGATTTGGTTGATAGCGACTCTGATTCCGACCTGAGGCTATTACAGAAAAATATGAACACTGCTCGGAGAAGGCTCGCTCCTAGATCACATCAAAAAGTGGTTGCCAATACCCCCACACCAAGTGGAAACTGTTGCAGCCACAGCTCGGAAAATGATGCCTCGTCTCTCATCCCGTCATCTAGTCTGGTAAATCACATGCGTCTTTACATTTTTCATACCATTCAACGAGTACTCGTGCAAATAATCGCGTTGGTTTCGTTCATGATTATAATATGCAGAACTTTATCTCTCAGGGTCTTCAGAGAACGGTGAAGAAACTGATCGGGCTCGTGAGGCCCCGGCCCTCTTTAAACGAAGACACGGCGACAGTTCCTCTTTTGCAAGACGAAGTGATCATGAACGTCAATCTTCAGGAGAGGCCGAGTAGGTCTTGGAGTTCAAGAACGCTTTCTACTTGGCGGCTCCTTGTAATGGCGGTGATGGCCGTCGGTGTCTGTTTTGGAGTGTGCGCAGTCGTGGTCCACCCTCAACAGGTTGGCCGGATCACATCTACCATACACAGCTGCGTGTTCGACAACTCTGGACGCTGACCTATCTCTCGGGCCGTAGGAGGTGCCGGATCCATCTGTAAATTTACTCGCTCACTCAACTATGATTGAGGTTCGACCTATAAGGCGTTGGCTTGTTTACTTTCTTCTGAAATTATGTATAAGCATTTGTTTTTGTTGTGTAAGTAAATTTTTGGGGGGAAAGGGCAACAGCTCTTAACTAGAAATCATAATTTGTTTGTACTAGGATCTTGTTTCAGAATAAAAGCATTTAAATTGGAATTTGATAATATCCAAACACAGCTACAAATCTTTCTCACCATATAAGAATTCCCACATTGAGAAATCACTAATGATCTTGAAAATATTCTCACAACCTTAAACTTGTGACAAAATAGATTACTATTGCTTTCTTTTTCCTGCATTTTCTTCAGCAGAATTCGTTCAGCATGGGAATTGTTCCACCTGCTGCCACAATTTGTTGCTCCAACTGTACAAAAAAAAAAAACACAACGAATCACTATCCGTATTGACCTAGTTGTAGAGTGATTAATACTTGAACGCTGTGATTATAAGGGTATGCTTGGTATGATGGAATGGAATAAGGGTGAAATGGAATGGAGGGTGGAATGGAATGAAGATAGAAATGAAATGTCAATTTCCTTGGATTTCCTTTGCATTTTCATTCATTCCATCACACCAAGCAAATGAATAGAATGGAAGTAGGAATCACCATTTCATTTCATCATACCAAGAAGCCCCTAATTATTTTAGAAAAAAGATTGGAGTATCAATCTCAGGTCGCAATAGATGTGTTTTGGACTCATGGGATGCATGTTTTTCGTTCTGGTCACGGTGGAGTGAGGACAGAACGAACGAAATGTTTCAGATGTACACGAAAGCAACTATACAAAGTGCTAATCGTTTTCGAATGTACGTGAATGCAACGGTAGAAGTGCATCTAGTTTTCTAAATAGATTTTAATGGCACATTTCAAACATGAAAGCAAGTGGATTCGATTTTCAAAATAGATTTTGGCGAGGCAGAAATGTCTTAAAACTGCGTTGTTCGTTCTGGTCAGGAACGAAGGACACATTCCAGATGTACGTGGATGCAACTATACAAAATCGAATCTGATGATAGAAGTTGTGTGGTGCTAACCCGTAGCAGCGCCTCGAGTTTGGTTTTGACTAGCAGGTATTCTTGCTTCACTTGCTGCAAGCATCCCAAACACCTAATATTTCAACCATAAATTTCATCACAACTCAATGCATTTATCAGAATGGAGGCTAAAATCTCAAGAAAAATGCCTAACCCTTCGACGTTCTGTTCTTCACAGAAGCTGTGGAAAGCAATGCAAGTGTTCTTAACTCTCTGTGCACCAATGCTGTCAAACCAAAAAAACAAGTTCCTATTACAAGAACTAACAATGTATTCGTATCTATACAGAATTCAGACAACTAATCAAGAATATACATATGGTACTCCTTTATTGTATAAAAGAGTATCTAGCTACCTAGAGCTGCTGCCTTTGAACTGATGAACATGAGCATCAATCTTCTTGAAGTCCACATTCTGCTGATCTCTGAACCAAACATATTCACCTAATGAGAAAGAGAGATAGAGATAGTGGGAGAGAGAGAGAAGGAGAGACTCACAGAGCAAGGGAGAGATCATGGAGGAGCCTATCAGAATCCTCAAAGAAAAGGGAAACAACTTCAAACACAAAATCAGGATTGGTTTCATCTTGAAGCATCTGAAGCTGACTGAACTGACCATCCAAGAATCCCTTCACCAAAATCACACAACACCTCAAAATTAGTAAAAAAAATCAAATTTTCAAAAAATATTACTACCAAAAACAAATTATTTTCCATGTCTGTCTCACCTCACGAAATAGGCCACTGGTGTACTCAATGAAGCTCCTCTGCAGCTGCTCCGCCTCCATCTCTCTCACTCTCAAGAAAAACCTTTTGATAAGCTTGTAATGGAAGATCTTGAGATATAGATGACACAATCAAGGGGAATTAAATGCTTCAAGAATGGGAATTGATTTGCATTTAATGTGTGCTTTGTACATACTGCGGCTGAGAAAAAGATCCAAGAATTTCCCTTTTTTGGATGATTCGAAGCGCATTAAGTTATCTACCTTATAAATTTACAACCATCACCTATTTTTAGCTATTATGCAGCTTTTTATTTCAAATTGACTATTTCTAAAGTTTTTCTTCGTGTTCTCACTTTCTCTAATTTGTAAAGTTTTATTTCAAATTTCTCAACCACTCTTATACAATAATGACAAAAGCTAAAACTTTTTTTAATAATTATCAAGATTGAAGTGAAAAAACGACCAAGATGATAAAACGCACATTCAAGATGCCCACTACATTACAATAGTTGAAAAGGTATCGATTCGATTCCACCTCAATCATAACTTTTTTCTTTTCATTCCCACACATTTCTCACTTTGATTCTCTAAAATCTTTTACAATAATAGTACAAGTATAATGCTTCTAGCCTAACAAAAACTTGCTTCTCTTTTTTTAGGGCCTTAATTTTTATTTGTAATATCCATATATGGACAAGATAAAAGCATTTTGAATAGCTCCGTTGCTGGAATTTAAGTTCAGATAATATCACATTAACACATAAAAAGCTCCTTTTTAAGCAGCAGAAGTGTCAAGATTAATGATCCATTTTTTTCTATTTTACATGCCATATCCCAACTGTGTCTTAGAAATGAGCCAGGACTAGAACCTGTTCTAAGTAAGTAAGTAACAGCTTGACGAATCCTTTTGGGATGGGGCATGGCAGATACTGTAGGCTCGATGGGCTGGGGGGTCACGGCACCTAAAGGCTCGAGCTCGAAGTAACCATGAACCGTGTCTTCTCATGGTTCTTCCGATGCTCCATTGGGATATTCATGACCTGCATTTCCAGCGCTTCCGTTAGCCAAACGGTTCGTATTGGAAACAGGGCTCCCTCGAGAGTAGCGGTTCTGTGCAGCTGTCGAGCTCCTAGTCGACTTGAGGCGCGCCTTTCTACCCTGCAAACCGAACCATTTCAAGAACGAGCTAGAAAGACAAGATGACCAAGAATGCAACTTCCAAGATCCAATTTTTATCAGATCTCAAAACAGAAATGGCTGTAGTTACTACATCAAGTTTGATTTTAAGGGAATCATTACCTTTCCCATGCATTTTTCCAAATGAGGAGCGAATCTCCCAGCCACAATAGATCGGCTGCAGTTCATGCACTCAAATATCTCATTAGCAATTGCAGGGTGAGTTTGCCCAAATATGTCAACCACGTATTTACCATTGGCTTCCCCACTATGGCTAGGGTCGGATGCCCTTGCTCGTGCCTCAGCCGACAGCCTCAACTCCTCTTCCTCATCATCCAAATGACGGTCAAGTCCTAGCCTAGCTATACGGTGCGACTCTGATGCAACATCAACGATAATACAATCAAGAAGCTCATCGAAAACGTCTGATAAGAGCTGCACATCAAATCCAATAACAAGTGAATTTCAATCAAGTTTCTCACAGCAGGGAGAGTCCATTGAATCTCGCCCACTCGTTTAATGAACATAAAAAGGGACACAAAGCGCAAGAAATGGTCTGCTAGGCCTAGCTGGCTAAGTTTAGAAACAAGATTCTATAACAGACGCAGGCAAGTAATCAGCTGGTGATCAGCATAGATAGCTGCATTACCAAATATCTGAAAACAAGAAATGGAAAATAGGGAAACAAACACATAGAAATACTACTCAAAAATTGAATAACACGAAGAAAAGATCACATCATTAGTTACCTCAGAAGGGAAGGGCATGCCATCATCTTTTGGCACTGACATGAGTAAAACGAAACAACCTCAATGGAGGTAATTCTTTCCCACAAACCAATCAACTGATAAAATAAAACATAAATAAAAATCATGAGCTACTAAAAACTGGCAAAAATCTAATTCACATTTCAAATTTAAACTTTGTTAACCATTTTGACAGAATGAATATCCCTCTTTTCTCTCCACACATATATCTCTAACATCATAAGTATAAAGCATCCCTTGATTTCTGTTCAAATTAAACTAGCTCTACGAATTATCGGTATTAATCTAACTACTGCTAGTGTAATTTACGAACTTGCTTTTCCACGAAAGCAGCAGTTTTGGACAGGAAACTTCATATCATTCACAAACTTAAGATAAAGGTACAGAGAGAATGCCATGATCTAGATGTAACAAGAACAATATCGCACAATTTCAGAATACAATCCGAAAGAGTTGTGGATTCGCCAATGATATTTTGAAAATAAAATAAAAATCGAGTCGTGAAACTTGCTATAGCAATAAAATCGACCAGGGAATACACACAATCGGTGAAAAAGGGGACTATTTTCGACAAATTGGAGGAAAAAACCAAAAAACTACTGATAGAAATACAACAAAAGGTAAATACGAATAAACCTGAATTGCAGAGATCGATTGAATCGCGTGGATCAGTGTAGAACACAGAGAAATAAACTTGAGAACAAATGATCAGTTCTTCGCAGTGCTATTTTCAAAGTTAAATCGAGAGGACCTAGTGAAAAAACAAAACATTAAATTTTAAAAATTGTAGAAAGGGAATATGGATTTGTTTGTTTTTATATAAAGTAAAAGTTAAAATTGGTTCTAAATATATAGTCACGGTACGAATGTGGATCAAATCATTTCCTTTTTAAAAATTGGGTCTATAACATTTGAAATCGTTACGAAGTGGTTCTTTTCCGTAAAAAATTAACGGTTAACGTCTAATTAATGATTTTTTAACTTAATTAATATACTAATGCATAATTAATTAAATAAAATTAAATATAAAACTAAAATGCTAAGAAATTCCAAATTGACTATTTCTCTCTCTTCTTCCTTCTCTTTCATCTTTCCTTCGTTCTTCCTAGATCGGAATCTCTCTCTCATTTTCTCGCGCTCAACGTCGTCGCGTCTTTCTCTCTCTGCTCGCTCCTCCACAAATCGTCGGCATCGTGTGTTTCTCCGTTTTGGTGTTGTCTGAGATCAAAACTGTCGCCATCCACCATTGTTGTCGCCATCAACCTCCATTCCTTTCGGTCCTCCGCATGTCTCTCTCAATTTTCTTTCTAGGTAGTCCGGTGTTGTTATCTCCGTCGACGTGGTCGTTGTTGCCGGAAGATGGTTTTGCTTACGTCGCCTTTGTCTGCTCGTTGTCAGTCGAGCAGTATTGTTGTTCCATGACCTCATCGCCGCTGCTCTTGCCTCGTCCAACCCATTGTCATCCCCTGTCTGCCTCCCAGCTCAACCATCAATGCCCTCTCTTCTCTCCCCTCCTTCTTAATCAATCTTACTCAAATTCATATCTTTCTCTAATCAATTTCTGGAACCTTAACTGTCCGCCGCTCAACAGTTCAATCTCTCTCCCCTTTAAATTTCCGCCGCGGTGTTGCCTTACGTGTAGAGATGTTTGTGGTTGATTTTGTAATTTCTTATCATTTTATTAATTTTTTTATTTAATTTTTTTAATTAATTGTGCATTAGTATATTAATTAAGTTTAAAAAATCATTAATTAGGCATTGACCGTTAGTTTTTTACGCAAAAGGACCAGTTCGATAACGATTTCAAGTGTTTAGGACCACTTCGATAACGATTTCAAGTGTTTAGGACCACTTCGTTAACGATTTCAAATGTTCTAGACCCGATTTTCAAAAATTGAAAGTTTTGGATCAAATTCATATTATGACTATATGTTTTTGACCAATTTCGACCTTTACTCTTTTAAATATTCTTAAATTCATATGGAGTATCTCTCTCGAAATTATTGTGATATTGTTAAAATATTGTTTGATATAGTTTAGATTTAAATTAATAAGATGATACTAAAATTAAAGTGGAGTATAATTTTTATTTACAGAAATTTATTAGAGTATAAAACATCTTAGAAAATAAAATATGGGGAGTGGATCCCCTGCTGTGGTGGAAAACACAGCGGGGATGTTATGCCAAAATACGCCACCGTTTTGATTTAATTGTTACGGCTCTTAAAACTTTTTCAATTAGCTGACTTTTTCAATATAGTATCCTTAATTTATTTGGAGTATGATTTAAGTTAATATTGCACTTATCTACAACCACACGTCCACACCGCTACAAATGAATTTGATTATTTATTGAATAGTACCTTTTCTTATTTAATTATAGTATAATAACTTTGTTGAATATAAATTATATCGTTTAAATTATATTAACTAATAGTATTACTATAAATTAATATACTCCATCCGCTCATACAAATTGGTCCAATTTTTTTTTTAGTTTGTCCCACTAATGACATTTTTATTTTTGGAAACGGTTATATCTCGTACTAATATAAAAAAATATATTTTCTCTCTCCACTTAACACACAAAACAAAAGTTTCTAATATCCCGTATCATCCTACAAGTGCGACATTTTTTACACTAAAAATTTATCAAATTTGAAAACTCATTTTATATTCAAATTTAGTGATAAAATTTAGTGATTATTATTTTTATACTCACTTCGTCTGCTAATAGAAGTCTCATTTCTTTTCAACACGAGTTTTAAGAAATGTTAAGAAAAGTGGGAAGAAAAAAGTTATTGGTATTCTTATTCACATATGAACGAAGTATTCATTAATTTTGTCTAATACCATAAATTAAAACTCAAAATTTAACCAAAAGTTATGATTTACTCCCTCCGTTCATGAATAAGAGTCCTGTTTTTCCATTTTAATTCGTCCGTGAATAAGAGTCTCGCTTCACTTTTACCATAAATGGTAATAGGGTTCCACCTTCACCTAACTCATTCAACTCAAATTTAATTTAAAACTAATATATACAAGTGAGACTCCTATTCCACTAACTTTTTTCTTTTCACTTTTCTTAACATTTCTTAAAATCCGTGTCGCCAAGGAATGAGACTCCTAATGATGGACGGAGGAGTAATAAAAATTATCAATAATTTTTAGTCCAAAACAAATTATCAACAAACTCTAATTATGATCTTAAATAAACTATTGATATTACATTAATTTATGATAATACTATTAGTTATAATTTTAGAGCATCCGCAATGGTGCTTAGGCCAGCCATAGGCCAGTCATAGGCCAGCCATTCTCTCCCCTGCCACGTCAGCAACACTAAAAAAACCACCTGCCACATTAGATTTAGGCCAGCCGCAATAAAAATAATTCAAAATATACTACATTTACGGAATTAAAATTACGATTAAAATACGGAATTAAATTTACGACACATATACGGGAAAAATAATCCATTCCATTAAAAAAAAATTACAAAGATTTAAATAAAAAGTACATGATTTTTTTTTAAAAAAAAGGGCTTCAACACACGAGCCCCGCCACTCTCTACTCCTCATCGCCGTCGCCGTCGTCCTCGTCGTCGCCGCATTAGAGAGAGAGAAAACTCGTTAAAACAAGTGGTGCAAATGAAAATGAAACGAAAATCGCGTTTATATATGATTTAGAAAAAATAAAAAAATCGAAAATCGGCGCTGGCCGATCGCTGGCCTCCACAATGGCGACTAGCCGATTGGCTAAGCGCTTCGGCCAGCGGCGAGCGATCGGCCAGCCCACGCCGATCCGCTCGCCGAAATCACCCTCGCCGATTGCAATGGTTCGGCTAGCTGATCGGCTAGCGCGACGAATCGGCTAGCCGGTCGCTAGCCGACCATTGCGAATGCTCTTATAAAATTTCACTAAATATTATGCTCAACAAAGTATTATAAAAAAAGACACTATTCAATAAATAATCAAATAATTCTGAATTCATTTCTAGCAGTGTGGACGTGTGGCAGTAGATTAGTGAAATATTAACTTAAATAATAGGCCATATAAATTAAGGATACTACATTTAAAAAGTCAGCTAATTGAAAAAGCCGTGACAATTGAATCAAAACGGTGGCGTATTTAGGCACAGCATCCCCTGCTGTGTTTTTCACCACAGCAGGGGATCCACTCCCTAATACGTGTCTATTAAAATGGGGACGAATTTATTTTTTAAGTATAATAATCAATCTAATAATCTTAAGCTATTCCGTGTTCAAAATATAGCAAAGTGCTTTCTTTCTTTTTTTTTCTTCCTCTATTTTAATTAGTTATGGAGGATAAGTTAAAGGAATATAATATGAGTATTATAATTTAAATCATACCATTAAATTGTCCATTATAATTTGAAGTTTTCATTATAATAAACTATACGAAGTAAAAATGAGCTTATGTATTCTAATATCACGATCTTTATTTTAACTAGTATATGTTCAATTAATTTTACAGAAATTAATTTAATGTATCACTTTATCATCACTCGAATTTGAAAACTAAAACAAACTAAACCTGTGAAACTTAACATCTATAAAATATTTACAATAGGCATATATATACATTACATATGTATTTGTTCTAAAGTTTTCATCCTGTTTTTTTCTTTTCTAGAACTCTCTACTTTTCTTCTTA
This sequence comes from Salvia hispanica, assembly GCF_023119035.1. Lineage (NCBI taxonomy): Eukaryota > Viridiplantae > Streptophyta > Magnoliopsida > Lamiales > Lamiaceae > Salvia > Salvia hispanica. Next base: position 32,840,260 of record NC_062966.1, on the reverse strand, counting down.
TATATTTTATTTATTCCTAAATATTTCTATTATAAATTATCTTCAATTTTAATTACAAAAATCAAACTTATTATTTATTTGAACACATTATGTACAATAGAAATACTAAAAATAAGAAGACAATGAAACACTGCTCAGTTAAAATATTTTTTTATCAATTCCATAGGTTAGGAATTTAGATCATCACGAGAATAAATAGGGAATCTTTATTGATCATTTTTTCTAGAAAATAAATAAAAGTTGTGGATTAAGTAGGTTTAAGATGGTTTTCTCAATTTCATATGCAATTATACTTTCGCAAGTTACGATTTGTATATTTTATACTCTTATTAGTTTTTTTTTATTAAATAGATGTATGAAGGGGTGCGTTAAAATGACAACACCTCTTAAAGTAACACCATACTACCTAGCCAATCATTTGTACACGTGAACGAATAATCAGCTGCCATGTGGCAATCATAAAAAATACTCAAGGATAAATTTTCTCGGACAACAATATCTAATACACTAGACAACAATTTACAACAATTTTTTCTCGGCCAGCAATAGTATAAACGCTAGACAACCATCTATAGATTGTTGTCTAGCATTTATACTATTTGTTGTGTAGCGTTTATAATATTGTTGGATACATGGTGTCACATCGTCTCTTTAAAAAGTGTTGTTATTTTAACACAAACCCTATAGCAATAATTAAGTATAAAATTAAAATTATAATATAGTAAAATTAATCACAAATAATAACTGTAGCACCCGAATTTATCGACAAGCAGAGTAGAAGATTTTTGCTTGAAATTTTGGTTGTACAGACTGAGATAGAGTGCTCTAGAATTCTCTCCTCAAGTCACCGCTTCCGGTAAAGATTTTTTTCTCCTACCTTTCCCTTTTTAGAGCACCCACAATAGAAATAAGTCAGCCACTCTCTCTCTCTGCCACATCAGCAGCACTAAAAATCCACCTGCCACATCAGATTTAGGGCAGCCATAGGCCAGTCGCAATAAAAATAATTCAAAAAATACTACATTTATGGAATTAAAATTACGATTAAATTACGGAATTAAATTTACGAGACATATACGGGAAAATTCATTAATTGCATTAAAAAAAAGTACATAGATAAAAAAAATAACATAATAAAGAAAAAAAACTAAATCTGAGCATCCACTTGGCGCATGTCGGCATATTCCTTGAGGCGGCCGACTTCATAGAGAGGTACCCCACGTCGTATGGCTTGGACCGGCTTCATCGTCATTGGCCCAACTAGTCAGTTGTACGCCTTCGTCTTCGACGATCATGTTGTGCATGATAATGCAGACGTACATTATTTGGGAAACTCATTTGACATCCCACAAACGCGTTGGACCCTTAATTGCCGCCCATCGACACAAGAGCACACCAAATGCGCGTTCCACGTCCTTGCGCGCCGACTCCTGCCGTTCCGCAAAGTAGGCCTTCCTTTCATCACTTGCGTGCCTGATCGTCTTCACAAAGACGGGCCACCTAGGGTATATCCCATCCGCCAAGTAGTAGCCCATATCATGCCGATTGCCGGTTGGCCACAAATGAGATGGCTGGACCGATGCCCGACAGTTCTCGTTGAAGAGGGGCGACGAGTTCAGGACGTTGAGGTCGTTGTTCAACCCGGCTACCCCAAAATACGCATGCCAGATCCACAGCCGGTAATCAGCTACGGCCTCGAGGATCATCGTGGGATTGTTCGACTCGTAGCCGGTCGTGTAGGCCCCTTCCAGGCAATCGGACAGTTCTTCCATTCCCAATGCATACAATCTATGCTGCCTAACATCTCGGGGAACCCATGCTGCTCCCCGTGCATCTGCATCAAATTCTGACAATCTTGGGGAGTAGGGCTCCGAAGGTATTGCTCACCGAAGATGTTTAACACGCCCTGATAGAAAAACTTCAGACATTCCAGAGCAGTCGTCTCACCGATGTGGAGGTACTCATCCCACATGTCTGCCGCGCCTTCGTAGGCCAACTGCCTGATTGCCGTCGTGCACTATTGAATAGGGGTGTGGCCGGGTCTGCCAGCCGCATCGTGCCTGAAGCGAAAATAAAGGGTTTAGCATAAACAACTCCCAGCGCATTCTAAAACGCCGGCTATACATGTTTGCCGGAAACCGCGGGTCCGGAGCGAAGTAGTCGTCATATAGCCGCTGATGTGCAGCTACGTGATCCCGATCAATCACCGCTCGGCGGTGGACAACCGGTGGAGGGCGAGGTATCGCCTGCTATTCCGCCCTTCGCATGTACCGCTCCATCTCGCGGTTCATGTAGGCCTCCATAGCCTCGTTCATCTGCCGTTCGCACTCCTCAGCATCCTCACCACTACCGTCACATCGCTCGATGATGCTCTTGTATAGAAGTTTAGAGAGAGAGAGAACTCGTTAAAACAAGTGGTGCAAATGAAAATGAAATTAAAATCGCGTTTATATAGGTTTTCAAAAATAATAAAAAAAAAAACGAAAAAGGTTGCTGGCCGATCGGCACGCCATAATGGCGGCCAGCGCATCGGCCAGCGCCAGCCAATCGGTTAGCCCACGCCGATTTTCTCTCCGATTTCGGGCTGACCGCTTGCAATGGTTCGGCTAACGAAGCGAATCGGCTAGCCGACACTGTGGATGCTCTTATAGAATATTCTCTTTAATATATAACTACTATCTTTCTAGATAATTCCATTTTTTTCTATTTTGGGATGTTACAATAACTATAATCTCAATCTAGAGTAATATAAGTAAAATGTTAAAACCTGCCGTTAGTATAATATTTAAAATTATATTAAAACAACAAAAGCATATATATTGATTAAAACATTTTTGAATATAAAAAGACCAATCTTATTAAACAATATATAAGAAATTATTAATATACAATTTATAATGTTCAAAATATGGAAGCTATTGTCATAGAAAAATATAATAAATATAATCTACCTTCATATTTTTATCAATTTCAAAGAGCTAATTTATTAAATTAAACAATAAATTCATCACATTAATCCAAATCATCACATAAAAATGTATTGCTAACAAACAATTTATCAAGTATAGTAACTCATTCATATTAAAACATTACCCTCCGACTTCTCTTTGTACTCTAATGCCCCTCTACCTTATCATTTTCCCAACATCTTATATCCGCCTCCATCTAGCTCGGGTGCCCTTCTTCATCACCAGTTATCATCTCATGCACTTTTCTCGTCCTACATTGGCGCAATCTATTCCATAAGCCAGTTTTTCACCATTTACATGTAATAATTTAAAACAAAAATTAACTACATACCCTATATTACAACTTTTTACCATTTCGTTGACTTAGGGGCTCTTTTTGCATATAATATGTGGAAGTGACGAGGTTTGAGATGATTATGCAATGCATTAACTACAAAATATTATAGATGACCAGTTTCCATGATACTATATTCTATTTGTAAAAATTTATTATAGCTAAGACAAAAAAAAAAATTAAAATAAAACTAACAAAAAATAAAACAAACTAACATCAAGAAAAAAGCTTAAATATGGACTAATATCACTTAAACATAACATGATCCACACCCTTATTTTACTCCCCACTTTCCAAATTGTTGATTATACATGTACACGAAAACAATGTGATATTTTATACTCTACGTCTTCTTTGCTTTCGTTTGCCATTTCGTTGACTTTGAATGTTCTCTTTGCATGAAATCTGTGAAAGCGACGAAGTTCGAGATGAATATGCAATGCATTAACTTCAAAATATTTTATAGATAGCTAGTTTCTATGATTTATTATATCGGAAAAAAAATAATTTACGATAATAATATAAATTTTATGCTTGAAAGTTGAAACATTTACAATTATATAAAAACGTTCATAATGATTAAATAAAATTAAATATTATTAATGAATATGTGGTGTCATCAATCAATCATAATATTAAATGTACATAAATATCATTATGAATAGTATAACAACCTTTCATTTTCTATATAAATTATGACATATTTTATAAATATTAAAATTTATACTCATGACTTACTAATATTTCAATATAAAGCCAAAACTCGCCTTTTTCTTTTATATATGTATAGATAGGGTCTTGTTAGGTTGAGATTTTTGAACCTAATTGAGAATTGAGATGCAGGGGTGTGATCAATTGCTAACTTTCTTAAGTTGCCAACTTGCTAACTCATCAATTTAATGTACTTATTAAAAATGTCAACACGATGACATTAAAATGTCAACATATAATTTTGTTGAACTTCAATATAATGTGTTGATATTATGTGTTGACATTTTTTATACACTGTATTGATGAGTTAGCAGAGTTAGCAACTTAAATAGTTAGCAATATAACACACCCCTTGAGATGCAATCTCAGCCACTCATCCAGAATATTTGTGAAATGTCAACAACATGTAGCATGTAGTTTATGTCAACTAGGGTATTATCGTCAATAGCCTGCACATCAAATGTCAACAACTTTATTCAATAAACACTTTTTTTATTTTAATTTATTTTATTATTTATTTATTTTATTTTATTTTAATTTTATTTAAAAAAAAAATCATTTTTTTGTCAACTACATATACTGATTCATGTCAACTACATGGCATCAAATGTCAACAACTTTATTCAATAAATACTTTTTGACATGAATTGTACATGTGGTTGACGTTATATTGTGTAGTTGACATGAATTGTATATGTAGTTGGCATGGATTAAATACATTGTTGACATTATATGTGTGTAGTTGACATGTAATTGTGTGTGTGGTTGACACGGATTGTACACATAGTTGACATTATATGTGTGTAGTTCACATGAATTGTATATGTAGTTGACATGAATTGTATATGTAGTTGAAAAATAAAAAAAAATTTAAAAAAATAAAAAAAAGAAAAAAAAATTTAAAAAAATTTAAAAAAAATAAAAAAGTTTAAAATAAAATTCATTTTTTTAAAAAAAAATTTAAAAAAAATTAAAAAAAATTAAAAATTAAAAAAAATATTTATTGAATAAAATTACCATGATATTACCATTCTGCCCTTTCATAATTAATTAATCTAAAGATATTTTCTATGTGGAAAAATCTACACCACTCATTTAATAAAAATAAATAGATGATATTACATCTCATTTCTCAATTAACATTAAAAAAAGTCAATTGATCACGACTATATAGATATATAAAGATCGATTCTATGTTTAAAATCGCATAGCTATAGCTATGTACAGTACTAGTAATGAATTTAAAAAGCAGAAATTCAAACTATATAATTTTGTTGGCACCGTTTGGCTATAAGGCCCACTACTTTTTTCTATTTCCCCAAATTTGAATTTCAGCAACTCTCATCACCCGCTCTGTGTATCTCTCTCTTTCACACACACATCCCTCACACAGAAAGCGTTGATTGTCGCACAGATTTGAAGTAGCCCAAGCATGAATCACTACCACATTTACGAAGCCATCGGCCGCGGCAAGTATTCGGTAATCCTGATTCAACTCTAACCTCAGCTGTGAGGGAAAAAAAAACAAAAAACAATTCGTGTATTTATCCGAAATCACTGTGTTGCAGACTGTCTACAAGGGAAGGAAGAAGAAGACTATTGAGTATTTCGCCATCAAGAGCGTTGATAAATCTCATCGGAGCAAGGTTCTTCAGGAAGTAAGCATTTCCACAACACTTTTGTATTGTTCGCTATTTTTATTCAATTTTGGGTGATTTGAATTGTTTGAATGGCCAAATTATGCTATTCGCACCATAAAGCTGTAGATTTAATGTGTCGCCCATGAATTATTCACCTATGTGTAAATGTGTTTATTTAAAACTTTATTTCTGAAAATTGCGACCGAGTTCTGCGAAATTGAATGTATTTAATTGTCTAGAATGTCCCAAATGATACTCGGATTTACATTCGTGATGTTGGAAGAACTCATTAATGAATGTGCATGCTACTTTTTTTGTAAGTAGTTCAGTACTGGATTTCTGTATGATTCAGTTTTGCTGCTATTTTCAATTTACAGGTGAGGATCCTTCACACTCTAGATCATTCTAATGTGCTAAAGTTCTACTCATGGTAAGTGTGTCCATTGAGAACTTAGATTCTTAGTTCACTTGCACTTGCTAATGAGGTTTGATCAATTGGTATGAATGATATTAGACATTGCTTTACTTTCATTTTCACTCTTTATTCTTGTCACCTGACATTGTAGGTACGAGACATCAGCTCATTTGTGGTTAGTTCTGGAGTATTGTGTTGGAGGAGATTTGATGACTTTATTGCAACAGGTGAGTGATTGTTATAACTGGTCGTGTGCATCAACTAGTTGCCGTGCATCAAGATGCACGGCAATATTTTATTTTGATATTAGGACCTAAAAGCATTAACCTGTCCAGATTATTCTGAGTTAAATCCCGTTCTGTCTTTTATGTCTTTATCCTTGCCACTTTTACAATATAATAACAAGAGGTATGTCCTCCCGAAAGTGTGAAGGAAGGTTTGCGATGATGGCATGCCAAGATGACTCTCTTAGGAGTTTGTTCTCTCACATAATGTTACGTTTATCAATTTACCTCTGTATTTCAGTGTTACATCTTATGCATAGGACCTCTTTGTGCTGTTATTCGTTTATCAACTCCTAATTATTCCTTTGGAATTTTTTTACTCCCCTGATTCATTTAACAACTAAGCTTCATGGCAGGATGGAAAGCTTCCTGAAGAGTCTATACATGACTTGGCTTATGGCCTTGTAGGAGCGCTGCAGTAAGAATCCGATTACCTATAACTTTTTTCTTAATTATGGCAACTAGATATGTTTTTGAAATATTGCTGGCCTTACCAACAGGTACTTGCATTCAAAGGGAATCATTTACTGCGACTTAAAACCATCAAATATTCTTTTGGATGAAAATGGAAAGACGAAGGTATTGTTTTTTGTTTTCCTCCGTCCATGTTGATCTTTATGATTGCTCTGAACAATTCTAATAAGATCCCATTAAATATTTTATGCTCAGCTGTGCGACTTTGGATTAGCAAGAAAACTGAGCGACATATCCATGACCTCCCAGGTGGGTTTTCTAGTTAAAACTGTTTTGCAAATTGGAAGTAGGGTTATCTGATCCGTGAATTGATTTACTAAGTGAAGTTGTTTCCTGTTTCCCGACTTGATTATTTGTTTTGATTGCATGCCTAGCTACCCCAAGCAAAACGTGGAACTCCTTGCTACATGTCACCTGAGTTGTTCCAAGATGGAGGGGTTCATTCATATGCTTCTGATTTCTGGGCTCTTGGTTGTGTGCTATATGAGTGTTATACTGGCAGACCTCCATTTATTGACAAGGAATTCACTCAATTGGCAAAATCGATTCTTTTGGAGGCACATCCTCCTCTTCCCGGATCTCCAACACGTCCATTTGTAAATTTGATAAATTCTCTCTTGATCAAAGATCCAGCTGAAAGAATACAGTGGCCTGAACTTTGCAATCATGCTTTTTGGAGGACAAAATTTGTTTCATTGACATTACCTCCTCAGCCTGCTTTTGATAACATGATTGAGCTGTCTTCTGAACCACATCTTACAGAGCGCAATGGAGATAGACCTCTTCGAAACAAGACTCCTACAAGAACTTATGGAAAAGATTCAAGAATTCCTAGCAAGCATGACCAGAATCTCAGTGCTGCTGGGAAAGGAGAAGAGACACCGACTAAAGGTATGCATAGTGGCCGTAAAGTTCAAGCCAAACCTTCTGGCAAAGCACCTGATGGAAAGCAGAAAGATGGTTCAAATAATATGGGTGGTGTAAATCTCATGCGTCTTTCAAGAATTGCAAGATCTAACCTGCATAGGGAAAATGAGAAAGAGAATTACCGAAGGCCATTACCTAATAGCTCCAAGAATGATGCAGAAATTAAAATTGAAAACAATGACATGGAACTTGATTTTAATGAGAGCACAGAAGATGATGGACATGACGAAGTAGATGTATCTGAGAATGAATCACCCACCGGTGAAGATAATTTATCAACTCCTCGAAAGCATGAGGGAAAAGTTGAAGAGACGGACAGCATGATAGTCCAGTCTGAAGGGTCAAATGTTGTTGAGACTCCATTGCTTGATAGCTCAAGAGCAGAAGAGCAGGAATCATCTTCAGACATGGATGTGAGCCCAGTAGTATCCACACCAACCAATGCTAGTCCCCACCTGAAGACACCAAGGATCAAAGATGTGTCCGGGTGTGTCCTTGATTTTGATGCAGCCAAATCCACTTCAGACCTCTCTGAGGTGCTGTGGCATCCATCTGATCTCTCTGTTAGGCCAGTAATGCCTAGCAGAAAAATTGATAAAGGATTGGATGTAATGCCTTCCCTTCCCTTCCATGCTATTCCCCCAGCTGATTTTACAAAAATGCCCAAGGATAAATTGGATGTTATGTATAGCAGGATTATAAGTGTTATGAATGGGAATGTCAATGGTGAGAAGCAAAATGTGCTTAGGTACCTCGAGATGTTGAGCACCAATGCTGATACTGCCAATATTTTGACCAATGGGCCAATAATGTTACTTCTTCTTAAAATGCTGAGGCAATCTAAGGCTTTGACCTTGCGGGTGCAGCTGTCTTCACTTATAGGCTTATTGATTCGCCATTCTACCTTCATTGGAGATGATTTAGCAAATTCTGGAATTTTAGGTGCTCTAACAGATGGTTTGAGAGACAGACAGGAAAAAGTGAGGAGATTTTCCATGGCGGCTCTGGGTGAGTTGCTATTTTACATATCTACTCTAAGTGATCCTACAAAGGACAATCTTCCTCAGGAATCACCAGCAAAAGACAGCAGACCACCTTCTAGCTGGCAGGTTAGCTTCTTGTACTATTTTCGGAACATATTGACCTACTATTTATTATTTTCTCTGATATGCTTTCCAATGTTATTCAGGTCCCAAATTCATTAATCTCTTTGATATCATCTGTCTTACGGAAAGGAGAGGATGATCTTACCCAGCTTTATGCTTTAAGAACAATAGAGAACATCTCGAGTCATGGAGGTTATTGGGCTACTCGTTTCAACAGCCAAGATGTAATTAGCAACCTCTGTTATATATACAAGGCTCCAGGAAAACAAGAAAGTATGAAACTTACTGCTGGGTCATGTTTGATACGTCTGGCTCGCTTCAGCCCACCCAGCATTCAACATGTTATTGAGAAAGTTCCACTGAAGGATATTGGTTCTAGTCTTTTCAAGGGAAATCAACGTGAGCAGCAAATCTGCTTAAATCTTCTAAACATGGCTATTATTGGAAGCCAGTATCTGACAAATATAGGGCGTCTCCTTTTTCCCTTAATGGAAGACAAAAATATTGTTTCAAATCTTATGTCTCTTATTGAGCAGGGAAACGAAGTCCTGAAGGGAAAGGCTCTCCTCTTTGTGGCTCTACTTTGTAAGCATGGGAAGAGATGTCTCCCACTCTTTTTCTGCAATGCAAGATTCCTATCAGCTATGGATAGACTTGCTAAAGAGAAAGATAAATATATGCAGCACTGTCTGGATGCATTTGTGTATGCTGTGGTATCAACGTTACCAGGTTTGCTTGAAACAATAACAGTGGATATTCAGCAACTTATGGGAGGCAGGCGTCAAGGGCTGATTCCTGGTCTCAGCAGTCGAAGTTCTCCAAAGAACAGTATTCACTTCTTTCCTGTGGTTCTCCATCTTCTTGGGAGCTCTTCATTCAGGAATTCAGTGATCACTCCACAGGTTTTGCTACTTGTTGCGAATCTGCTTAAACTGACAGAATCACCATTCCAGGTATACAACTGAAAAAATGTTGCTGTTATTTTTCTAAACATCAACTTCTTCCCTATCATCTTACCTACAGTTACTTTATTTGAACATGCTGTCGTTAGAAAACTATGAAGAAGCCGTGCAACATTTAAGATAAATTGTAATGTATGGTGAAATTCCTTGAATTATATGTTCCGGAGCCATGTCAAATACTTTCAAGTAAATAGGATGTAAAACTTGGGTGCTCATTACGATTCTCTATTAGTAATCAGGATTCACATGGTAACATCTTATTCGTTATTCCTTTCAGGGCAGGGATGACTTCCAAATAACTCTGCTACGAGTTTTGGAATCAATATCGGAGGAGTCAACAGCAATCAATGGTAACCCTGTCGTCTTCATCCGCCAGATCCTTCCTAGCCTAGCTGCTCTATACAAGGGAAACAAAGATGGGGATGCTCGGTTCTTATGCTTGAAGATATTCTTTGATGTGATGGTCCTATTCCTAAGTGAAACCGTGGAGGATGAGCAAAGGGCAGAAGATTTAAAGTCTGTATCTAATGTTCACTTCCTCCCGCTATACCCATCTCTGATTGAGGATGAAGACCCCATTCCCATGTATGCTCAGAAGCTGCTTGTGATGCTCCTCGAGTCCAACTACATAAAAATCTGTGACATTCTTCACATGAAAGCTGTCTCTCAATGTTTCGAATCACTGCTGGGTGATTTCTCAACTATAAATGTGAGCAATGTGATGCTGTGTCTGGCTCTAGCATCTGCCCCAGAACTAGAAACGAAGATGATCTCTCAATTAAAAGTTGTCAGGAAGATTGGAAATCTCTTGGAATTCGTATTAGCCAAGGAGATGGAAGATTTCATTGATCCAACACTAGGTCTGTGCAGGGCATTCCTCTTACGCTCTGTAAACTCCAGGCCGGGTTTCGTCTACTCAAAACAGCCCTCGCTTTTATATGAAGGTTCGAGTGAGAGCAGTGCTGACGGCATAAAAGATATCACAGACTTTGCCAGCAATGTAGGAGCCCTTCTCGAACTGAGTAAATCCTCTGAGGCCAATGCTGCAGATTTAGCCTCCGAGTGTTTGGTTTTGCTGTTCAAAGCAGCTCCAAGAGAAGCAACCATGAACTTCCTCATGAATCTTTCCAAAGCCTCTGCATTACTCGAGGGCGGGCTCCATGGCAGCATCTCCGAGCTAGTGCTGGAGCGAATTCTGCACGCTCTTGGTTTCTCTTGTCGACAGTACATGTTACACTTGATGATACTATCCATCAGCACGTCAGAGTTGGCAAAAACCGAAGCAATTGTTTCTAATCTTAAGGGCTCTAGCACAAAAGGTATTTCGAATGCCTCCATCCAAGTCGAACAGGAGTTGCAGAGGATCCATCGCTAGCTCCTAGCTGCAGAGGTTCGTATTCTTCACATACATTCTCTTTGTAACTTGCTATCGAGAGGTTTTACCTGAATCAATGTTCGATCTTTTTCAGACAGCGAAGTGGTTTTTCACTGCAAGCAGGATCGACACAACCTATATAAGTATATGCTGAAGGTGCATCTTGCAGAGAGATGGTTAGAGTTCATTTTATGCATTTAATTGTATTACACTATCCTTGTTATAATTTGTATCATAATGGTATGTGTTGAATTCAACACCATATCACCACGCACCCTCTCTTATTTTCATATTTTCTTTTTATCTCACAAAAATCAAGTATTCCATTCATATCATATGCTATCATTATTGTGCAACAGCAAATCTATTGAATGAGAAAAATAATCAAATTTTAATCAGATAAAGTTGTGTTGATTCAAAGTTTGCAGTTAATGACAAAAAAAACACTTCGTTTTCCTCATCTTTTTTGATGGAGTTGTTGACAACCTGTTTTTGTTGATAAAAGTAATTGTAAAAAAAAGGAAACATCATTTCAGCTACGGAAATCTTAGAATTTTTTTAATTTTCTTTGTAGAAAATAATTGTGTAGTTGTAAAAGTTACTCTCACCAATCACATAATAAATAAACAAAGTACATTTGTTTCTCTAAATTTATAAAATTTTGACTTTAATCACTAGGCAAATCAAATCCAAGTTTTAGAATATATCAAGCGCCAATCAAGCGTTCCCAAATATAAAAATAAAGAAAAATCTAAATATGCCAATGCAAAATTCAGTACCAAACAACTTCAATTTTGAAATTTCCCCTACCTGTCCACCACATGCATTCCCACTTAATACATATATACATCAATTCCCCAATGATCACAAATTCTCGTGACACTTTATCCTAGATTGATTTCACATCCTCTTCATTTTTTAAACCATCAAACCCCCAAACAAAACACACACACACACACATCTCATATAAGTGTGATCATCTATATTCCACCATCATTACAAGTTCAAAATGTCTTCTTTAAACTTTCTTGCAGCAGCCATCACCACAACTTTCATTGTCTCATCCACTTCGGCATTGTCTCCATACACAGAATTGCCACCTGATATTGCTCCTCTCCTCCCTTCCACCGGCGCCCGCGGTGCCACCCCTCCAACCGGGGCAGTCGAGCCGACAATCCCCTCCACGCACAGCCCTCCTAACCCCGATATAACGGGCTCGACTGGCCTCGACACAGCCTTCGGGCCTTCCGGCCCATTGCAAGATTCATTTGCAGTGCCTCAAGTTGGAGTCCGAGTGTTGGGAGCTTTTGGATTACTACTTTATTTGATCATTATAAGAGGTATTTAGTTCTTTGTTGCTGTACTTAATATATGTGTATGTTTGGGGTTCTTGATTAATATTTATTGAATTTTTGTCACAATTCCATTTCAAGCACAAGCAAATCAACTTCAACTTCATTATTCTTGGCCTTCAACTTCATTGTATGATGCACCCAAGATTCTTGTGTGCATCATCATTCAATGAATTATGAGGTTGAAGGTTGAGTTCTTGTCTTGTATTTCTCCATCTACCCACTTGAAGCACAAACATTTGAATTAGTGATTTTGGCTGCTCGATCATTTGCACGTATACTTGTGAGTGTATCGGGCATCAAATGGACCGCGTAAGATGATGTCGTTAATCGAGTGTAGCTTTAAATTGTTAGTTCTTTCGTGGCATTTCATCAAGTGGTGCACAAATCGTTCATCGGTTTAATGAAATTGAAGGCTGGGGTTTCAGCTTCACAGTTTGTTTGAAAGAGAAAGAGGGAATTTTGTTGTGTGTTTTCCAGTTAGGTAAATTGAAAATGCTAGCTGGAGCCACCCATTGTGATGAGAGCCATTCTCTCTCATTTGATTTCATGTTTGAGTTGATTATTCAAAAAGTGACAGGAAATAGATATAGACTACAATATTCAGAAATGAGAGAAGAAAAATTGGATCTTTCCCAATAATTAAGATTGCATTCAGATGATACTAAACATCGTTCCATCGGAAGTAAGAACAGACAACTGCAAACGAAAACAGCCAGTTCATTTTGATTAATAAAGCAAAAGCTTGATAGATTATCGTGTTTTTTCCCTCTCTAACCAAGTGCCTCGTACCAAGCACAAACCTACAAGATGAAGCTGGTTCATCATTTCTTCTCCAGGAGCTCCTCGATGAGATCTGCTGCTTCTTGAACGGTCGTGATGCTCTGAGCACTCTCTTCCTCAACGCATATCCCGAACTCCTCTTCCAGTCCCATCACAATCTCAACCTACATGGTGAAACATTATTCATCAGTGGCTAGAGATTTACCAAGGTAAGAATATTTCGAGATTATAACGTTTATATGATTGGTAACTGCACAAGGACTATGATTAGTACAATTCAGACAAGCCATACCCGAAAAAGGGCTTCATATTCATGAGAAATTAGTATTAGCAAATAAATGAAAACATAGCTATGCTTTAATCATATTAAAGTTAGATTCTTGCATCAAATTTGAATCCATATTTTTATCTTTTATGTTAAAGTTAGGTCCTTATGCAATACAAAAGCATATAGTACTACTTAGAAAAGAAAGTTCAACAGTAAAAGCATAAAGATCGATTCAGAAAAGTATACAAAAAGAGAGTAGCTTCATTCAATTAACAATAAACACAAGAGATATATGCTATTCTATTAGAAAGAATTATATCACAGCATTGATTAAGTATTGACACCGTTTAATAAAACAAATTTAGCATGCAGCAATATGCAATTATGAACAAGGCAAACACTCAGTATACAACAATACAGCCATAAGTGGAGAAGTATTACCGTGTCAAGAGAATCAGCACCAAGCACTTGAAACTTCGAGTCTCCAGAGACCTGTCGATCATCAGGAAGAGCCAATTGCTTCTTTACGATTTCAACCACTTTACTGACTGTCTCAGGTTTGGCCTGCTCAAAAGAACAATCAAGGACAATACTCAGTTTTGCAAGACATCTCAAAGCATTGCATCTTAGTGATGCAAAAGCTAATCTTTGGTCATTTAGCAATTCTCAATTCTTTATCAAATTATCTAAAGCAACACTACTCGATGAGTCATAATGTGATAACTTCAACCAATCAACCAATACAGGTAAGGGGACGAAGCTACAAGAATTATACCGCGCAGGAAATTCTGAAACGAGGCAACGGAAGCCTTTGAGAAGGGAAGCTCTTTCCGCTGAAGGAAACTGAGGCCTTCCTCAAACTAGAACCCTGCTTAAGATGAAAAACACACAATTAGAAGGTGTATTTATGTTGAATTCAAAATTTTCATTTTTAACAGTGTAATTATATTGAATTCAATAATCTAAAATGAAACTAAAGCTGCAAATCAAAACAAACTAAAACTGTGCATCATTCTTGTAAAGACTCCCCTTTTCACTAGGAGGTTTTGGTAAGTTCTCCGATAATTTTTGCAGAAACATAATTCACAACATTGTTAGTGCATTAGACACCAAATAGGATCAAATATATGTTGATAATCAGATCACCATGCACAGAATAGCAGCTTGAAATATACTCGTCAGTGACCCAAAATACAATAGTGTAAAACTTCAACATTGATAGTGAAGAGATTCGATTTTAAACAATAGTATCAACAAATACTAAAAAAAGAATAAAGATTTATGATTGTAGAAATACACAAGTCAGGATCCATCAAAAAGATGAGATTTTTAACATCAATCAAATTCTGATAATTGCAATCACTAAAACCCCTGAACATAAAGCCTCACAAAACCATGCTTTACTGGAGAAAATTAAAAATAAAATCAGAATTCTTTTATAGCACGAATCATAACATAGAGATCATAATAAATCAGAATTATCTAAAAATCTAAAATGCATAGCTACAAAAACCCAATAAAATTCTATGGCAAAGCTAGAAGCAAATTAAAGAAGAAACCTTGGTTTGGTTGAAGGAGCAAAAGGCGGAGGAGATAGAAACAGAGGAAGCAGTGAAAGAAGCCATGGGATCAAAAGGAACAGAAAAAATGAAACAGATCTGAAAATTTGACAAGAGGAAAGAAGAGAGGAGAAGAGAAGATGGCGGAGAGCACGAAGAGTGTGATTGTCTCGACTGAGAACATTTCTGCTGCTCTTTTATAGCCACTTTTTTCTTGAGTTTTTTGTTTTATTACATATTTTGTCAAATTTATTTTGTTTTTTACTACTACTTAAAAATTTTTGGTTTTGAAGAAATTTGAGCAATTATAATAAATGCGTGCCTTTGTTTTTTTTAATCACGGTAGCGTTTTGAATTAATAGTTAGGTTGGCTACCACCATTAAGGTCCATAAAAAATCTAAGTCCTAATCTATTTTGTCTAAACTTAATATCCAGATGAATTTATATATGTAGGCGACAAACCTCACCTTCTCTTATAAAAAAGCTTAATAATATAAGTGATTCATTTTTAGTAATAAAATCACGTTGTATCATATCCTAAGGTTTAAAAATTGGAGCAATAAATAAATTATAAAAACTATTAATTCATCATTCAATCGATTTAATAGCTGATTTGTTTCTTGAATCTATCATTTTGAGTAGGGGTGTCAAAATGGATAACCGAACTCGAAATATCGGGTAATTGGATATTCGATATCCGATTTTGGATTTTGGGATCGGGTTCGGGTATAAGATTTTTGAATTATAGGATAACCCGATACCCGATCGGGTATACTCAAATTGCCCGAATTATCCGATTTTTTTTAAAAAAAATTTAAATTTAATAAATTATGTATTTATTCTATTATTTAAAAAATTAAATAATTATATCTAGTCACAAAAACTTTCAATCTTGAATCACATTTAGGGTTAATATATGAATTGTGATGCTTATTATTGATGAATGATGGATGCTATAACTTATGAATTTTTTATTTCAAAAAATTTGTAGTAGTTTTTTTTCCTCTTAATCGAACTAATTCAAGTTTGTATCAAATTCGAACTATTACAAGTTTGTAGTTAATTTTGTTAAAAAAATAAATTCAAAATTAAAATAAGAATCCAAAATCGGGACTGGATACCCGAGTCAGGTATCTGGGTACCCGAAATCATTTTCGGATTGGGTATCGGGTATTAGATTTTGGGAAATTCGAGATCGGGTACCCGAATTTTTTGGATCGGGTACGTATCCGCCGGTACCCGATTTGACAGACCTACTTTTGGGAGAGGGAAGAGACCGATAGACGGTGCGAGAGAGTGGTGGAGAAGGAATGCAAATGAGGGTGCGAGAGAGTGGTGGAGAAGGAATGCAGATTAAGCCCAACTGAAGTGGAGGATGGATGAAGAGAATGATGGAGCGGAAGACATTGGGAGGTTTTGTTGGGAGAGGCATGGCGATCGGGTGATGATAAGGAGGAAATTTTTTTAGTTATAACAATTTAATGTTAAAGAGGTTTAATGTCTAAATCGAGCTGGGAAATGCATTTGTGTCGCGATTGAACCGGTTGAATCGACAATGTAATCTGATCATGTTTAAAACATTTAGGACCCGTTCGGTTTCCCAGATATGCCCAGTTATGGGCTGAAAACTGAGTAAATTCATGCGTTCAGTGTATGTGATAATAAACTTGAAAGCCCAAGCAAATAAGCAGGCCCGCACTATTTGGTTCAATTTTGGCCAGATATAATTCTGCTAAAAAACGTGATATATAAATCTGGTAAGGCAAGTAATGGCTGAATTGTTGACAAAATGACCTATTTACCTCTGCCAAAAATCAAACATCCCCAAATTGGTTACAATTTGTTTCAGATTGCTTTGATTCATTTCAATTTTCATCTCTCTATTCGAAACTTTCCTTTCCTCTACTCTTCTACTTGTTGCGATTTCATGCTCTCTCTCTTCCACCAGAATGTTGCCAGAGCTCGATTTCTCACTTCTGCCGGCAATAGGTGAGCAATAGGATTCTACACCACAGAAACAGAAAAACCTGGTTTTCTAAGCGCCATTGACGGAAAAGAAGCAAACCGAGAGAGAAAGCCACAAAAAAATCGATTTATATGGCTACGGAGTGATGCATTTACGGCAACGGCGATTACTACGAGGGGCAGTGGAAAAGGAATTTGAGGGGTTTTTTGTCATTTAGCTTCATACAGAGTCCCAAATCTGATGGCAAACAGGATCAGTGAACACCATATTAATTTCAGCTTTGGTGGGCCATACCTACCTCAAATCTGCTCCAAATCTGCTTGAGTTATATATCATACAAAATGAAATATGTTTAACTGAACGGGTCCTTATTAGATCACTACTATAAGGGCAATGATAATGACATGCTTAGTGCTTGGCTTAAGCACGCCGCCACATGATTTTTTCAATTTTTAAATTTTTTTTTTAAATTTCCTTTTTTGGTATCTACAATTTGATTGTTGTTTATAGAGTACTTAAACTATGTATATTTTTCAATTTTTAGGAATATATTTTAATATTTTTATAACACTCAAAATCTTATTACAACTCATAATTAATTACAAATAAAAAAGGAAGCCAAAATTCAAATAAATTAGAAACTAGGAGTAATATATATAAGTAGTGTTACATATTTAAGACTCCTATTTAAATATTTTTCTTGCATAAGAATGCCAAGTAGTAGAAATAAGCATACTACAAATATGAATAGTACTAAAAATATTTAAGATGTAAGTACGTATCCAAAGAAAATGTGTACAGACACTAAGGAAAAAGGAGAAAATAACAAAAAAAATTAATCTCTTGAGCTAACCGCCCATGGG
Source organism: Salvia hispanica (assembly GCF_023119035.1). Lineage (NCBI taxonomy): Eukaryota > Viridiplantae > Streptophyta > Magnoliopsida > Lamiales > Lamiaceae > Salvia > Salvia hispanica. Next base: position 32,822,271 of record NC_062966.1, on the reverse strand, counting down.
CAGGACCACACTCTTAATTTTGTCAAATCACTATTCAAATCTAATTTAGATATTAAGATAAATATCAAATATTTTTGTATACTACGCTTAGAAAAAAAAAACAAAATAGAAAAAAAAATAGCATTCATGCTCATTGCTTTGTAAATAAACACTACTTATATTATCCAAAATTTGAAAAGTATAGGAGTATAATTTTTTATTCAAATCGTAGTACTACTACTTTTTTATTCTTAGTCTATCATTTATGAGTTTTTACAAGCTTTTCAAAGCAAGTCAATAGCAGTTCTATCCACCAATATGTATGGTCTTGGACACTCGATAATGATTTTTCTTTAGAATTCGGTTGCTTGATCGATCCACTTACTTCTATTATGTCAATGTTAATCACTACTGTTGGAATCATGGTTCTTATTTATAGTGATAATTATATGGCTCACGATCAAGGATACTTGAGATTTTTTGCTTATATGAGTTTTTTCAGTACTTCCATGTTGGGATTAGTTACTAGTTCAAATTTGATACAAATTTATTTTTTTTGGGAACTGGTTGGAATGTGTTCCTATCTATTAATAGGGTTTTGGTTTACGCGACCTCCTGCGTCAAATGCTTGTCAAAAAGCATTTGTAACTAACCGTGTAGGGGATTTTGGTTTATTATTAGGAATTTTAGGTTTTTATTGGATAACAGGTAGTTTTGAATTTCGGGATTTATTCGAAATACTCAATAACTTCATTTATAATAATGAAGTTAATTTTTCCTTTTAAGTATACCACAAATTACACAATACGGCCATAATTGGGGAAGTATTACCGTGTCAAGAGAATCAGCACCAAGCACTTGAAACTTCGAGTCTCCAGAGACCTGTCGATCATCAGGAAGAGCCAATTGCTTCTTCACGATCTCAACCACTTTATTGACTGTGTCGGGTTTGGCCTGCTTAATGGTACAAACAATCAAGAACTATACTCAGTTTTCCGAGACATCTCAAGGTATATTAATGGTGCAAAAGCTAATTTTTGGTCATTTAGCATTTCTAAATTCTTTATCAAAGTATCTAAAGCAACACTACTCGATGAAGCATAATGTGAGAACTACAACGAATCAACCAATGCAGGGTAAAGGGGACGAAGCTACAAGAATTATACCGCGCAAGAAATTCGGAAGCGAGGCAGTGGAAGCCTCTGAGAAGGCAAACTCTTTCCGCTGAAGGAAACTGACACCTTCCTCAAATTAGAACCCTGCTTAAGATGAAAAGAAACACACAATTAGTAGGGGCATTTATGTTGAATTCAAACAGTATATTTATGTTGAATACAATAATCAAAAATGAAACTACAGCTGCAAATCAAAACAAACTAAAACTTTGCATCATTCTTGTAAAGACTTCCCTTTTTATTAGGAGGCTTTAGTGAGTTCTTCGATATTTTTAGCAGAAAACATAATTCACAAAATTGTTAGTGCATTAGATACAAAACGAGATCAAATATTTTTTGATAATCACATCAACATGCAAGAATATGAGCTTGAAATACAGTTTATACTCGGAGACCCAAAAAACAATATAAAACTTTAACATTAATCAGGAAATAAATTCATACTACTATAATAAACCATAAGCGTTATTCAAATCCGGTGGCCTAATGAAAAGATTCGATTTTTAATACATAATTAACAAATACTACTAAAGAAAACAATATAGATACTTATAATTGAATCAAATACATAACTCACGATCCATCAAAAAGATGAGATTTTTAAAACATTAATCCAATTGCTATCACTTAAACCCCCGAATACACAAAGCCTCACAAAACCATACTCCACTGGGAAATTTAAAAATAAAATCATAATTCTGTAAGCTCGAATCATAACTAGAGATCATTAAAAATCAGAATCATCTAAGAAATCGAAAATGCAGCACTACAAAAAACCCAATAAATTAAGAAAAGCTAGAAACAAATCAACGAACAAACCTGGGTTTGGTTGAAGGAGCAAAAGGCAGAGGAGATGGAAACAGAGGAAGCAGTGAAAGAAGCCATGGGATCAAAAGGAACAGGGAAAAATGAAATGGATCTGAAAATTTGACAAGAGGAAAGAAGAGATGGTGGCGGAGAGCACGAAGAGTGTGAATGTCTCGAGTGTGAAGATTTCTGCTGCACATTTATAGGCACTTTTTTCTTAGAGTTTTTGTTACTTCCAATTTTTTTCATTGCTTGTATCGAAATTGAATGCAGTTTTCATGGAATTTTTGAAAAAAAAAATCGTGTTTTTGTTTTTTATTTGACGTAAATCGATAATGGTAGTAGTATTTGAGTATGAATTAATAGATAATACACTATTAATTTTCTATTATAAAGAAAAACTTATTAAGAAGGGTTGTAAAAATACCATTATGAATAATTAATGACAATGTAACAAAAATAGATTAGGGGCCATAGGTTGGCTACCCACCATAGAGGTTCATATCTAAGTCCTAATTTAATTTGTCTAAACTTGATTAGATAAGTTTTCATAGTACCATATGATGTAGGCTTTAGTATTTAAATTTAGGATCCAAACCTCAATTTCTCTTACCGAAAAACTTGATAATTGAAGCGATTTATCTTTCTAGTAAAAAATCATATGATACCATTAGATCTAAATGTTTAAAAATCTATTCAATAAATTAATTGACGAAGCAATTGATTCATAATTCAATCGATCTGACCATTAATCTATTTTTTTATTCCATCCATATGAGAAAGGGGAAATGAGGAGTGAGAGAGAAGGGTGGAGAAGGAAGGCAGAGTCGCCCTACTGAAGGAGAGGAGGGAAGAAAGGTGGTGATGGTGGAGATTAGTTCTATGTGGTTTAGTGGCAGTAATATAGTGGGTATCTTGAACATCGACATACGTTGTAGATGTTTACAAAGGTGAATGGAGATGGCTGTGGAAAAAAAAAATTATAATATGTTTTATCATTAGTGAGTTTATGATGGAACCAATCAATTTTTTTGGTTCATAATATATTAATGCTACATGGTCATAATGTGGTCAGCCACACAATAGTATTAGTCAGTTTCTGATGGATCAGACTAGATCATAGATTTAATCAGTTTAAATGTCCGAATCAAACCTGGGAATGCATCAGGGTCTCGTGGTTGAACCGATTAAATCTATGATCTAGTCTGATCCAGTTTATAACACATACTAGATCACTATTAGTATAACGGTAAAGAGAGCAACGTGCTCAATAAGCACGTCACCACATGATTTTTTTTATTTTTTAAAATTCTTTTTAAATTTCCTATTTTGGTTGATCTACAATTTGATGGTTGTTTCCAGAGATACTTATATTTTTCATTTTTCATTGCTAAGGATTTTTGTTTCTGTAACACTCAAAATCTTACAACTCAAAATTAATTAGAAATGAAAAGGGAAAATAGTATTTAAGATTTAAATATTTTTCTTACATAAGAATGCATGTAGTAGAAATAAATGCAATAAATAGTACTACATATATTTAAGATTTAAGTACGTATATAAATAAAATGTGTACAAAAAATGATAAAAAAAAGTTTTAAACTCTTGAGTCTTGAACTAAACTCCCAAGGGCTGGACCACACTCTTAATTTTGTCAAATCGCCATCCAAGTCTACTTTAGATATTAAGATAATATCAATATTTTTGTATACTATATTTAGGGGAAAAAAATACTAAAATATTTAGCATTCATGCTCATCGCTTTGTAAACTAATCACAAATATTATCATCACAGAAGTGTTATTATTAAAATTTTGAAAAATATATATACTCCGTAATTTTTTTTAAATCGTTGCAATTTTTTATTCTTAGTTTGCCATTTTTGAGTTTTTACAAGCATTTCAATTACCTTACTATGTGTTACCACAACTATAATTATATTTGTTAAAAATGGGAACTGAATTTTAACACAACTATAATTTCCCAGTTTCATGGCACAATGGTTTAGGAAAAAAATAAAGTGTGTGAATTTTCTTGATAATTGTTCATCGACTAATAAAAAAAATTGGATTGGGATTTCTCTTTTTATTAGATACAAGATAAGTGTCTTTTTCGGCATGGAATTTTAGAAATGAATGTTGAGTGTGTTAAATAAATAGATAAAAAAGTAAGAGAGAAGAAAAGGTAGAGAGAAAGTAGAGAGAATAAAGTAAGAGAGAGTAAAATAAGAAATAGAAAAAATTACCATATATGGAAATGACTCAATTATAAAGAAACTTCTCAAAATGGAAAAATGACTCAATTATAAAGAAACGAGGCAGTATAAACTTACATCGTGAGAAGTAATGATTTAAACAAATGAAGACATTTTTTTAAGTATCTAAATTTTATATCAAACAGAAAAGCAAAACAAAAGATATTTAATAACAAAGTCATAAGAAACTTTTTAATTAATCCTTTATGGACTTGATGCTATTCGAGCAAAAATATTTTGTTGTATATAATCCTCCTTTTTCTTAATCAATTTAAGAGCAATTGTAGCCAGTAGCCACCTATAATATTGCTTCAGCTGTAACCATTAACATATTTGACGACCTTGGATCATAGCATTGAAGACTTATAAAATAACCTAATGTTTACTATTATTTCAACTTTTGGGCACATTTTTTATATGATTAATGTCTCACCTATGGAAGCTTGGGCTTGAAAATGTGATTAATCCAAAACATAGTAGTAATAAATAAAGGAGTAGTAAGTCCACTACAACTTACATAATTTTGTATGACAAAAACTAAATCATAAATTAACTGACATAATTTAAGCTTCCATCATTATTCCGGAGAAGTTACAATATACAAATAACAACAATTACAACATGCTATACATAGCTAGTTAAATAGCAAGACCAAATACACAGAGCCTTGCTAATAAAAAATACACACCAAAATCTGGTGTTTATGTAAAACCAGACAATTTGAAAACCACTCTCTCTCTGATTGAATTCTACACTAATCTAGAGGCCAAATATATACTATAAAGCTTAATAATGAAAACAAGGAAATCAGAAAACTTGAATTTTGGAAGTCATGATTACTTGGCTTCTACTGCAGGCCACTGATGTACGCTTTGTTCGGTCGGGGAGCCCGGCACGTAGGGGACGAAGCCGCGGCCACCAAAGACGGGGCGCATGAAGGCGTCGTCGAATTTCCTCCAGTAGTAGTGGACGGTGCGAGTGGGTGTCGTGAGAAGCATGCGCAGGCCGCTCGGGCGGACTGCAGGCTGCTGGACTCCATCAGCCCCAGTCACGTGCCCGGTTGTGTTGAAGAGCTCGGAATCCGAATCCTGACTGGCAAGAAGCGGCACGGTGAAGGACTTGGGCGTGCCAGGCTCTGAAGACATTAATCTGCTGAGATCTTTTGATGACGGCATCAAGAATCTCACCAGCGGTTTTGTGATCAACCCGCAAACCTGCATCGGTGTAGAGAATTATTCACACACAAAGGGGCAAGGAGGGGCTTAAGCCCCCCCCCCCACCAAGCCAATTCTGTGTCCCGATCATTAATTTATTCGAACTTCGTGCAAATTGATAAGCAAATCCCTCCATCAATGAACCGAATGCTCAGAATTCGTTGCAGTGCTGTTAAACACTCATGCCACAGTAGTAGTAGTATTTAAGATGTCTTACCACGGTGCTGAAGAGCACGACCGTTATGGTGCTGGTGATCATGATGGCATTGCCGCGTAACTGGGTGTGGCCTTCCCTCGTAAACTGCGCGGGATGAAGAAAAAGTGGGGTTAATAAGATATGGACTGGTGCCGGTGCAGTAGATGTTTGGTGCAAGGGGGATATTGTGTAAGACGGTCAGACCAGTAATGACTTGGACTCATACACTATACAAAGCAGCAAAATTACTAACATGATGGAGCGGAGGATTTTACCTGGTTGTAAGCAAGAGCCATAGATACAGCACCTCGCATAAGTCCAGCCCACCATATGGTAATCTGCAATCAAGGTAGGTGAAACAATGCAGAGGGAAGTAGATAAAGTTTTGCATAGTTGGAATGAAGATTATAGAGTTCGTACTTGCTGATGAAAGCCGATTTTCTCACGTTCCGACTTCTTGAAGTTGGACAAATATGACAAAGGAAAAACAAAGGCTGCTCTTCCAACCAAGATCAGACCAAGTATAATTGCACTGACTTTGACTGAGGTTCTTGGGCTGAAAAATGGAATGCGATGAAGTGATGGTACAGAAAACTTATGGATCGGGGAAAATGGTACGGTGTGTAATAGTTACCTGTCACTTACAACCCTCCACTTCTCGATGTCCAGAGTATCTATGCCAACATACAGAAATATGAATGTCTCAGCAACAAATGACATTGTTGCAAAGGTGTGTCTGCATTATGGTTTAAGATGTACTTTGATAAGTAGAAAACATGAAGCAAAGAGAAGTGGAAGCAGCAAAAGAAAGAACTCAACCGAACGGTCTCAAAAGTTTAAGGTGGTATTGTACTTGGTTGTAACTCTCGAGTTCTGAGTCACATTATGCCAGGTGTAATGTGACATTACAATCCCACAAAAGAAGACGGTGAGGATCCCGCTTAAATAGAATAACTGCAAGACGACTCTCATATTATACAGAAAGGTTAATCCCATACTGCTGGAATGTAGAACACTCTATATAGTCACTACTAAGTTGAACCTTATAAGCAGCAAAGAAAACTTACTTCTGCCGACATGTATGATAGGTAAGCCATGAGCATCATGATCGCAACCTCACGATCAGTTGAGTGCCTGCAGTTGATCAGAGTACTTAAATTAATTTTTTATTCATGATGCAAATTAGCTGTGAGAGTTCAGTTTCTTGGAAGTCTTTGTAAATTATGTAAGCACTTGTGAAGTAGTAGCAATTTTCAACTGTCAGACATAATTTATATGAGACAAAGGCACACTATTGCTCCTGTCACCAACCTTCCAAAATAAAGCTTCTTTATGATATATGCGCTGAGCAGTCCAAGCTGCAGTGAGAACAGGATGTTAAGCAACATTTAGTAAATGGTATTTCAGAAGATAAAATAAATTCACACATCCACCCCCCCCCCCCCCACCAGAAAATAAGAAAAGGAAAGAGTAACTCACGAAAACTCCCAACACAGTGCTTGAGATGAATAAATAAATAAAATTTCCAATCAGCTGCAAAGCTATGGTTGAATTGATACGAGTAAGGTCAAAATCCTGGATTGCATTGAAAAGCACGACCGATGTTGCATCATTTACAACGCCTTCTCCAAACACTAGACTGTAAAGTAGTGGAGTCTCATCCTGACATAGCACCTGTAACATTACAACCATGCTGCTTCAATAGAACATCAAACATTATGTTCACAAAAAAAAAAAAACCATGCTGCTTCAATAAAGAATTTTTTCAATTAACATTTCAACAGCAAACAAACAAAGCCACAAACTGAACCTGCAATGTACAAACAGAATCTGTTGCAGCAAAAATAGCTCCAATTGCTGGAAAAGCAAAAGGCGGTTAAAAGCAGAGATGAACAAAAATATTTTAATGTGTGTGTACGCACAAGAGGGACAAAAGGAAAAGGAGAGGTCTTACCAAGATAATCCCCAATATCAAGACCAAGATCCATTTCCCCAATGGTGGCAATAGCACCTGCCATAACATATAAGAATAGAGTAAATTTACATTTTCACAGATAAATAATAAGGAAAAATTATTTAGAAGATAATAGTTCTATTTTCCAGCACAAGCTAGCCCTGTTCTCCCCTGTCTTTTCATTATCTCTATCCACTTCATAAGTTTCCTCACGCGAAACAAGAACCCTCCCTCAAGATGTATAAAATACTCCACAAAACAAGTCTGTGTGAACTGATTTTCAATGAGTTGTAATTCTATGTATGATTTTTATCTGAAAATAGCATTGTTAGCCTGTAACATTGGAAGAGCACTACAATAAACTGCACACACACGGCCTTCCGTTTTCAGGTAAAAGAAATTTAGCTCAAACCATACAAAAGAAAAAAAAGTAAAAGGTAGTATATGACAATTTGCATCATGAGAAACACGGGATAGCATAGAATGATATGTCAATAGGCAAGAATAGGCTTTGTGGCAATAAATAAGCATAACTGAGATATATTAAAGGTAGATTGCCATACCTAATGATATGATTGTAAAAGATACCAGTGTACCAATTGCTCCAAACATCATTATCGTCGCAAAATTGCGGAAGAATTGTTTCTTCTTAACCTGGAACCTGATTTTTAAATTGAGTAATGAAGCGCACTCAAAATATACTCTGTGGTTAATACTTTAAAGCGTCCCTAAACTATAATGTAAAACAGATGTGCAATTGATAGAATGAAAACAGCTTCCAATTTGTATGTTATTTTGCTCTTATACTCTTATATACACCTTACTACTAACACAGGAACAAAGCGAGTTCGGAAACCTTTAGCCACCTATTTAGCGGGTGAAACGTGTGCTCTGCACATATCTTGTGTGAGGAAGATGTGCACTTCAATTAGGAAATCATCCATGCACAATTTTCATAATTTCAAAAAACGCATAAACAGTGTGATGTTTATAAAAAGGAGGTTCTATAGAGTCCAGCATTGGTGTGCATAAAACATGAGAGCTAGACATCTATTTACATGTTGGAAATCAAAATGACTTCCTGATCTTCATTTCATGTTATCAGTCAAATCCTGGTTCAGATTAACTGGTTCCGAGTGCCTCCATACTTGCCAAATTACTCCTGCTTAATTGTATTATCTTGATATAGTTGTTTCACAGGATAGTAATGAAAAACACACAACACACACAACAACAGATAATAACTCCTAGACTGCAAAAAAATCATTAATTTTAAAAATTAGACAAAGTTTAAACTAAACTGTCAAACAATTGGACTCAAAAAACTAAAGAGGCACACAACTAAGTAAACTTGTGCTCATATTATAGAAAAATCTTACCCAGCATTGAAGATGATTGGAGGAAGGAGATAAATGAAGAAAAGATCTTCGCTGAACACAAAAAGGTGTGTGTTTTTCCCTCCACTTAGAAGTAAAATCACAACTCCAGTCCCCAAACCCTGTCAATTGAGTTGCTGCTAGTAACCATTTAAAGGATCAAAGATACACATAATGACTAAAATATGTCATCTGAATCACAGACAGTCTCCTGAAGCACAGAGCAAATGTATAGAAGATAAATACTCACAATTATAAGGGCAGTGATTGATTCATTTATCCAACGACTTTCCTCCAATAGATGACCGATCACAATACACGCGCAGAGGAGCGTGACAAACAAGGTGATCGAGAACACTGATTTGTGGTCAGAGGTTGATAGACTTCCCGCCGTCTCCACCACAGATCTCAAATCAGTCCCCATTGCTTCCTACATTCAAATTTTCCACACAATTTGGCAAGATTAGCATATTTTTTAGACAACTGAAGATTCTGCACTCAAGGATTAAAGCATATGCTATTTTGCTATAGATTAATTAGCATGGTAAATAGCAAAACATCACGAGGTGAATCCAATAAAACCAAATAGATTTCACGAGCATGCACTTATTAAATTCAACAATTTAATCAAACTCAGCTATCATCTAACAATCAATCTCACATTTCCTGCCCCAGTTGCGTGATTTTTACTACTTTGTCCACATCATAAATAAACATTTAAAAATATTACATAAATTATTTTGTGAATTATTCAATTCTAAATCATATAACACGATCGAAACGCAATCATCCACATCAATAATTCATTAAATGAAAAGAAAAGCAAATACGGCAACATGATTGCGGAAAGGAACACAAAAACCACCAACTTTGCCGCGAAATTACATTCCAAACAAACCGATATTACCTGCGGAGTTCGAGACAAAAAAAAACTTGTATCAATATTGAACTCCGAACTCCGCTCGCGAACGATGTCAGCTTTCGAATTCCAAACGCGAACACAAATTCCGTTTTTTCAAGCTACGTATCCTCTCAGAACGGGGCGAATCGGCGCCAAAAAACAGCTGAACAGCGGAGAAGCGTTAATGCGGCAAAACAAAGGCTATTTTTTCTCATTCAAATACAGCGACGAAATTGAAGATTCCAGAAGCGCTCCATATAAAATCACGGATTTGCACACAGCTTTGAAAAAGTTCTGCCAAAGATCTTCTCTACATTGATTACGCTTGAATTGGAAACAAAACTATGCATGAAATTGTGGAAGTGTGTGGTGTGTGTGAAAGAGAGGGAAAATCGATCGCGCAAATGAAGAGTCCATTAATGGAAATATATATACTGCACACAACGTGAATTTGGGAGTGAAAAAGAATGGAGTCTGGTTTTTTTGTTTTTTATTTTTTTTTCTAAAGATAGAAAAACCTAATTGTTAAAAAGGACACGTGGAGCCACGGATACCGTTGGTGGGCCCGCTATTTTCAATTATCTAATCCTTACCGTCGATTCTCCAGAGTTTTTGAATGGGAAGCTTTTATGGATGTATATTAAATATAGAATAGATTATTAAAAATCTATGCATTTGCGTAAAATTGAATAAACTTAATTAAAAATTCAATGTATTTAATTTATGCAATGGACTTGATATTTCAATTTGTGAAATTTAGTGTTTACACTATTTTTACTTGTGGTTATGGTTAATTATAAGTTAATTCAGCTGTTTGTCACGTGTCTATTATTGTTAGAAAATTGTGAATATAATCAAGCAAAAAAGATAGTTTATTATAAGGTGTTAGTGTGAATATAATCAAGTAAAAAAGATAGTTTATTATAAGGTGTTAGGCATACTAAATGTTTATCATAAGTCGAGTTGCTTTTCTGCAAGCAAGTCACATGACAGTTGAATTAAATTGATGGATAGGATATAGAAAGAGCACCACGTATTTTACTAGCAATTAATTCTTTGTAAATCATAATAACATAATGCAGTTTCAGATAAGAAGGAGAACAAATTAAAAATGGATGTTCAAAAGCCATTTGTCCCAATATTTTTCCCCTTGTTGTTGTGATTTTAAATTGTCATAATAATCATTAGTTTTGTTGATTGCAATTTTTTCTGTACTTATTATTAGTTAAACTGTTTAGGTTGTTTAGATTTAGAATTGTTTTAATATTGTAGTAATAAAGTAGTACTAGTAGTACTTATATTTTATGAGTACGCTGTGACGGTGATCAATTGTTACCTCATTATTTAATTGTTAACTATAATTAATTTAAGATTATATAATTTTCGATAATTTATGATCTACAATTTGTTATGTGTAATTTTTATTTTTATTAATTAAATAAAAAAAGATAAAAAAAACTATCAAATTAGGGTTTTGGATGAAAATGTCAATATAATATTTCAAAAATATCAACACAATGCTTGAGAATGACAACACAATGCTTTGAGAATATTAACACATAGCTCATATTGACATTTTACGTGTATTATATTGACATATTTTGTATATCATGTTGACATTTGTTGTTGTACGAAAAAAATGAAAATTTTCAATTTTTTTTAAAATTTTGATATCGGAACATATGCAAGTGAGATATCGTTAGAATCCTCATGAAATTATCTTTAATTTGATATATATGTTGTGCAAAAAAATAATTTAAATCAAGAATGTTATATGCATTTTAAAGTTATGAGATAGTATTTTTTAAAAGTTAGTTACAACTAATTTGTTGTAAATTGACCTTAATACCCTTATTGATGTTTTTATTGATCGTATTGATATTCCGGAGTGGTTGTAAATTGACCTTAATACCCTTATTGATATTTTTTTGATCGTATTGATATTCCGGAGCTAATGATGTAGGCCCTTAATTTGAATATTTAATGGCTATTATTTAGTTGTGGTTAACAATTAATTATTGAGTTATCAATATAACACTCCCTCGTTGTGACATGTGTAGTAAGTATTTAGTTTTGTTTCGTCTTGAGTATCCCACGTCATATATAGTTTTCTTGTTTGCGTTTTAAAATTATCTTAATTATGACTGTATTTTATGAGTATATTGTGCCATTTCTGCCACACATAGTTTTGTTATTGCGTTTTAAAATTATCTTAATAATAATGATTGCTACGACTATCTTGTGCCATGTACTATAGTTTTGTTGCTGCGCTCTTCAATTATTTTAATAATGATATACACTAGCGTTGTGCCATAGTTTTGTTGTTGCCTTTTTCAATTATTTTATGTTTTAATGTGAAGCAAAGGCCATGATACATGTTTTGGTTACGACAGAGAATAAGTGTTTTCAATTATATTGAATTTGTTTTTAGTGACACACGAGGGCCCTAATTCATCCAAATACCTACATTCATTAATAATGTTATGGCACGTGCAATGAAGCTAAGGCTCCTTTCTTTAATCAATCTATCTATGGGCCATGCTATTTGTATTTGAGGCCAAAATATAACATAAACAAAGGTAAAATAAACAAACATTTATATAATTTGATTTTTTTTATCACTTGCCACATGTAATACTCCTAATTGCGATTCGCATGGCCCATGCGTTCGGGGAAGAACATCCCACACAGTCGCAACTCACACGGCCTATGTGGATTGAAAGGGAGGCGGACAACGTGCTAGATGCATGGATCGTGCACAAGGCCGTTACATAGCGAAGCCCTAGACTTTCATCATCTTATGATTATTTTTCCTCACTTTTTTTAAGTTGAACTCTTGACTAATGATGTGAATCCGGGTATTCACAATCATAGGATGCAACGACATCGAGGGCCATGGGTTGATTGGGGTCCGAAAAGAAGGTGGAGATATGGCAAGGAGCCAAGCCAGATGCGGAGGTCTGACTCAAATCAGAATTTTCCTATTAAGATGATGTCCAAATTCTCTTCTAAGACCACCATTGTCTTCATCGTCAAAATAGCTTCGCGTGAGTACCTTACACGCCTCAATCGGAGCCCGGACGAGGAAGTTATGGTCGTTTTACAAAAGTCGCGCAGTCCAACAAGCAAAACGCCCGACCACATAGAATTTGCCCGGCCTGGAGAAGAAAAACGCCCGACCCGGGCGTTTTTGTGCGATTTTCGAATTTTGCTCATTTTTCCTCTTTTGTTTTGCACTTTTAACCTCTAGTATAAATACCCATGTCTAGGGTTTTTGTCATTAGCTTTTGAATATTTGTAAGAGACAATTTCTCCATATTTGAAAGCTCATAATGTGAATCCTCTAGATTGAAGACTCATGAATTTGCCCCGGACTTATTCTTGTAAATAAACCCAACAAATAAACAAGATAAACCAAGAAATGGAACAAGAAAAATGGATAAAAGGATAGAGGATGGATTAGTGTTATGATTTAGGTGAAGAACAAGAAAGAAATCCCAAAGGCACTTTCACATACAAACACCTAATGGCTCCACAAACTAGCAACACAAGAACTAGCAAGCATACCTTTACAATCAACCTTAGCCCGGCAAAAGATCGAATGCAACCCGAAGGAATTTGATAAGTCTTCAAAAGATGAAGAAGGTGAGCTCTCAAATATGGAGAAATGGTCTCTTACAAATATTCAAAAGCTGAGAATGAAAACCCTACAAAAGAGTATTTATACTAAAACAAAAGTAATAGGGAAAATAGTCTTTAAAATCTTTAAAAATGGCATTTTCGGGCAAAACGCCCGGCCCGGGCGTTTTGGGGCTTGCCCGGGCGTTTTCTCTGTGGCCGGGCATTTTTTGGCAGCTCTGCGCGACTTTCGTCAAACGGCCATAACTTCCTCATTCGAGCTCCGATTGAGGCGTGTAAGGTACTCACGTGAAGCTCTTTTGACGATGAAGATAATGGTGGTCTTAGAACAGCATTTGGACATCATTTTGATAGACAAATTCTGGTTTGAGTCAGACCTTCGAATCCGGCTTGGCTCCTTGCCATATCTCCACCTTCTTTTCGGACCCCAATCAACCCATGGCCCTCGATGTAGTTGCATCCTATGATTGTGAATACCCGGATTCACATCAGCTCATCTTCTTCATCTTTTGAAGACTTATCAAATTCCTTCGGGTTGCATTCGATCATTTGTCGGGCTAAGGTTGATTGTAAAGGTATACTTGCTAGTTTTTGTGTTGCTAGTTTGTGGAGCCATTAGGTGTTTGTATGTGAAAGTGCTTTTGGGATTTCTTTCTTGTTCTTCACCTAAATCATAACACTAATTCATCATCTATCCTTTTATCCATTTCTTGTTCCATTTCTTGGTTTATCTTGTTTATTTATTGGGTTAATTTACAAGAACAAGTCCGAGGCAAATTCATGAGTCTTCAATCTAGAAGATTCACATTTAACTAATTTCTCCTCGTGACTTGTATGAATTAAAATACTTGCCGGGCCCGTATGTAATCCTCGAAAGGCTCAAGCTCATGTTCGACTAACAATTTTTATTAATTTTTTCTTCATATAATAATAGATATTTGATATTTGATATTTTATGTAAATTATTGTACAGAAGCCCCTAATACCGAAAGAAATCATTGGAATATTCTCAGCCTATGGAAATAATTCATCGTCCACCCCCGGTTAAATCAATGAGTACGGTTTCGTTGATATTAATCGTCATCGTAAAGATGTGCATCTAGCTTGTGTTTGCAAGTTCGTTGAGTCGTAAATAGTATCGGGCCACATGATAAATAGTTAGCTCGCGCTTCGAGGCTTCGAGCTCCAACTTACAGAAACGGCCTCTAATAATACTAAGAGGTCGAAATGTTTGCCAAAAAGGGAAAAGAATAACACTCACTGCAAAACAGTTTTAAATTTGCCTCTTATAATATCAATGCATCATCTCTATCTCTATCTACATTATATATATATATACAGTTTGCAGGCGAAACAAACCTACAACAGAACCCTACGTTGTCTGAACTTCAGACCGGCTGGTGAGCCGGACGAACTGTGCGAACGGAGAAAAGTGCTCCGGTGAGAAGAAGGAAGCACCCATTCTCTGGTATGTGAACGTGTCCACCAGTGCGTTCGCGTCCAGTACCGTCTTCTTGATCTGATCAAAGCCCCCGGAGAGGCCCGAGGGCAACGAGTTCTGGCCAGACACCGTCACCCCATGCTCTCTGCACGAAGCCGTTATCTCCTTGAGTAGCGACTGTGGGCTAGACAGGATCTCAGCCGGCTGGTTCTCATCGGTTAGGTCCATCCCGGGGAGAATCATGCTGCAGGCATTTCTAGAGAAGATTCTAGCAACACCATCGTAACCATCCCGGTTGGCAGCGCTGTAGAACCCAGCTGTGAGCTCAGCTGGGCGGGAACGGGTCCGATGCCAAGAGTGGATGAGAGGAACTTTACCGGACACGGCAATGCCGGCGTCTTTGAAGGTCGAAGCAGCGAGGGACAAGATACGGTCGCCATGAGATAATAGCTGACTCGAATACCAGGAGAGGAAGAAATCGCCGTAGGGTGTCTCCCAAGATCCGCCGTTTTCAGCAAAGAAGCCGTCGGAGAGTGGAGATTGGTCGTTGCTGGGGGTGTCGTGGGGACCACCAAGACCCCATAGAGGACTTCCATTCGTCTCAGCATGCTGCTTCAGATTTTTAAGCATGTATCTGTCATAACACTGGAATTCTCCGGCTCCGCGGTTGCTTTTGTCAAGCGGGTGATGAGATGGATATCGAAGCTCGCCATCCGGTCCGAGCCCGATCGATACTCTCTGTTGAACATAAGAAAGGGCCAAGTAAAATCAGTAAAATATAGTGTTTGCTAGTTCAAATTTAATGACTAACATCACAAAAACTTGTGTAAGACGGTTAGACAAGTAAGATGTACAGGCATGTCAAACATCCGGATTCAAGTGCATATCCAATTGCACATCGGTGTTTCATAGTGTTTGGATCCGGATCATGACAGTCCGAAAAAATCATAATCCCTAAGACTGTCTTATACGAGAGTCTCTCTTACTCGATCAAAATGAAAGCAATTTTAATCAGCAAAAGCAGAGCTGTAAGTTCAAACGACGCATCCTTATACTGTTGAGCAAGAGAGCTTACCGTGATAGTAGAACCCAACAAAGGCGAGAAGGTAGCTTTGAAGTTATCACAAAAATCTCTGTACACTTGGACTGGAGTTTTTCCATCTAAAACAGGAACTTCATCCACGGCAAATGAAAGACAATCTCTGCACTGTTGTCCCGACCTATCGGCAAAGTAGATGTCCGGATCACTTTCACCAATTCGAGAAACCCATTCTGGGAGGCGAATCTTACATTCTTCTGAAGCATGGAAACACAGAGAGACATGAAGCTCAAGGCCCAATTTTTGGACCATTTCCACAACAGCAAGATAGCTTGTCCATTCATATTTCCCCATAGCTTCCTTCTCAGCTACTCCCCACCAAACCGGTAGCTCAACACCCTTCACACCCAATACTTTCAAAGCCTTCAGCCCTGCAGCAATTGCTCGTGCACGGCTTATCTTATTAGATTTGGAGACTGTATCAAGAGGCAGACCAACAAATAACTTGATCCCATCAACCTGCAATCCAAGGTAAAAAAGCCTGTCATGTATCTATCTTTACAAATTTTTAAAAGAAGAAAATCATCTCGAGAGTACAGCATTTACATTCCTATTGATATCAAATGGGAAGCACATGGATATCAAGTACGACGAAGTCACGTTGATTTTTTACCTTTTAAAGGAGAAATTCGATTGAATGGAACATATAAGCATACACATTCTTATCAATCACAATACCGACGGGAAGCACATCGAATACCAAGGAGAATGCCACACACAAGTATGATGGCGCCACATTGATTTTGATGAGTTTATAATCAGTTAAACTCAGCTTTTGGAAGTGAAATTTATGCAACGGAACCGAGTAAGGGACATGTTAAAACGAAGAATAATGCCCCACACAAGAAGGATGAAGCCACATTGAAGTTGATGACTTTATATTCAGCTTTTGGAGGTGAAATTCGATGCAACAGAACAAATTCAATAAACATTATACTCCCTCCGTCCCTTGTTACTCGCACTTTTCATTTTAGGCCGTAAATTTGCGATTGATTTTTTCGTGTAATAAAATTAGAATTTTAAGTGTAATGAGACACCACTTAATAAAGGACCTCTTAACTTAAACTAACATATTAATTAAATGCATTAATTCTAACTTAAACTATAAATAGTGTAAGGAGTTTGTGACGAGCCGAAAAGCAACAGTGCAAGTAACATGGGACGGAGGGAGTACATTCTAATCGATCTCAAAACCCAAAAAAATGACATACTCAAACGAAGAATATTGCCCCAGAGAAGTATGATGAAGCCACATTGATTTTAGATGAGTTTATTGGCAGACAAATTCATCGTTTGCTTATTTTTAGAACATTTAAGACCTTATATTGGCTCCTGTAGTAGATAATTCAAGGAGAACTCTAGCAGCAACCACAAAAACGTAACAAAAATCCTAAATCCTAATTCCAAATTTCTCATCCAGCCATTAATAAACAAAAGATCAATATATACCATTTCTCAACACTTCAAATTCAACCCTAAAAAAGAAAAAAATTGGGCCTTAACACGCGAGAGATAACTTACAAGCTTGGTTCTTGAAATTATTGGAGTTCTCTCAGAATTGACAGCATCTGCAGTTTGAGCAGCAGCAGAGGCTCTGAGAGTGAAACCCGCAGCAGATTTCCACTGCAATTTCAAGCTTTGATTCTGAACGAAGCAACATGCCTTCGATTTATTGTTCTTCAAATTACAGATTTCAGCACCCAAATTCTTGCTAAAACTAAACAGCCCAGCGTCACAGCTTCTTCCCGAATTCACCTGGGAGCTTCGAATCACTGAAATCTCCATGTTTGCATAGAATCCAGGTAAAAAATTAAATCTTCGAGGAAATCGACTTAGTTTCTGGTGGAAATCGTCTCAAATTCTCTACTCGAATCGGCGATTATTGGGGGAAAAGGGCTTGATTTTGAATCGAGAATTTGAGATAAAAATAAATAAAATGAATGAAATGGAGAAGAATGATGGAAACTAATTATAGTTGATTTTTTATAAAATTTTAATGGAATATATTTTGGTTGATTAAACAAAACGCTAGTAATTTGTGGACCACATCAAAAAATTAAGGTGCAAGTATTATTTTTCTTTGATAATCTTTTCCATCAAAACAGTAATTTTGTTTTTATTTTCTAAATACAACTACTAGTATTATTTTAAATATAATCTTGATCCAAAAAAGATATTTTTTCACCAGTAAAACTCGTAATTTGAAGAGGAAAAAAACTAATGGTTTGATTTGAGGAAATAAGTTTTGTTAATTTTCAATTGTGTATGAGTTTTGTAATTTCCCTTTTCCGACAAATAAAATCCCAATTAATTTGGATCACAGGATATTTTTATGTGGATAAGAAAGACGTGGAGACCGATGACATGTACTGATAAAAACATTTAAATTTTTTTTTATTACCATTTGTGGTTTTAAATTGGGTAAAATATGACCTGACACGTGGCAATGCCCATATGCAATATGACTAGTTGCTGACTCACTTCCCACACAGTTCGATTCTGTGACAGTACAATATTGAGGAGGTTAATATTATTGAGAAGAATACAATATAATAATGGAAATTGTTATTAATATCTTTACAAAAATATTGCACAAACCTCAAAATCTGAGCTGCAATTAACTGTGGATAAGGTTTTGTACAATAGTGTGAGCTGTTCATGTTGGATTCTTATTCTTATAAAAATATAGGAGTAATTAATAGTACTAGTGTGATCTTTTATGCTTGATCTTGATAAAAATAAATAATCGAAAAAATAATGAATTTTAGTACTCTGGTTTATTTCCTAACTTTTAAAAATGACAAATTATATGATAATTCAAATATTTTTATCAATTATCTCATAATTTATAATTTGGGAAAATTATGGATGCTTTAATTTAGCAAATGAAAAAATATGATGCGAACAAAATATTCAACTATTTAAATAAAAGTTAAGTATTATTTTGGTACTAAATATATGGCCGATGTACGATTTTTGTCCAGAACATTCACTTTTTGAAAATCAAATTCAAAACATACGAAAAAGCTATTTTTACGATTTCCGTCATTTTTACAGTCAACCGTCAATTAGTCCAAATTTGACCCGATTAGACTTAATCTAAGGTTGTTAGTTGGTTAATAATAGTAATAGTAATTTTGCTAAACAACACAATTTTTAATATTTGAATTTGAATAACAAATCTTCTAGATTCACTTAAATTATCTCTTAAATTTTCATTTGAGAAAAAAAACGAAACGTCAAACTCTCTCTTATCTCTTGTCATTATCCTAAGAAACCCTAGTTCCGATTCCTACCAATTATTGCGTTGGTTGCTATGAGCTGAAAGTCGCCGTACCCAAACTCCTGTTCCAGCGACGGTCTCGTCGACGTGAAAGCCGCATATGCGAGGAAGAGGGAGTCCACACATCCGCCTGAAAATGAAGCCGAAGAAGGTCCGTCGGCTACTGGTAGTTCTGAAAAGAACAATTCTTCCAGTTGGCGACGTCGGGGTTTCTGGGTTCTTCTAACCCTGGTTCTCACGCGGAAGTCCATTCTTCTCCGATTCTAGAAGTTGAAGACAACATTGAATACTTGGTTTTGCTGGTTTGGGATTTGATGGTGTTAGGGTTGATATAGTGCCTATAACAAAAAAAAATTGAATGTAATTCGGCACTTGGTGTGGTTAAATGTTCATGAACAATTCGAAGTAGAAAATGAATATAAATGACTACTTTGTCTCGTAATTTATTGTCCATTTATTGCCTCAATTTAATGTTAGTTTATTGACATGATTATTGTCTCACCGACGACAAAGAAGTAATCATATAATTGTTAACTTGTCACAATTATGTATAATATATCAAACCAACAACCACTAGAAAATTTTTTTGCTATAAGTTTGCACTGCGTGTGGTTAAATGTTCACGACCAATTGGAAGTAGATAATGAATATGAAGGACTACTTTGTCTTGTAATTTGTTGTCCATTTATTTTATTTAAAATTTACATGTAATCCCAAATATATTTTTTTTAAAATCAAAATTAGCTACAGTAATGAAAATCGGCTAATCGAGTCAAATTTTCGCTAATTGACAGTTCACCGTCAGGAATTGATGGAACCGTAAAAAAAGGACCTAAACAATAGCATTTTCGTATGTTTTGGATCCAATTTTTAAAAAGTGAATGTTTTGAACCAAAATCGTAAATCAGCCATATGTTTAGGACCAAGATTTTACTTTACTCTTTAAATAATGTCATTCATACGTTTAGTCAATTGTCTTTAATTTTTAGATGTGTATGGATTACATTGATAAATTCAGAGACATACATGAGATAATAAAAAATATATAATACAGTTTATTCATTTTTCAAAATTATGATAAACCAAAATTTTACATCACAATCTTTTTGGCTACTTACCCAAAATATAATTATTCCACATAACTAAGGGCAATGTGGCATCACAGTATCACAGTACACAGAATAATTTTTATATATTAAATATTTAGTTGGCCAAGTTATTACTAGTCCCCATTTATAGCATTTCTGTGATGGTAAAGGCAGTTAAATTTTGATCACTTAACATTATTTATATTGATAATTGTTTTACCTATACTACTTTATAAAAATGAAAATTTATAAATAAAATCAATTAATAGTTTTACCAAAACAACTAAAATATATTTTAAAAACAAAAACTGATAAATTGATTATCAAATAGTATAATTTTAAATTAATTTTTGAATGAAAAAAATTATGAAAAAATTTATGGCCGGTCACATGTCAGCCACTCATTGGCCGATTAATCAATGTGCTTTTGCATGCATGCATGTTTAAGAGAATTTGCTTAGGGCATTCACTAAGCACGGCCATTTAGTTGCTCTCTCATTGTGTTTGATAACCTATCTTAGGAAATCAAATCTAATAAATCTCTTGTTTTGTAGTCATGGTAGAATAAAAATTGGGCTGTGTTTATTAATTTTGGTCTAGAAAGCATGTGTTTGCCGTAGCAAAAATCATTGTTACATTTGGCACATTAATCCAACCCTAATTTTTGCGTTTATTTTCAACTAATTTATGTAGTAGTAATATCGATTTTCAAAATTCTCTTTCTTCTCTCTTACTCTTTGGTCTGAGAGTGGACTTGAAGAGATTTTCGATGAGGGAGTTCATGTGGCGAAACTTCGTGCAAAAGCCCTACATCTCCTTAAAATCGAACGCATTCTTTATATGTCTCGTTCATGCGGCAAGCTACTTTGATGGTTTTATTGGGTGAGTGGGAATGTTTGAAACAATGCAGATGGTTTTTGCATTTCGTCACAATTCTCAATTTTAGTTATCAAGTTGAATGAGCCAAAACGAGCCCACCCCAAAAATTGACGGACCTAAATTTATGGATTTAAATAACATTTATAGTAGTAGTTTTTACTTAGCAATAGTAGTAGTATATAAAATTGATGAGCAGCACAATCCATGGGCCCAAAATCTATAAATTAATAAGTGCATAAATAGAATAAGTACAAAAAATGAAACCTGTCTAACTTTGCACTTTGAGGACACACGAGAAACTGTGATAAAATAAAATGACACATTGTGAAAAAATAAACTGACATATTTAATAAGACATTATATCATAAAGTAGTATATTACCTAATCTGTAACTCTAAATAGGACAATTTTTTCCATTTTTTTCTCATCTTTTGTCAGGGTTGGATTGGGATTATAAAATCAGAATAATTACAATTCACATCAAATGTGAGAATGCTTACTAAAAGTAAATTATTTCATTGAGTTTTTTCAGCATCCTGGTTAAACTAAAAAACAAAACTAAGCTACATAGAAAAAACACTACAGAAAAATCACTAAAACAGCAAGATTTCTGATATTCAGAGAAAAATAAATAAATACCTTTGGGCTAAAAGTATAGTAGTAGTACTAGTATATACCAATGTAACACAACATCTAGTCTAGCAACCATTCGATGGTCGTTACTCGTGAGTACGCTCTGATTAGCTCGACATAGAAGGCGTTGGTGGGAACCGGACCCATAACTTTTCAGTCACGAGATTGCCCCAATCAATCGAAAACCAAGCCACGGAAAGGGTTCGAGAGACAGTGATATTAAACCTTAACGAGGCCAAAAATGTGAGTTAACATACAAGAAGAAAAGCTCTGCTGATCCCAAAAGCAGTCGAAAACACCATCGTGACTAGAAGATTCTGTTACCTCTTGAAACAGTTCGACGTTTCTTGGCTCAGACAACAGCACACACATTTGCAGCACCGGTACCTCCTTGTGTTGATCAATTATAAAAACAATGCTATGTTACCGTGTCTATCTCGTTGCTTCGGGTGGAGCTCTTATCTTTACGGTGATCCTTCTTTGATGGCTTAGATTTTCTCCGTGGAGCTCCAAACGAGGAAGGGTTTGCCAGCGGGCCCGACCAGGTCTGGATCGGGTCTTTGGCATAGGAGAAGTTCATGGAAGAGAATGGTACGTCAGGAGGATCAAAGGCTGGGTCGATGTGATGAGACGAGCCCAGAGGGAAACCAAGCCCTCCATCCTGGTGTGGAGGAGGGAACTTTTCGCTTTTGCTCTTTGCGTTTGCGTGGCTGATCAGACGCCGTCTCTGTTTTGTTGAGGGCAAGAGAAAAATGAGCATATATCGAGAGGGCAAGCAAGTGAAGTCATATGAAGGGGACAAACATGAAACGAAAATATAAAGGCGTACATCGATGTTGGTTTGTAGCTCAGCGTTGGCTTCAGGAGCAGGCATTGCTCGGTTTCCTCGGGGACGAGCCTTCTTGCCAGTGTCGTTTTGGGGTTTACCAGCAGCTCTCAGCCTACAACCACATAGATCCATGTAAAATCTTGAATCTGATTGAGGTTAAGGTAAGTGAAGACACATAGTCAAAGAAACTATTCCACAAACCTTCGTGCTTCTTCGTCTCGACGCTTGGCGTCCATCTCCTTACTTGGTGGATACTTCGGGAGGCTGGAAGGATCACACGCATATGGCTCGGTTGTGAAGAACTATGCCAGGTAAAACGATAAAGACAAAAACTTGTATGAGCTCACCCTCATTTTAAAAGCGTGTATTCTTACGAATTTTGATGCACATGTACTATTATCGGATACGAAAGAAGGCCTACCTCGCTCTCTAGTGCCGCTGTAGCAGTTTGACGTTCGCTCGGATCAATTGCAAGGAGAGTGCCGATCAGAGACAATGCAGATGGTGGGAAGTCCTTAAACGTCTCGTTTATGCATCTTTTATACGAGTGTTGGGGCTTGAATATGGTTGCGTGAGGAAGCTTCGCCTTTTTCCAGTACTCTTCGGATGGAGAGCCGCATAGCTTGAAAATTCTGTGCAGCTGTTCCACCTAAGCACCACCAATTGGATTCAGTTACGGCCATAAACCAGCGTCCGAAACAAAAAATTCTAACGCAAATTCACGAGTTTCGTCTCAAACATGAGGAAGCCTAGAGCAAGATAAGCTTTGTGAAATCAGCCATTACACGAAAGTCTAGTACCGTTACATAAAAAAAACACCAAACAACGAGCCTTTTAACTGATCCTACTCAACCGTACACAGTGAGGTGAGGCTACGAAGTGGCTAGACGAACTTGTTCAACGAGAACCTCAAATAACAAAGATTGTATCAGAAACACCTAGATTATGAAGCCTACTATCATCATTGTCATTGACCAGGAGTATTAAAAGATCGATAACAAAAGATGACAGAAACCATACCTCGGTTCTTCCAGTCATGATAGGCTTCCCAGCGAATAGCTCGGCCAGAATGCAACCCGCGCTCCACAAGTCTACACCTACACCATACTCAGTGGCACCAAGAAGCAGCTCCGGTGGCCTATACCAAAGGGTGACCACACGACTAGTCATTAGCTGCTTGCTATTAGGGTCATAGGTGGAAGCCAATCCGAAATCAGCAATCTTAAGCACCCCCGTGTCATCAATGAGGAGATTTGACCCCTTGATATCACGGTGCAACACATGGCGGCCATGGCAGTGTTCAAGGCCAGATATTAACTGATGCATGTAGCATTTGACCTGTCATTTCATTCAGATTATAAGAGAAATTTTTTTGAAGCGAGCTGCAAAAAGGATACGAAACACGTAGATGACATGAACCCAACCTGAGGCTCGGTAAACTTGACCCCAGGGCTCGATGCAAGGCCTGCCAAATCATGTTCCATGTAATCAAACACGAGGTACAAACTACACGACATCCGTGATGTCACCAAGCCAAGCAACTTCACGACATTGGGATGATCCAAGCGGCGCAAGATCAATATCTCCCTTGCCATGAACCTCACGCTCTCCGGTTCCAAGTTATCGAATCTAACCTTCTTTAACGCAACAATCTTCCCCGTTATGCTGTCTCTAGCTTTATACACATTACTATAAGTACCTTGTCCAATCTAAACATAACCATAAACACAACAAAGCATACAAAAGAATTAGGTAACGCAACAGCTTAGGTAAAACAAAGGAACCAAACCAGCAACTTCTTGCCTTATCAATCTTTTCAAATGAATCAGCACGACGAGGTGTCCATCCATTGATAGCCTCCCCGGCCACAGCAGAGAGCCAAGATGGCCACCCGGCAGCTACTTGCTCTCCATGGATGTTCTTAGGAGGATTACTCAGCCTCGGATTTGGCCTCGACCTTCTCCTCCCACCTCTTGGCCGTCTTGCATTCTCATCCTTCCGCTCCAACTCCTCCTTTTGGCCTCCATTCTGAAGTTCACTACGCCCTCCTCCACCATCACCTCCCTCCTCAGATTTACTAACTGAACCAACCACTACTTTCTCTCTCTTCCCAGATGGCACGGCCTCATCTTTCTCTCTCTCCCTCTCAACTACAAGATCGCCACTGGGTGGCCTAGACTGGATCTGTTTTCCAAAAACACACCCCATTTCTCAATAATCCAAAACCTCATTTCTCACCACATACTACAGTCTCGCACAACATCCAAAACCCACCAGAATATGACCACCCTTCAAATAAACATCAAATCTTTACAGCATACAAATTTCTGAACTCCCAAATTAGATCAATCTTACTCACTGCAGCACCTGAAGTATTCAATAGCAACCAATCAAATGTGCATTCCACATCGAATTAATGAAGAAATATACAATCTTGTACTAAATGGGAAAGAAAAACCCTAGCTTTACCACTCGGGGGAGCAGAATCATAGCAATAATTGAAATACAACAAATCAAGCAAGTCAAAAATGAACAAGCTACGATAGCATACCTACAAAAAGCAAAATACAATCATACAACAGTAGAAACTATTAGCAAATGGATATTTGTGCGCCTTACTTTTTTTCCTTTCCTGCTGCCCTTTTCTTGTGGATTAATCAAAAGGATCAAGAAATAAGCTTCGCAGTTGAAATCCCACTTTCTACTTTGGTCAGGAAATGAAAGAGAAAAAGATTAGTTTTTTGTGTTTAGTGTGAGTGGGGCAAATGATCAAACAGCAGATCTGCGCTAGTGAGTTGTGAGTGACCGATTTGCCCACATTTTTTCTCGAATAACTATAATTGCTAATTACACAGAGAAAGCGTGTCCTTGGATTTTGACTTGGACAGAACGAAACTGTTTTTTCTCGCACAATTCCAATTTCCAAATCAACGAATAATGTTTTTTTTTCCAAGATATACACTTTGATTTTTGGGAAAATATAGTAAAATTTATTTTTATAGTTTTTGTAACACTTAAATTATAAATTGAGTTTTAGTGAGTGAAGAAAGAGAGATTACATAAAAAACTAGTATATAAATTGCGGGTGATACTAAATACTATAGTGTGTGTCGTTGTGTTATAAATGTAGATAATAAATTGTTTATATCATTTTCAGGTCAAGATCACCTACCACACAAACTAAATAATAATGATTCTAAATTCATTTTAAAGATTCATTAAATCACTTTCATTTAGAATAAGAAAGAAGGGCATAATCAAACAAAAAAGAAATGTATGTATAAAGCGGACAAGTGAATCGTAAAAAAATTGACAGTAACCTAACAAAATTGACAAGTTAAAATAGTAGGAGTATCCGAAAATTAATTATATGAAAAATACTTCCTCTATTTCAACTAGGTTGATTGTCTTCTTTTCTGGAACATTCCAATGAAGTAGGGTCATTTTTTTTATTGAAAAAAAAATTTATACAACCACTTTTACTTCAATTTATCACCTACTACTTTATACTCTTTCATCTCTTCCAACTTTTTCCCTTTCTTATATCATTCGACACAATTTTTAAATCTTCATGTCTAAAAGTTTTGTCTCAAATTAATTGGGACGAAAAGAGTAACATCTTTTCATGGAAAACCCACATTTCGGAATATGGACGATGGAATATAAGATACTAGTAATTTATTGAATATATGGTGGATCATATATATTAGAAGAGGGGAGCATTTAGGGTGCATCCTTAATTAGAGTGCTAACGTACATCCAATCACGTGCTGTCATGTGGCACGAAAAATACAATATTGTAAACACAAAAATGCAATATACATTTGTGAACTTGTACATACATATATGTAGATTGCATTTTTGTTATAGGCAAATTGCATTTTATATTGTTAAGTTTTACATTTTAACATAAAATGTCTACAATGCAAAATAATATATAAATGCAACATGTCTACATATAAAATGCAAATTATACAGTCAATATCTGAAATACAAAACTCAACTATTAAAAATGCAATCTACCTATAACTAATATGCAATCTGCCAAAATTTATCTATCACTTCTACAAATGCATATTGTATTTTTATGTTTAGGAGCCACGCTGGGGCCTGGGGGCCCTTGGACCCCTCAGCCATTTTAACTTTGCTTATATATAATATGGGCATGATTGGTAGCTCCTATAGACCCACAAATACAAGTAAAAGGCCAAAAGAGGAAGAGTTATCTCATCTTCTCCACTGTTTGGTAGAGGCTGAAATTATCAGCAGACCCGGCAAAAAACTTTCGGATCTCATGGAATTTGAGATTAGAATCGGCGATTCTTGCAATTCACTATACCACAAATTTTGTGGTATTAAGTTATCTCCGTTTCGTCGACTTTGTGTTTTGGAGTTCTATGCCCAAATTGGCCTCCCTCTATCTCTACAAACACAGAGGAAGGCAGCACCACACATTCATCTGAAGATCGATCTTCTGAAAGTCGTGAAAAAGGCATCCAGCCTCGGCCTGCAGCTCCCTCTCGTCGTTCGATTCCCCGATGTGCTGCGAAATAGGCTCGAATCGATTCAATCAACGATCGAATCGCGCTGCTACGGCGCACATTTTCAGGGGGTTTACCCTGTGAAGAGCAATGAGGACAGGTTTGAGGTGGAGGACATCGTTGAGTTCGGGTCGGGCTGGAATCCGGATCCAAACCGGAGCTTCTCTTAGCGATGAGCTGCCTCTGCAGCGGAAGCCCCGACGCGCTTCAGATCTGCAACGGATTCAAGGATGCAGGGTGCGTTTCTCTCGCGCTTGTAGTGAAGCAATTGCACTTTAATTCCGTGATCGTGCTTGAGGAAGAGGATGAGCTCGACGTCGTGATCGATGCCGGCCGGAAACTGGGCTTCCGCCCCGTGATTGGCCAGCGCGCGAAGCTGCGGACGAAGCACGCCGGTCATTTCGGCTCCACCTCCGGCGAGAAAGGTAAATTCGGCCTCACGACTGCATAAATTCTCCGAGTTGTGAAGAAATTAGGGGAATTTGAGATGCTCGATTGACCTCCAATTGCTGCAGATTTGCAAGGAGGATGGAGGGCAAAGGGGACATTTCCATTCAAAAAGGAAGGGCATATAAGTCATGACAGTCATTAATATACTTTTTCAGTGGAATGACTAATGGCTACCAAATGATATATTAACTCACAAAACCTTTGTACCAAACACCATCTTAACAATGATTAGCTATTTAAAATCATAGGAAAAGCCACTATATGGGAACTTCATAAACCTAACCATTTTCTACCAATCATGCCCTATATGTATAAAGCTATAACAAAATATATTTCTAACTCAGTTGATCCCTTGTTCAGTATAGCCTCCAAAAGCTCACAAGTTCGACTACCTTAGGCGCAGATTTTGATATTTTTCAATTATTACTTTTATATTATGTTATGGTATTATATATTTATATTTATTCTTTTTCATTCCAAAATTTAAAATCATACATATATTTAAGAAAAAAATTTATTCTATAACCTTAAATATATAAAATAACATATAGTATCATTGTTTTTTTTTTCATTTTGAAACTTTATCTATATCTATCTATATATAAAAATTATTTTATCGTCCCATAAATATGTAATTACTACTATAATACTAGCCTCGTTAATTTTTATGTATAAGTTTTATTGATTTTTTCACAACTAGTAATTTTATGTAATGAATTTCACACACTAATTTTATTATCTTTACAATTTAAGAAAATAAATTAATTTACATTGACTTTGTACATGTGTTTATAGGTTCTATTGTTCATATTTTACTAATTTTCACTATATATTTGTTCCTCTCAACGATCCCTCGTATTGCTTATGTGGCTATGCCTCATTGGTTTTGGACAATATTGACAGTTAATACTAAAAAAATTGAACAATTATCAATAAAAAATTTGAACCCCCACTGATAAATTCTTGGCTCCGCCACTGTTTACAACATTGCATTTTTTGTGCCACATGGCAGCACTTGATTGGATGTACGTTACCACTTTAAAATTAGTTAGCATATTAGTAAATCCGAAGATATCACATTTATGTCAAAACATACAGTAGTAGATTATAGACTTAATTAGATATAATATAGATTTGAATATCATACTACAAAACATATATGCTTCATTCAAAGGCCTTATTGTCATTATTGAAAAATATATCGGACTTCACGCACATTAAGTTGTGGAATGACATAATTTATATAGGGTAACCTAATTTATTTTCGTATCTATAAACCAATTTTCGTATCTATAAACCTAATTTATAGTTAGTTCTACTTGTGGAAGTAAATTACTAACTTATGGATAGAGTAGTGATGAAATGCAAACATATATATTGTATAAACTCAAAATTGATCAACACAGCTTCAATACAGTTTCAATACAATATTAACACAGTGTAAAATTTCAAGATTTTAATGTCAACACAGTATCACCACAATATCAACACATCAATTATTGACTATCGTTGAAATTCTGTTGACATTTTCCTGTTGATGCTTTTTTGTGATATGTTGACATTTTTCAATGATCCAGATCATAGTTTTGAGTTTGTAAGTTTTCATTTGATAAGTCCCCTTACTTATGGATATAATAATATTAATGTTGGGTTACTTGCATATTTTGAAACGGCGGAG
Source organism: Salvia hispanica (assembly GCF_023119035.1). Classification (NCBI taxonomy): domain Eukaryota; kingdom Viridiplantae; phylum Streptophyta; class Magnoliopsida; order Lamiales; family Lamiaceae; genus Salvia; species Salvia hispanica. The sequence continues at coordinate 32,792,855 of NC_062966.1, read as the reverse complement.
ATTTTGTCAATTTAGAATTTAAATTTGAGATATGGTGATAGCAACCCAACATCCAAGATAGGATCTGGTGGACCAATATTGACAATGACACCTTCAAAATGTGGGGACATTAACACAATCATATTCATTCAAAATTATTTAAATTCAAACATAGTTCATGTGTGAATGACAAAAGTTGATCTAATCATTATAAGCTCTCCATGTATTTCAACCAAACGTAATTGAGAGAGATCTAAATTTGCAACATTATTCACACAAAATATATCATGTTAGATAGTGTAGTCATTTGTGAAAGATTGAATAGAATATGAACTTTATTTCCAAAGCTTCCCTTTCTTTTCATTACCAGAATTCCAAAGTCAAACTTAACGTAAACTCAACAGAAAACACAACTTTTAAGCTAATTATAGTTTACCTAATCCATCGTATGAGAAAAGAAAGGGAAAAAAACGAATCTGTCTTGTGAAAGGTATAGTTTACTATGATGATTTGATTTCCATAGTTAACAATTAAAAATATTTCTAAAATAATCAACTTTTAAAAAAAAGAGAGGTATATATAGCATTTTTTAGCATTTTAATTTTATTTTTACCGTCTTACTTTTGCTTCCATAAAAATTTAGTGTAGTGTTAATTGGAAAACCTATGAAATATCAGTAGGTTCTCAACAAAATAATAGTAGTATAATCTTTCACTTTTATTGATACATTTCATGTGAAAAAATGAACCACGGTGATAAAAACGACATTATTATAAAAATAATAGATATGAGGTATAAAAATAAAATAACATATTATTTTAGATGAATTACTTAATTTTTCTATACATGTCAATTCGCAGGAAAATATTATTATATGAATCACCTCAGTTACAAAATTATGTAAGTACGCGCGAGATGATGGAAAATTTCGATAATTAACACTATAGGTTCATATGGATTAATTAAATTATTTCTCTGGTAAATTTATATAGATTAGTGGGTATTAAGATCTAGTTTTGTATAGATCAAAACCCTTATTGGATATACATAAGTTAAAAAATAATTAATTTAGTAAGTAATTTGGACCAAATGTTTTATAGGAAACTATTTTTAGTGGAAGTTTTGCTTATAAACTTGGAAGCATTTAATGCGAGTTAAATTAGTGTAGCCCATTGCAAAATTCAACAAGCCCAAAAAAATTTGCTCAAAATTCAAACCCATGCATTAATTTAAGTAAATGTAAACTTACTTAAAATAAGTTGAGATAAAAAATTTCTTTCAAAATATCAATAACTATATTATGCATCCTACATCATGCAATTAGTACACCAAGTTATGTAATATTCACTTGAACAGTTTACAAATAGTCTACTGATAACCGATTCGTTAATCGTATATGGATAGAAGATGGGAAGTGTTAGAAAGCTAACCCAGTACTTAATTGTTAACTATAATTAAATAATAGTTATTAAATATTTAAATTAAGGGCCTAGAACATTAGTCTTAGAATGTTAATACGATAAAAAAAACGTCAATAAAGGTATTAAGGTCAATTTACAACAAATTTGTTGTAACTAACTTTTGGAAAATATCCCATAACTTTAAAACGCATATAACTTTCTCGATTTAAATTATTTTTCGCCCAACATATATCAAATTAAAGATAATTTCATAAAGAATCTAACGAGATCTCACTTGCATATGTTCCTATGTCAAAATTTGAAATTTTTTTTGAAAATTTTCAATTTTTTCGTACAACAACAAATGTCATTCTTAAAGCAATGAGTTGACATTTTCAAAGCATTGTGTTGGTATTTTCAAAGCACTATATTGACATTTTCATCTAAAACCCTAATTTGGTAGTTTTTTTTCATCTTTTTCAATTTAATTAATAAAAATGAAAATTACACGTGACAAATTTTAGACTACTAGATTTCTGAAATCCTATGATCTTAAATTAATTGTAGTTAGCAACTAGAGAGCGAGTTAGCAATTGATCACTCCTCTAGAATAATGTGTTATAATTTATACTTTAATGGTTTAATTATTTGCTTTGAACCCGATTAGCCTACTAGACTTTAGAATGGAAAATTGTTAACCCGATAAAATGTCAATATGATTAACCCGCACCTGATTAGCCCACAACCAAGTAGAGTTGAGCAGAAACTCGTTGGGCTGACTCGATTGACATCTTGGATGGGATGCCCCCAAAAGAAAGTAACTCGTTTATAGTGAGACGAAGAAAGTAGTAAACAACAAATGAGATAATTATTCAGGAACGAATAAAATAACAAATTGAGATGATTAATGGCAGACGAAGAAAGCATATGATATCATGTGATAGCAGGTGTAGTTCTAAGGCAGATTCTTAAAGATGAAGCTGCAATTGGTGAAAACCCAGAGTGATTTGAAGAAGGAAAGGCAGCCAACTGTTTCATGCAAAAAACTCATCAGTTTCTTGAAGAAGTGCAAAGCACGGCTGTTAAGATTTGAAGAAGGTGAAGTAGCTAAATAATTAGTTTTTAATTACATGATAGGAAAATTTCCACTAAAAAGTATAGCTAGCGTCACATCTAAAATAAGTCTCTTCCCATCATAAATGTGTCTTTGTTAGTAATTGATAATGAAATTGAAAGGAATTTAATTCATTAATAACTGCAGCTGAAATAAAATTAACATAATAAAAGCTAAGCAATAGGATTTAAAAAGGTGTTGGTGACTCAAACCACTTAAAAAGGGCAGCTGTTTTACGATATAAATGAGATTTTTACCTGTATTAGTCCGTTGTTTATTGTTGTAGTAAAACTCTCCTTCCCTTACTCGATATTCTGAAAAGCTCCTCCGCCACTTCATCCATGGCTTCCTCCTCCTCCACCTGCATCTTCTTCCTCAACTCCCCCACTCTCCTCATAAACCCTTCCCTCCCCTCCCCAAACACCTCATTAATAGCCTTCGCCACCCCATCCCCATCAAACCCCCCATCCTCACCCCTCTCCACCTCCACCCCGATGCCGGCCTCCACCGCCAGCCTCGCAATCACCGGCTGATCCAACTTGAACGGCACCGCCACGGCGCCACCACCGGAACACCGTAGTACACGCTCTCCGTCACCGAGCTCCACCCACAATGTGTCATGAACCCTCCCACACTCCGATGCCCCAAGATCGCCGCCTGTGGCGCCCACCCCGTCACCACCACCCCCTTCTCTCTCCACCCCTCCGGCACGGAGGCGCCACTGTCACCCCCCGCCGGAGACCTAGCAACCCATATGAAGTTGACGCCACTTACCTCCAACCCTTTTGCTATCTCCTCCATTTGCTCCTTTGATGCATAATTCTCACTCCCAAATGAGATGTAGAGAGTTGAGCCGTCCTCTCTCTCATCGAGCCATCTCATCATCTCGAGGTCTCGATCATCGACCCCTTCATCGTCGCCATGTGCGATCAAGGGACCGGTTGGGACGAGCTTTCTCTCGCATAAACTAGAGAGATAGTCCATGTACTTCCCCTCCAACGCTCTGTAGCTCTTGATCAAGACTATCTCACAAGAGAGTTTGAAGATGCCGAAGATGAAGTCTCCATCATCAATATTGTCGACTATGATGGATTCTCCTGAGGCGATCATGGCCCTCTTCTCGTGCTCTTTCAACCGTATGGTGTCGGAAGGGAAGGTGTCCCAGCTCTTATGAGTGTGGTGGTGATGGAAAAAGGCAAGCGAGGTGGAGCCAGAAATGGAGAAGAAGATGGGCGGGATGCCCAGGGCTGGAAGCCGTCGTAGATGAGCAAGTCAGGCTTGAGGTCGGCAATGATCTCGGAGAAGGCTGGGGCTGTGTTGGAGACGTTCTCCCCAACTAATCGGTTATCTCTCTTCTCGTGGGTAGACGCTAATCAAACCCTCGACAATCTCGAGAATTCAATCACGAATCTGCTGTTTGGCGGACGTATTCCGTTTCACAGCGAGAATTTGAAGAAGTTCTTTTAACACACGTTAGGTTATAGGTAAAATATTTCATTCATGGAGAAAAAGTTATTGAACGAAATACCCTATTTATAGACTAAGGACCCTAGGACGGTTCGACCTAACTTAGGCATTCGGGAAAGAACCGTAAAGAAAACCCAAATGGGGCTTATAGTTTCGGCCCGACTCAACAATAATTTAAATAAGAGTTCAAAATAAAATCAAAGCAAAAATAATAAAAAAAAATAGAGCAAATTCTAACAGCAGCGTCTGACTCTCTTCAGCTCTTGAATTTGCTCGGCTGCTTCAGCTTTTCTCGCGGCCTCAACACCCTTGTGTTCGTAGCGTCTCCAGTTCCTCTACCGTGCTCCGTTACTCTTGCCTCCGGCACCACGTCAGCCTCTGTCTCGTCCTGCTCGCTCATACTCTCCTTCTCCATAGCCGATGTTACGGGGCTGCTCGTAGGACTCAAACATGTCAAAATTAATTTTAAACGGTTAAAAATCCAAAATTATCACTAAATTGTTACAAACTATCGAATTTTGATCAATTAATATCTTGTCAAATTTTTCAGCACTCGTAAGCTTAGTACAAATATTAAAAAAAAATCCCCACCACCGCAAAAAAAGGTCATTGAATAATTTATATACTGCACCAGATATTCTAAATTGAATCAAATTTTTAAAAATTCAAATTCATAAATCAAAACAACATAGTAAGTAGTTATATGATGAACTTTGAAACTATTCAAAGGGAGAAAAGAAAATACTTACCTTTTTGTGAACCTTTCTTCTTATCTTTGCTGGTTTCAAATACGATTTCAGAGTTTGAAGTGATTTTGAACTACAGGTGCTCAAATTCACTAGTGCTTTATTTGGGACTAATTAGTGGAGTATATAAAAATATTTATTGTTGATAAATGTTATGATGACACCAATACCACACAAAAAAGCATACCTAATAATGGGGACGAATATTAGCTGGCTTCAACAATTGTGTTAATACTTTAGATTAATTTAAACAAGTTGGCTTCTGTTAAGGGCCCTTCCCTTAACTGTGATCGGCGGATCGCACTCGGCTATCAATAACTTCTCCGGCGTCCAATCGTAGGATCGGCGGAGGCAAGATTTAGCTGTACGCGGAAGCCTTTCCGTCGGGAAGCTCAATATCTAGGCTCGAGGAATCTTCAACGAGGAGTTGGGCAAAAATTATATTTTCTTATTCATTCATTGCTTTAAAAAAAATAACAAGCTCTCTATAAATACTAGAATACTACTCTAACTTATTGAATAAAAAAAAAAACAAAGATATGGTAAAATAAAAGATACTCCCTCCGTTCCATAGTAGTAGAGTTATTTTGCCATTTTAGTACGTTCCATAGTAGTAGAGTCATTTCCTTTTTTGATAAAAGTCAACACATTTCTTCCCACCTACTTTACTCTCTCTTACTTTATTCTCTCTACATCTCTCTACCTTTTTCATTTCCTACTTTATCTTCATTTACTTAACTCACCTAACACAACTTTTTCTTAATCTCCGTGCCGAAAAGAAATACCTCCACTACTATGGAACAAAGGGAGTACTAAATAATTGAGATATCTAAGGATTGTATCAGCTTCACAATGTATTCTTTAAAGAATCATGAGAACATTAGTCGCCTTTAATTATATAGAATTGTTCTGCTGGATAAGGTGTGTGGAGGAGCAATCATCTTAAGACAACTTCACTTGCATCTTTATCTTTATATATAAACTAAGAATTAGATAAATATTTTTCTCACTTACTTTTAACTTACCCACCATTCGATGCACAATTAATTAAATTGTTACGGAGCACTAAGATAAACATAAAATGCTACATTTCTTATGTGAGCATCACACTCGTTAGACGTATGTTTAGTGTTGTCGTTTCGAGTTATATATTTAGTTTGATTCTAATACATTAAAAAATGTTATTAAAAATTTGAATTTCACAAAATTCATAAAAGTCAAAGCTCGATTCGCTCGTTTTTTCTATGATTTTAACTAAATTAATAAATTAAGCTTTGATTTTTATGAATTAATAAAATAACAAAAGTTGGAAACCAAATTACTCCCTCCATCTCACAATAAGAGTCACACTTTGCCATTTTTGTTTGTCTCACAATAAGAGTCACACTTTTACCATAAATGGTAAGTAGGTCTCACGTTCTACTGACTCACTTCACTCACATTTTATTATAAAATCAATATAAAAAAGTGGGTCTCATATTCCACTAACTTTTTCAACACACTATTATTAACACGTTCTTAAAATTCGTGCCCAGTAATAAGAGTGACTCCTATTATGGATGGAGGGAGTATCTGCAAACACAAAAATAACAAAGGTGAACTGAGAAAGAAGTACTCCCTCTGTCCCATTGAAGATGACTCACTTTTTGAAGATGACTCACTTTCCTTTTAGGTTTGTCAACTAAGATGACTTATTACTAAAAATAAATACATCTTTTTCTCTACTTTATTCTCTCTCTTACTTTACTCCCTCCACTTCACACACAAAATAAAATTGTATAAATTCTGTGCCGCCCAAGGAATGAGTCATCTTGTTTGGGACGACAGGAGTATATAATACAGGCAACAAACAAAACAAAATACATAAGCTTCAAATCATGGATATAAATCCTCTTCCAATACTCTGGATGTTAGGCCCGTGTTTCTGATCTTTGTTGCAATTTGTTTTGTTGTTACCATCGTAAACTTCTTCAGATTCTCCATTGATCCAATCTCCTCCGGGAGTGTCTCCAGATGTGGACAGTTCTTGATTTCTAGTTGCGTGAGCTTTGAAATTGCGCCTTCTCCAATTTGCATTGTTCTAAGATTCCACGACTCATTGATGCAAAGGATGTGAAGGCAGGGAAACCCGTTGCACTGGATCACCATTTCTCTACCAGTGTATGCATTTCGCAGTTTGAGGTCATATAGGTTGGGCAGTTTCTCTAGTAATGGCATCGGGTCTTCGTCAAGGCAAGTATTTACCAGTGTCAAGTAAAAAATACCTTGAAGGGAATTATTGGCACTTGGTAGCCTAGCTAGGCGCCCAATTAGTCTGAGTTCCCAGATTCCATTTACAGCACCAATCTCATCCAAACACGGCATACTTCTGAAACAAAACCCTCTCAAGATAAGGTGACGAAGCCTCTCCAACTTAGCTACTGATGCAAAGAGCTTGCCTACATCCGAGTTTTCATCAACTTCTTCAAATGCCCAATTTTCGGACTTCAAGCTCAAGGCCTTACATGCCCAATCATAAATCGAGATGTAGGTCAAGATCTCAAGATCATGTAAAGCGCCAATCTTCAAAGGCTTCCGGAAAATCGCATCACGCATGTACAGATTACGAAGGCATCCCATTTTCCTTACGATACTCGGCATCTCGACCAAAAAGTTCAGATAAATATCAAGAACTTGAAGCTTTTTCAATCCCTTCAACGACCGTGGCACCTCTTGTATGTAATTGTTTCTCAATCCCAAGTATCTTAATTCACCAAATTTGCCGATAGTATCTGATAAAGTCTTCATCCCAAAATCTTCCATGTCGAGTATCTTGAGCAGTTCAAAACTCTCCCAATAAGACGGAGTAGCATTGTCCAGGTAGCGACCACCTCCATGGAATATGAGAGAAACAAGACTTTTGGTGTCTTGGTTAGTGGGATGTTTAAACTCCTCTCTGCCACAATGGATAACATGATGACGAGGATTCTGAGACGGTCTGCTATCCCCATTGCTCCTAAAGATCTCAAAGCCCATTCCACTTTCAGCTTTTTGGATGGATAGCATGTGCAATAGAGGATTGAGATGAAACTTTTCCTCCATTCACGACATCAATAATTGATTGACCAACTAAATTGTTAAGAGAAATTCTTGCATGGTCTAATCCGCTTGCCATACAAATCTGTTCCAACTTTTCTTCCCTCATTATTGCATTTTCCTTAAAAAGGGACATGTGCAAGAAACATGGCTTGTCTAGTTGATCCAATTTATGATACATCGGTTCCAATAACTTCAATGTTTCACGTAAATCAACTGAATCAAAAAGTTCTTCCCATTCAATACCTGATAGTCTTTGTTTTGCTTTCTGCCTCGCAACATCTGTTATAGCTAACGGCAAGCCTCCACATTTTTTCAGCATCTCTTTGCCCTTTCTCTCCAACTCCTTTGAGAATTTGTTCTCAACACTTGTGAATTTATCAATTTTTTTCAAAAACAATTGCCAGCTCTTATCAGAATCCAAAGCTTTCATCTCATGAGTATAATACATGTCTGTTGTTCTAGCCTCATAGCAACTTGTGAACAACAACCTGCTTCCACACTCTGCATACATATGATTAGAACAATTACTTCCTTCGTCGCACAATAAGAGTCCTATTTTGCCGTTTCGGTCTGTCCCACAATAAGAGTCTTATTTCACTTTTACCATTAATAGTAAGTAGACCCCACATTCCATCAACTCATTCCACTCATATTTTATTATAAAACTAATTTATATCGGTGGGACTCTTATTCTACTAACCGATTCAACTCACTCTTCTTTACATTTCTTAAAATTCGTGTCATAACTAAATAGAATTCCTAGTCCTAATCTGGGACGGGAGGAGTAATACAAAAGAGATAATTGAAGGCAAGCTACTTTTGAATTGTGACATTTGGATAGATAAAATTTTATTCCTGAGATAAATAAAAGGACTAAGATACATACATACATTCTTTCGGAAGAGCTTTCAAGATGGATTTCAATTGCATTTCTTCCTGCACGCTGTCGAGGACTATGAAATATGCCTTTCCTTGCAGGTGCTGTCTAAGTACCCGTTGGAGACTTCGATTGTCCATTTCCTCCAACGACGAATCTCTTTCAATTAGCCCCTCATATCCAATGACCATCTGTTGTATCAATTCAATAAATATCTCTTTGTTACTCATTTCACTAGAAAGGCATACCCATGCACAACGCTGGAATTGGCCCTCCACGGCCTTGTACACTTGCCTGGCCAGAGTAGTCTTCCCGATACCAATCATGCCTTTGATAGACAATGTCTGAAAGCGCTTTTTCTTGTTTAAAATCGCTTTCTCGACCAATTGCTTCACGTCTTTCTCCAACCCCACCACAACATCTTCTTCTACAACAACGTTTTTTTCTTCGGTTCCAAAGCTTCTCATGCGCGATTTTGTCATCTTGATCTGCTCTTGGAGGGGATTCAACTTGCAATAGAAACTATCATCGTCAATGCCTTCATATCCGATGTCGACGACATCTTGAGCCATCTCGACAAGGTCAGCGATCAAATATTTTAGCCTACTCCTCTCTCCCAATTCCAAGCATCCCAAGAAATCATACATCTCTTCCACCTCCTTAATTTTGTCCGCCAGCATGGAAAAGTTGTTATTTTCGCAACGGGAACACCGCAGTTGATGCATAATATGCAACATCTCGTCCATGTTTATGGTTTTAGAGGAACTGCACTTATGTATAGAACATAATTAACAATTTAAATTGCAGAATTCATCACTCTATGTTCATTCGATATAAGTTTAAATTTAGTGTAAAGGTCAGATTTTGCCCTAAACATATGATCAAAATACAATTTGATCCAAAACATTCACTTTATGAAAAATAGGTCCATAACAAATGAAAATGTAGACAAAGTAGTCCTTTTTTTTACGGTTCTGTTGAAAAGCTAACGGTCAACGCTAATTGCACAGTGGCATGACCGTTAGTTTTTTGACGGAACCATAAAAAAGGATCACTCCAACAAGGATTTCATTTGTTATGGACCTGTTTTTCAAAAAAGTGAATATTTTGGACCAAATTTGTATTTTGGTCATATGTTTAGAACCTAAATTGTCTTTTACTCTTAAACTTATATCTAAATTCAATCCTATTTTTTTAAATGGTGAGTATTCGATTCAACATACTAAGGCGGTGTTCCTTTTGGAAGATTGTATCCCGAGATTAAATATGTATTTAGTCTGTTTGGTTCATGACATTCAATCCCACAACTCAATCCTAAATGGGTAATCACATGGTAATTAGTCATAGCTAACCTCTCCAACTAAAATAATCTCACAACTCAATTCTAGATTATATCTTGGTACTATTTAGGAAACCGAATACTACCTAAGCATACACGACATTTATCAAGCAGCTTTTTCAAAAACAGTTAGGGTTTATTTGGTACCATGGAAGTGAGGATTTGTATTATAGGCTTAGTTTCACAAATATGTTTAGATTTGAAATTGAATTCCAAATTCAATTCCAATTATATCATTTGAACCAAAGTAAATATTGGGAATTCAAATAGATAATCGCAGCATTAATTTTAAAAACATGGATTCAAACATGTCAAAATTAATTTTAAACGGTCAAAAATCCAAAATTATCACGAAATTGTTAAACTATCGACTTTGATCAATTAATTAGTATCTAGACAAATTTTTCAGCACTTGTAAGCTTAGTACAAATATTAAAAAATCACCACCATCGCAAAAAAAAGGTCATTGAGTAATTTATTACTGAACCAGATCTTCTAAATTGAGTCAGATTTCTGAAAAAAAATTCAAATTTAAACTTCTGGATTTAAAAAAGCAAAACAACATAGTAAGTAGTTATATGATGAACTTTGAAACTATTCAAAGGGAGAAAAGAGAATACTTACCTTTTTGTGAATCTTTCTTCTTATCTTTGCTGGTTTTGAATTGAATTTCCGATTTCTGAGTTTGAAGTGATTTTGAACTACAAATGCTCAAATTCAATTAGTGCTTTAATTGGGACTAATTAGTGGAGAATATAAAAATATTTGTTGTTGATAAATTTTATGAAGACACTAATACCAGACAAAAAACAATACCTAATAATGAGGACAAAAATTAGCTGGCTTCAACAATTGTGTTAACTAAAACAAGTTGGCTTCACAATGTATTCTTTAGAGAATCACGAGACCATTAGTCTCCTTTAATTATATAATTATTCTGTGTGGAGGAGCAATCATCTTAATACAACTTTACTTTCATCTTTATCTATATATAATATAATAATAAAGCCTCTTTAGTTGGTAAATAGGTTAAATAAAACAAGAAATAGATATATAATTTTCTCATATACAAGTTATTTGCATATATACAAAATGGAAAATGAAAGAAAAAAACATACGATCAACTATAACCATATACATATCAACTTCAAACTATGGATCGATATCTTCCTCCCAAATTTCGGAGGTCAAACCTGAATTTCTCATCTTTTTTGCAATGTGTTTGGTTGTTACCATCTTAAACTTTTCAAGGTCAGGCATCGACCTAATCTGTTCCGGGAGTGTCTCCAGATGTGGACAGTTGTTGATTTCAAGTTTCTTGAGATTACACATTGCATCTTCACCAACTTGTATCTTTATTAGATTCCACAATTCATTGATGCAAAGCACTTCCAGCATGTGAAATCCACCATGTTGGATCACCATTTCTCGACCAGTGTATGCATTTCGCAATTTGAGGTATTTTAGGAGACCAGTCTTCTCTAATATTGGCATGGGGTCTTCATCAAGACAAGTATTTATCAATGCTATGTACTCAATCCATTGAGGTAGATTATCTGCACTTGGTAGCCTACCTATGCGCCCATCTAGTTTTAGTACCTTGAGTCTTCCTATAACACCAATTTCATCCAAACATGGCATGCTTCTAAAACGAAACCCTCTTAAGAAAAGATTTTCAAGGTTTGGAAGGTTAGCTAGTGACATAAAGAGCTTTCTTATATCCGAGTTTTCATCAACTTCTTCAATGCCCAACGTTTGGAAGTCATACATTGGCTCGAAGCTTGGGTCCTCGTATGTCCAATCATCAATCGAGATGTATGTTAGGGTCCCCAGATTCCGCAGCCCATCTAATTTCAAAGGCTCCCGGAAAATCACATTAGACATGTGGAGATCACGAAGGTTTCCCATTTGCCCTATAGTATTCGGCACCTCCACCATAAAGTTCAAAGCTATATCAAGAACCTCAAGGTTTTCCAGATGCGCCAACGAGTGTGGGATCTCTTGTATATAGTTGTTTCTCAATCCCAAGTATCTTAACTCAATCAATGCTCCAATATTTTCGGATAAAGTCTTCACCCCAAAATCTTCCATGTCAAGTATTTTGAGTGATTCAAAACTCTCCCAAAAAGACGAGCTAGTGTCGTCCAAGTAGCCACCACCTCCATGAAAGATGAGAGAAATAAGTTGTTTATTATCTTCATTCGTGAAATGATCAAACTTGTCTCTGCCACACTGGATAACACGATGACGGGCATTCTGGGAGGGCCTACAGTCTCCATTGCTCCTTAAGATCTCAAAGCCCATTTCCTCTTTTGCTTTTTTGATTGATATCATGTGTAGTAGAGGATTGAGACGACACTTTGATTTCTCGAACTGCAGCTTCACAACTTCTAGAATCGATCTACTAGCAAAATCCCTTGTAACTTGTCCAAAATCTAATCCATTCGTAGCCCAAATCTGTTCCATTTTTTCTTCTCTCATTATTGCATTTTCCTTAAAAAAGGACAAATACAAGAAATGTGGCTTGATACGTTCTCCCAATTCATGATACATCGGTTCTAATAACTTTAATGATTCACTCAAATCAATTGAATCAAAAAGTTCTTCCCATTCAGTCCCTGAGAGTCTTTGTTTTGCTTTCTGCCTTGCAACATTTATTATAGCCATTGGCAAACCGCCACATTTTTGCAACATCTCTCTGCCCTTCCGCTCCAATTCCTTTGTGAATTTGTTCTCAACACTTGTAAATTTATCAATTTTTTTCAAAAACAATTTCCAGCTCTTGTCAGAATCCAAAGCTTTCATTTCATGAGTATAATTGACATTCTTTGTTCGAAACTCATAACGACTTGTTAACAGCAACCTGCCTTCACTAAGGCCTGCATATGTGTATATATATATAAGCATGATAAGAGCAATTATCACATAAAGGGAACTTGGAAGGCCGATGAAGATATATATATACCTCGAGATGGAAGACATTCCAAGATGTACTTCAATTGCGTTTCTTTCGACATGTTGTCCAAAACTATGAAATATGACGATCCTTGCAGGTGCTGGTGAAGCATCTTTTGTAGACTTCGCGCGTTCATTGCTTCCAATGACGAATCTCTTTCATATCCTACCACCATTTGCTCTATCAGTTTCATAAGTATCTCTTTGTCACTCGTGTCACTAGAAATGCATACCCAAGCATGACGCTGGTACTGGCTAGCGCCAACCTTGTACACTTGTCTAGCAAGAGTCGTCTTTCCAATACCAATCATGCCCTTTATACACAAAACCATAAAGAGCCTAAATTTTTTTAAAATCACTTTGTCAAGAAACTTCTTCACATCTTTCTCCAACCCCACCACAACTTCCTCTTCTTCTTCGTCTCCAGTATTTTTCTCATCAGCTCCAAAGTTTATCATCCGCATCTTTGTCAGCTTGATCTTTTCTTGGAGGGGCTTGACCCTACGGTTATAAAGGGTACCTTCTGTGAAATGATTAATGTCCATGTCCATGAGCTCGTAAGCGAACTCGACCAATTCAGCGATTAAATAATTTAGGCTGCTCCTCTCTTCCATTTTCAAGTCTCTCAAGAAATCCAACACCCCTCTCAGCTCTTTAATTTTGTTCTTGAACATCCAGTCGCAGTCGATGGTTGTACATTCAGCTTGCAAACTCTCGAGATCTTGTATCATCCCTAAGATCACGTCCTCTGGCGTGTTTATGCTTCTACAATCATTGCACTCAATAAGAGCCCTGCATGTATACAAAATAATTACTTATTCCCTAGGCTTTTATTTTCTTGTTCCCAACTCTCAAAAATAGAACGACTCTTTATTTTATTTTTTCTCCACTTTACACAATATAAACAGCATTTTCACGTGCCGAAAAACAAACATTTCATTCAGAATTCGGTGATTAGTTGCACCTGTATATATATCATAGTACTAATGATTACTAAGGTTATACATGCAAATATTTTAGGTTTTTTATGTATATAATTCATGTTGTTATTATATACCTTTTCTCTATTAAATTGGCAAATGTTTTTAGGTAATTTCACAGCCTATCCAGATGTACTGTACACTGCCAAATTTAAATTTTAACTATGACAAATTAACATTATAAACTAAAAATCTATAAATCCTCTTTGAAAAAAAAAATATAAATATTCAGTAAAATTTAATTAGCTTATTTTTGCAATCAAGAATTTTAAAACAACATAACATAATGGAGAGAAAATACTTTTTTGCCTCAGGTTCGAGTCCTCCGTGGTGCTACCTTTAAATTTATATGTTCATTTAACCATAAAAAAAAATTAAAAAAAAAAAGAGAGAGAAAATACCTATTTTTTAAATTCTCTTCTTTCCTTTGCCGCCGTCGAATTGAATTTCCCATTATTTCAGTCACTCACTTTTTCGATGTATCTACGAGCAATTGTGATATCTCTCAGAGTTGAAACAGACTATGTATGAATTACACATTCATAAACTCAATATGGTCAAATTTTAGCACGATAATTTAAAATACTTAAATTTTAATGTAATTTGAGAGTCCACCTGTAACTGAATCTAGCAATAAAATAATTGTATATATAAAAAAAAGTTAGGTCGGTTTAGACAGTTAAAATAATTAAAGTTCACATCAAGAAGCAATGTCCAATTTTCTTCAATAAATGATGTTTGTATTTTCAACATAACTTAATTAATCAAAAGTCTACTCTAAATAATAATTATGTGGTGGATTAGGTGTGGAAGAGAAATCATACGAATTGACTTAATATAAGTTTTGGAATCGAAAATTTAAAACAATTAATCGCTACATGTCTTTGATTTGATCATAAGCTAGAAACAACACTAGAACAATTTCAAGAAAACCAGAAAATTATAGTGCGATTTCAGAATAAACAACAACGTTACGTCCCAATTAGCCCAAAATAAAATTTCTAGTAACTTAACCCAACTTTTGGAAATGGCCATAATATGATCTTCTTAAGGGAAAAATAAATATCCAACTTTAGAAATTACTACTATTATTTTATCAAGCATAATCATAAAAATGCTCTTCGCATTTATATCATTTTATTTGTAAAACGGCTTCGGTTACAATGATCCATGGATTTAAAAAATTGAATATTCGGGGAATACTCCGGCTATTCGATGAACGAACTTATTCGCAAACACACAACAAATTATTTTGCATTCAAATTAAAACTTCTCGATTAGATAGGAAAAACAACGTCATACATAATTATCTAAATAATTCTGAAACTATTGAAATGAGGAAAAGAAATACAGTACCTTTTTAGCGAATCTTTCTTATCTCTGCTGGTTTCTAATTGATTTTCGGATTCAATCACACTCTCTTTTCACAATAATATCAGAATTGGTAGGGATTTTGATCTACACATTCATAAACTCAATTTGGTCAACTTTTAGCAAGTTAAGTAAATGGAGAATATAACAATAATTTGCCAAAAAGGATAGCTGGACTAGACAATTAATAATGTAAACCATGTGAAAGGGACACAATTGACAATAAAATAAGGGGAAAATAGCTGGATTATATAATTTCCTTAAGAATCTCAAGATCATAACTCAGTCTCCTCTGATTATATAATTATTTCGCTGGGTGTGAAAAAGGTAAAAACCAATCATATTTATTTTATGATGAAAACTAGGATTAGAAAATTACTTTTCATTTTTCACTTTGAAAAGTTATAAAATTGATACGAAATTAGTCAAAAATTGTGATTTAAATAATAATTTTTTTAATAAGTTGTTTTTTTATACAGCTTTCAAGTTTCAATGCACCTTTCATCATAAATAAAATCTAATTAAATTGGTGTTTACGTTGGTTATATTAGCTCTTCCATTATGATCTCCATTAGGTTATATCACAGCCAACCGAAATGCTGTCCACTTGTTGGACGAAGTGCCTTCATGAATCTGGTACGCTGAGAGGTGCTTGATACGAGTTCCCCTATAACACCGCCCGTGCAGCAGGAGAAGACACTTGAGGAGCATGAAACAGAGCCCGAGGTAGCAGGGGAGACGCCACCAGCAAGGAGCGATCGAGAGAAGGGTGAAGCGGCGACGACAAGAACTGTGAGGCCAAGAGATAAGCTGAAACCGCCGAGCAAGTTCCAGAGTTGAAGGAGCGAGAGTTTCTTTTATTTTATTATTTTTGAACTTTTGTTATTTTGAACTCTATTTTAATTATTGTTGAGTCGGGCCTTAATTACTCTAGTATAACTTTACATGTTGTTTTTTTAACGGTATTTATTGTTTGCATTTGTCAGTTACTATTTTTTTTTTCGGGCCCAGATTTTAAATCCGGGTTAAT